>NC_084939.1:25557884-25869855 GCF_958298935.1 Phragmites australis
ATATATAAACAATAGAAAATACGCTTCGGGTCGTGCCGCACGCTCGGCCCAGGCACGGCCCGTGGCCTCGTGCCGTGCCGGCCCGGCCCGTCGGTGATCGAGCCGTGCAGTGCCTGGGCCGTGCCTACAGTGCCGTGCCTCGGGCCGGCCCAGTAGGCACGGCCCATTTGGACGTCTTTAACGCAATCCCTAGGAGTGTAAGCATCTAGCGGGTGTGTGGCCCTCATCCCAGCGGCCTGAGCTGGCCACTGCCACGTGTGCCCTTGCTCGTCATCTTCATCGCTGTGTGGTATTGCAACTCCACCAAATGTGTATCCAGAACCTCTAAGTCGGCCCTGCATGTACCACGATGTAGGATCGTCATGCGGGAGTATGGATGTCGGTAGTACGTGCTCCGACGGAGTCCTGAATGCTGAAGTCTCAGCATGCTGGTACCACTGTGAACCCCCAGGTGCATGGGGATATTGGGGGTACTGGCCGTTCAGTAGCTCGGTGAAGCTACCCGCTTGCAATGCAGCAGCCCAGTCAAAATCTTGTGTGCCGCTCTAGGTTGGCGTCTGCTACATGCAGTCAATGACGTCCTCATGATGAGTTAATAATACTGGTGGAGGTATTTGCGTAGCTTGAGTAGGTTGTGTCCACTGAGGGGGCTGGGAACCCAGTGTACACTGGGCGGGAGCAAGAGCCTCCGTAACCTCCTCGACTTCAGCACAAGAACGTGTCACATGATGGGCCGTAGACGAATGTGCCTCCCATGATTGTGCCTCATGAGCACTGGACGAGCGCCTGTTGTGGGAGGCACAGGATGAGTCCATGGCGAGTACATCGTACCCTCTAGAACGCGGGGTATAACCACCTACACCACGTATCATGGACAACAAATGAGACCCTCTCGTCCTCATGTAGTCCCTGAGAGGGTTCTGATCCCTTCACGTGGATGACCCACTTGCTTCTCCACATGCTTGCTCCGCCTGCATATGCATTTTGTACCCGCTTCGGTCTATATTTGTTGAGGGTTATGTCAGTAATACGGATGTGTAACTAATGAAAATCATTAGAAGTACAACATCACTTACCACCACATGAAGAAGACGGGCACGATCCTCGAGGAAGGGTCTGGGGGCTGGCGGTACGTTGCCATTGGGTAAGGTGGCACACGTGCGGGAACAGTACCACAAAAGGTACTCCCACTACGTCCTGTCGTCGTACTGTCCCGCAGGAACGATGACATCCACTGCGCTTGACTCCATCCACCTGTTTATGTGCTCCGCATTAATCTCCGACCAGTCATGTGTGTCTGCGTTCCCCTGTGCGCTCCTCCTGTACATGGCATAAACAGCTATAATTTTGTAACATGGATCACCTAATAACGTACAATAACACACTTACTCGTGCGCCCGACCAGCGTCTCGTGGGGGAGGTACTGGCACCAACTGTCGATGATCGAACTGCCTCTGTACACGGTTAGGAGAATACACTTCCACATTGTTCATGTACAGCAAGAAGCATCTGGTCATCCACAAGTTCGAGTCACAAAAACAAGAGGATGCGATGAGACCTCCGATCGCAATTTCGGCCACTCGTTCCATACGCCATGGATCCCACTCCATGAGGTCGACGATGAGGACGTCAAGGTCACTGATCAACCGGAAGTAGTTTCCATGGTCTTGCTGGTGAGTCCATCGCAACCTGGCATGAATCCACCAATACCCCATCGTAGGCCTCATGTCGTCGGCAACGCAATCGGAGATGGAAACTGGATAGTAGATCTTGCTCACCCACGGTCGACAAACCGGAAGATACTCCCAGCTCCAGAGCTATAGAAGGTGTAGGCAGCCAGAAATAGATCCCATCTTCATTGACCGCTGGGTAGTGCCACACAATCCTTTGTACGTAGCAGCCAACACAACAGATCCCCAACTGTAAGGTATCAGCTCGTACGGACGTAACGCCTGTCGTGTTGCAGAACATAATGCCTCCCAGCAAGATGTACAAGTACACCTCGTAATACTGCATAACTGTAGCCTCGTCCACATCCGGTGGGCAAGGACCGAACTGTGGTAACCCATGAATCCATGACATGGAGAGCCTAATATCCTTCATGTCATAATGCATATTAAACCTACAAGATGCAGAGACTCAATGAAGAACGAACAACACTAGAACAAATGAAGTGCATTACGTAACAAATAATTACCTGCCCTGAATATAACTCTTCCACTGCTCCTTTGCTGGTCGTGAAAGTACTAACGGGGTGCCCCTTATCGGCAGCTCGATCAGAATGGTCACGTCCTGCAAAGTTACGGTCATCTCTTCACAAGGAAAGTGGAACGTATGCGCCTCAGGACACCAGCGGTTGATGAGGCATGTGAGCAGTGACACCTCGATCGGCGAGAGGGGAGTCCTGCCACCGCCCTCCATGGGAGCTCCGGCCATCATAAGAGTGAACGGTAGTAGTCCTGCCTGTGCGAGTGGCTCGTGGAATTGAGGGTCTAACTCCTTAAGCTTGCGCACACTCCTGGAATGCAACGGGACCAACTGCAAAGGTGTGTAATATATTTATTGAGTAAGTACCAAGTTATCAGGGCAATTGAAATTCATATATTATCGTTGTACCTATTGCCCTGCGAAAATCATCATTCCCTTATGGTTCTCGTTGTACCGTAGCTGAAGAAGCTCGGAAAGGTGAACGTTGTCCATGCCAATGATTTCAAGCCTCATGGTTCAATTAAAAAACAACATAAGACAACAGCTATTACAAAATAGGTACAACAACTAATAGGTGCATGACAAATTACAATACAAACCATGTTTGCGATTAACTTCATAAAACAAACTCAATTGCAACAAATCTAATACATTCCAGTTCGATCATAGCCTAATAGTTTACCATCTGATCAGACAAGTCCTCCTGTCATGGCCAGATTGTTTGCATATTTTGCACCTACATAGTCCATGAACAGCATCTGTTGCAACCATATCACCTTGCAACCTCGTGGCTCTAGGCCTCCTAGGATCCGTGCATCATTCTCTGGGATAAGGTACCCACTTAGACCCCTCGATTGCTTTTGTAGCTGCTTCCGATGTTGAAGGAACGTATCTTCCAAAGCCATGTGCTCCTCAATGCATCGATCGTGAAATAGGGTGATACGTATTATGATCCTTCGTTATCGCCCATGTCCCTGCAAGCGGCGAAGACATGGGAGCACGAGATATGATGCATTTTTAGCTTATTGCATGTGCACTTTACCTCGTGAGAACCAATTTGACATTGTTGCATTGTGTCCTCCGCGTTGTATCCTGAAGTGTACTGACGGCGACACATGACCTCGAATTCATTGTTGGCCCGGTCGTAGATCCTAGTCCGATGAAAGTGTGCCTTACTCCTCCTTCTGGATATAATTTCCTCCACCTTAGGTGCAAATCGTGTGCTGTACTCCATTGCAGCTATACCACGGTCTTGAAAGTAGTCAGATGTTCTATAGAATGTGAGCTCAATTATACCACACAACGAGATGCCGCGTACACCCTTTAGGACATTGTTGAACACCTCCGCTATGTTCGTTGTCATGATCGTATACCTAATATGAGAGACAACAATTTTAGATAGGATATTTTCATGACAATGAACATAGCGGAGGCTTGAGTGTCATGGATTAGAGCCCAACGTTCCGCCGGCTTTCCCACTATCCACTGGCTAAACGTAGCACGTGAATGGCTAATGATGGTTTGGCCCCCCACGATTTGCGTCCGCAAATAGTCCTCCTGTGCTTCCTGCTCTGCCATCATCTTGTGAGTGATCTCATTTAACTCTCGTCATATCTCGTTGAACTTCGCTTGCTAGTTCTGAAGACACAACCTTTTGAACCTCTTTACAAGACCCTCTTTGTGGTACCTTGAGTACAAGTTCACACCTAAGTGTCGCATGCACCACCTCCTCTCCACATCAGGCCATACAATGGAGTGATTTGTGCTGTCATGCAGCACTTACAATGCATACAAGAGGCCCTTGTTGCGGTCTGAGATAATGCAAACTCGTTCCCTATTGCCAACGACATATGTCCTCACCAAGGTGAGGAACCAAAGCAACTATCATTGTTCTCACTCTCAACCATTGCATACGGGAGAGAAATGATATGATTGTTTGCATTCGTCGCCATCGCTGTCATTAGGTTACCATGGTACTTGCCGCTAAGAAATATAGCATCCACACATACCACCGGCTTACAATGTCTGAAAGCTTCAATGCATTAGGCAAAGGACCAGAAAAACCTAATGAGGTATCGGTCAGTGCTGCTGTATGACCCATCCTCTAGCCTAATCGGCTCATCCGCCATAGCCCATTGGGTCCCTGGATTGGTCACGGCAATCTTCTGCAGCAGCCTCGGGGCATAGTTGTAAGACTCTTTGAAACTTCCAAACAACATCTTCAACGCCTTCTGCTTCGCTCGCCACGCGGTGTGGTAATTGATCAGCATACCCGTCTTAGTCTGCACCTCCTCTATAATAGATTTTGGCGACAAACATAAGTTTATGCCAACAAGGGTGATAAGGAGTTGGGCTATGAACCTCGCATCAACAGCGTGGCTCACATTCCTAACAGCCTCTTCGCTGCATGTATGTGGGGTGTGTCTACTCATCACAAAATAGTTCTCATATTTTGGCTCATGTGCTCGTACGAAGTAAGGACAATTCGGGTGCTTGATACACCTGACCTCATACTCCGTAGGGTTAGATCGGGCACACTTGTGGTCCCTTCTTGTGATTACAACATAGTTGCTGATGAAGTGGATGACCTCCTCCCTGTTTCGAAACCGTTGTCCCATCTGGATGTCGCTATTCTGGTATTCCCAGTTAGATAGGGTGTTATACTCAACGATGGTACAATCTAGCAGCCCAGGACCATGAAAGTACTGGATCACCGGCACCGGGTCATCGTTGTCAGCACATTCTTCATCCCCGCTACCACCGGCTTCATCATCCATGCATCCTGCATCTACCTCACCATGGTCCACTCAGGTCCCTCTGTACCGGAAGTGCCCTCCCTGACATGCCTTCCCTCCTCATCATGCATCACATGATGGTCTGATCCTTCCACGTTAGGCATCGCTTCATCTTGCACCAGTCGTGATACTATGTTTACGTACACTCCTATTTCAAAGTTCTCCTCTAATGTCTTGCGTGAGTACAAAGCACATGCGTTATTTCTTCTCAAATCGAACAACGTATGGACAATGATCGAACTGTTTGGCACAAGCCGTGGCCGCACACCCTCTAGGACAATATTGTAGGATTGCTGGTTCACACGCAAAAGGCTCATAACATGTGATTTAAGCCTTCTAGATCAATAGGTAGCTCAACCGTACTCTCTACGTGCTGGCAGTTCTGAATTGATACGAGCCTCCCATACAAAACAGCAGGACGTTCTCCATAATAAATATAGATAGTCATAGCATCTCTGCTAAATAAACGTAAATGAGCAAATAACTACTTAGATGTATGTACTATACATACTCTATTTTATCAACTTAATACCATTTAACCAATGTATTCAAACGGAATAAATACTTTACTTTCTCTAATTATATTTTCTAATCTAAATATTAAGTACATACATAATCTACATATAAAATCACTGTTACGAGATCATAATTACTGTTACGAGATCATAAAATATGCAAATATTATACCTACTCTATTTTATCAACTTAATATCATTTAACAAATGTATTCAAATGGAATAAATACTCTACTTTCTCTAATTACATTTTCTAATCAAAATATTAAGTACATAAATAATCTACGTACTTACTATTACGGAAGGTTGTCCTCTCCGCGCGCTGCTGCTCTACTCCTGCTCGCACTCGATTGCTGCTGCACTACACCTCCTCGAGCTCGACTGCTGCTTCAAATGCTGCTCATCCTCGCGCTCACCTGCTGCTCTGCTTACGCAGCCAACTCGCTCTGCTCGAATGAATGCGCAGCGACCATTTTATAGCAGCCGACCGAGAGCTAAGGTAGTGTTTGGTTGGAGAGCGAGGTGGGATGGGATGATTCTATTCATGTTTTTAGGGATGGGATGGGATGGTCCGGAATCAGATATTTGTTTGGTGGGTGGGATGAAACGACTCCATTTTAGATTTCGGGCCCACCGTCAGTGACCCGTCCCAAGTGGGATGGCTGCGTTCAGTCTTTTTTCTGGAACGGATCCGTCCCGAATCTTTGAAGAATATTCTCTGATTCAGAACCATCCCATCCCACTGAACTCCAACCAAACAGCTCAAAAACAGGATGGATCCGCTCCGTCCCACCCCATCCCACGAACCAAACACTACCTAAATCCCCATGCAGGTCGCCAGCAGTCGGAATAAAGGGAAAAGGTGAAAGCGAAAAAGAAAAAGTAAAGCATGATGTGACATGACGTGATGGCACATTGTGTACGAAAAAGCGTATTTCGGCACACCATGTGCTGAATACACACTGTTCCCTGTATTCGGCACACCATGTGCCAAATACAGGTGATTTTTGGTACACCGTATGCCGAATACAGATGCTAGATTCGTGAATACAGAAAAATATTATCTATTTCAATAAATATGCTCAGGTATATTATACAAATTCATATTTTTGTCTGTGGTCGCCTTCCCGTGTGGGGTAAGGGTGGGACGTGCTGTATAGGAATATGTTTGGTATAATTTTATTTTATTTTTTAAATTGGTCATCTCTAGCTTCAAAAATTATTAAAGCTAGAGCTGTAGATAGATCGATGGTATTTGATTGAATCACATTATTAATATTTTGGATTAAAAATAGATATTTAAACTATATTATTTTATCTTACAAATTCCAAATCCTGTTGAGAACTTGAAACTAAAACTCTGCTAAACAACCCATAAATCAATGGTTGCTAGATCTACAACCATAAATTGTAAACGAACTTAACGGGAGGGAAAAAGGAAGAGTTGAACAACCCAGCTCCCTATTTTACTGATCTGCTGTGCATGGTGCAGGTACAAGAAAGATCGCTAGCTAGTCGGCCAAAAGTTACCAAGTTTACATTACTAATACGAAACACACTGAAACACCCAGCAAGTCTGGCCGGAACAAGCAGCTATACTTGCCGCTAATATCTCAGTTATCACCCACATCTTTCCTGTACACCTGGAAGTGAGAACAATTTACACCATGTTGATTTACTCATTTACATGAATGTATCAGAACAGAGAAACAATTTGACTCTTCTATGTCATAAGGAAAAAAAGAGGTGCCTGTTAAAACTAGCACCACCCACATCTGGACTAAACTCACTCAGAACTCCAAAATTGTATCTGGGGTCAAACTAATCAATAGAAATGTATTGTTGTGACTGGATGATCGTTGTCAGCTGCTTGAGGTTAGCTAATACATGTCTCGGCCCAAGACTTTCAGCACCAATGTAATTCAGAAGTTGTTCAATATCCTGTCAGGAAATACAAGCGAGAAGTTAATGTCTAAAAAATGATGCGATAAAAGGAATGCAATATGAATGTACGCTTGTAGGAGTTTTGGTAACTGCAGATTTCAGGTGGCTACAAGAATCAAATCAAAATTTTGGCTTCAAAATATGGAGCAGCTATACATTTATCAATCGCACAACTGGTTATTCTAGAAAAAGGACACCCAGTTACTTGATCACAATTTCAGGTATCATGCATCACTAAATTCATTTTAACATAATTTGTTCCTCACAGCTTCATATGTTGTCCAGAACATGCCAACATCTTCACAAGCTGACACTTTTGGTACTTCCACAACATTCTGTCAAATGCACTTTAAGATTGGTATCTTATCCTAAACTGAGTACTTATTCGCACACTCAAGTACCAAAACACAATTATATTCTGCTCAGATTAGGATTCAAAACCGCCAATTTGTCTATTTGAAACTGAATCAAGATTCAAGGGGATTAACAAACAAACATAGGCAGGCTTTTCTGTCAAAGCATCTTTGATAGCTCTCAAAAAGTTTCTATCTTCAAATGACTTGGGGACAAATTTCCAGATTAGGTGAACAAGGAGACAAGAGAAAAAAAACATGTATATTCTTCCTTAGTTCATTTTACATCACCCAGATTCTATGATCAGCAACAGTGCCACAAAGTACGAGAAAATAATGTTAAGAGCTCACTTTGCATTAAATAAATACCCCAATAGCAAGGAGACCAACCTTGTTCAACAAGAACATTGCATAGGCTGATCTTGTTGTCTCCTGGGCATCAAAAAACAGAGGGAATTCCATTGTCCTCATGCTTGTGTTCCGAGGGACAGAACTTAATACTGAGGTTATAGATGATGGCTCAACTGAAGGCGCATGATCGAGAACATATGACTGTGAACCTCCAAAGCGCAAAGGATATCGAAGAGGAACATTGAGATATGATGCAATGAGGGAGACTGCCTATGATCCAAAACAAACAAACAGTTAGGTCTATCATTGTAAAATAGTACAAACTGAAGAAGAATGATTAGTTGCACGTCCACCTAATCTGGATGCCTCTTTGTTCTATAACAAAATAAATTATAAACCAATAAAATTTTAAAATCCTCTAGAAAAGAAAGTAGAAATACCAAATGAATGGCGAAGTCAGTTTTTATTTGATGATAAATTAATAAATAATCAAATCGGATTATACATACATGTGCAGCATATCCCAAAACAGTAGTAGATTTCTGAAACTCTGTCTTGTCACTGAAGTAGCTGGCCTTTTTCACAGAAAGCTTTGATAACTGTAGACCCAATATGGCCAAAGGTCTGTTTTGGGAGCCATTTGGCGACATTGATTCAGCATTGCCTGAAAGTACCATTTAAGTTTTGACAAAAAACACCATTTCAGAATGAAGAATTTAAGATGAATGCACTAGTTAGCAATAGTTTTAGAGAGCAAGTTCTCTATCCATTAAGTCTGACAAGAATATCAAGTTTTCATGTTTCATATGCCTCTTCCAATATCCCTGGAGAAAATTTTCAAGCAAGCCAGTGAACTAGCAGCAATAGTTCTCTACACACCAAAAAAAAAAAAACTTACCATCGATTTGGCCGATTTGTATTATCAACTGTACAGTCTTACAACTAGGCAATCACTACCAGTCACGAAGTCAAGCTTTGTACAGCATTGTAGCTTAGTCAATGGTTCTATACCTTTTACAATGAACACTCTAGCAAATTCTTTGTTAACAACCGTAATCATGTGCCCATAATTATAATTATTATTTGGCCATCATCTGGTCCTCTCTTAATTTTCAATTAAGGTCTGCCACTGTACACCAGTACTACGATATTTTTATTTGTGAAAATATAGCCATAGAATTTTATAGCAAGCATGAATATGGAACTAAAAACCCACGAAAGTTGCAATACAGAAAATGACATACTTGTTTTGATGATGTTGGAAGTTAAGCTGGGCTTGTGATCTGGAGACTGTTCATCCAAAGGCTTTACAGGATATATCTGAGCAACTTGCGTTATCATATGTTGCTGTCTCATCAGCAACTTCTGTTCCAGATTTTTAAGGCGTCCACGACCATTTTCTCCTGACAGCAATTTATTAGCTTCCTATAACCACAAAATAAAATATTTTTGGTAAGATTAGTGGAATAGAACAGCTGCGTCATTTGAATCAACACCTTGAGAATCCAAATGCATCAAGCAGCACATTTAAGAGAAGATTACATCTGACACAAGTTTAGACAATATGTTAAAATAATAATTATTACTTGCATAATCACCTTTTGTTTGTAAAAAGTTTCTAAAGGAAAACACTTGCTACAGTACCCTACATATTCCTGTAGTGATTGGTTTTGGTACTAAGAGTATTCTTAGAGATCAAAAGGGAAATAAAATGAAAATGACCAGCACTCAATAATCTTATTGATAGATGTCTTGCAACTTCCATCACAAAAAAGAGCCATGTAAAGAAATAGTATAGTTTTCAATTGGAACTTCCATGTGTGGGGCATTTGTGGTTTCAAGAGAAGCTAAAAAGGCAGTAACTACAGAACAGAAACAAAAACTTAGTAAACTGCATTTTATAATATCAGTATCTAGGAACAGATAATAGTCCACAATGAAGTGAAGTGTGCAACCACTTCCTCATATCTCATGAAAATATGGAATACCTCCAGTTTACTTCGTGCCGCCCCAAGAGTCTTGCTTGCCACCGACAACGTTCTGATCTTGACGCAAAGCTGTTCCCTTTGATCCTCAACATCCTCTGACACATTTTTCGTGTCCATCTTCAGATCCCCCATATGATCAGCATGCTCTTGAAGTCTCTGCCTCATTTCAGCCAACTCATTATCCTGATGGAGAAATGCTCGTCTTGCCTGTCCACAGACACAATAAAACTACAAATCAAACATGGAGAATGACTACATGGATACAACTCAATCGATTTCAGGAGTTGCGTCGTCGAGAATTGGGAATGTGGGTTCCCTCTTTTTTTCACACTAGAAGCACAATCAAAGGCAGGGAACGAATCCAATCTTGCAAATTCAGGACTGAAAACAAAAACAGCAAGATCCGAGTCTCCGTGGAGAATCAAACGGCAGAGCACACAGGATCCGATCGCTTCACTACGAATAGAGAAAGGACGGACACCTGAATCGACAAAAAGTTATCAAGTACCTCTAGTGCGGACTCGAGGCGCGCGGCGAGGTGCGCCTTGCGGTCCCTGGCGGCTTGGAGCGCGGCGGAGAGGCTCCAGAGGCGCGCGAGGTCCTGCTGCAGGTCCTCCCAGTGGAAGACCTTGGGCGCGTAGGCGCCCTCGGCGTCGCTGGCCGGCAGGATCGCCCACCTGTCGTCCTCCGGCGGGGGCGGGGGAGGATCAGGGGCGGCGGACGGCGATCCCAGGTCCTCCATCGGCGGTGGGGGATCATGTCCGCGGGTGGGGAGTCAGGAGTGAGTGCGCCATGGGTGGCCGGGTGGTGGTTCTGGGTGTTGTAGGGAGAATCGGAGGCGCCGGGGAGCGAGACGCAGGGGGGCTGCTGCTGCTGCTTCTCCTAGCTTGTTCCGCTCCGGAGACTGCGGGCGTGGTTCTGTCGCCGGGCGCCTGTTGCTGCTTCCTTCTGCTTCTGGAGGAAGGAATCGTGGAGAGGAATGGTTGAGGAAAGGGAAGTGACGTCCAAGCATGAAGGCCCAAGGCCCAAATTCGCGGAAATGATATATACCGCGCCTGCAATAATTGATAATCACCGCCAACCTCGCTTAAGTCGCCATCTTCGTCTTCCTCGCTCCCTGCTGCGCACTCGCCTCCTCTCCCCTTAGGATTAAGGTTTGGGATGGGAGGCTCCCAGACTTAGAGGGAAGCATTGGGCTGGCCATGAGGGGCAGCAGCTCGGCGGGGCGTTGTCGAAGCCATGAGTGGCAGGAGGGCGGTGAGCGGGGTCCGCACCGGAGGGATCCAGATCCTCTAACTTCAGCAACGTGAAGTCAGAGGTATACAGTGAACTGAGTCTGAATAAACAGTATTTTGCAGCCGGTTACTGTACCAGAGTACTGTTCACCAATACTGTGGCACGGGTTTACTGTTTATTACATACTGTAGCACTAAATCTGAACTGTTCATCTCTGATCTAATGGCTCAGATCTAACTGAAGTCACCTAACTTCACGTATGAGTGAAGTCAGAGGATCTGCTTCCGCACCGGAGACGTCAAATCAATATAGGGTTAGTGTGATGGTGGAAGCCGTCGGAGATACAGAAGGAGGGTGGGGCAGGGTGAGGAAGGAATTAAAGAGTAAAAGATCAATATTTTATCATAGAGTTAGTATGATTTGTAATTAATATCAACATGATTAATGAAACTAATAAGATTTACTAGTCTGCAAAGGTTTGTGATTAATAACATAGATGAAGAAAATGGAGTTAGGAGTCTAAACACCTCAAAAGAGTTAATATCAGGGTAAAAAAAGAGTTTTATTAAAATATAAGGATATATTGTTTAGACAAGTGATCATAGTATCGAGATTATCACTTTATATATATATATATATATATATATATATATTTGTTTCTTTTAGTCATACTATAAAGAGAGATTTATGTTAAATAACTTAATTTAGTATCTTTATGCTAATAGTTGAGTGGTGATGCACACTAGGTTCATCTTAGTTTTAATAGACAAAAAGAAAGATCCAAGACATGAGAATTAAAACCGAAATAAAAAAAGTAAAATTGGGACAAATAGATGATTGAATTAAACTTGTTTTATGAATGTGAATTTATAAAAAAAAAATTGATTGAACTGGATATAGATAGAACTCTTGATAAGTTTCCTATAAAATTTAAAATCATTAAAATTGAAGATCAAAATAAAAAGTTATGATCAAAATATGAAAGACAACTTGAAAAAAAAAGGACAATCTGGTGACCCACCTAATTGTACGGTGGTATTATCCGGTGACCATCAGACAAAATATCCCGAGAGCCATTTTTCTTGAGACATACTTATATTACTTTGAGGGGAGAATTCCTTAAATGTCATAAAAAATTCTAATTCTCTTTATGCCGCTAAATTTTTTGAAGTTCTTCCTTTCGCGGGGTACTGTTCACATATACTATTTACAGGCTCATGAGCTCTCTGATTCTTCAAAAGTAAGTGGTCTTCTATTCCTCCAAAAATTCTAGAATTTTTTTACGTATTTTATAATCCATGTGTAACCTATTTAAATAGGATTCACCCAAAAATCCTATGTATAATTTAAACTAAAATTCTTAAAAAAACTACTTTTATAACTTCTGACAAATGTTAGTGCCTCAAATAAAATCACAAAAACTGAGAAAATTCACTTATATTATTATTATATGATATACTAATTTCTAAAATTATTTCTAGTCTTAGATTATATGGTGAAAAAATAAGTTCATTTGTAATGCTCCATTTTTATATGCAATGACAAAAATGCATATAAATAGAGCATTACAAAATAACTCACTTTTTCATCATATAACCTAGATCTATACGTAATTTTAAAAATTATTATATCACATATTAAGAATAATAGTGAATTTTCTTATATTTTTAATATTTTATTTGAGGTCCTAATAATTATTAGAAGTTATAAAAGTAGTCTTTTGAGAATTAGGTTTAAATCGTAACAAGATTTTTAGGTGAATTCAATTAAAATAGGTTACACATAGATTATAGAACACGTATAAGAAATTTTAGAATTTTTATAGAAACAGAAGAGCACTGATTTTTTTGGTAAACAGAGAGCCGCTGTGAGTGCAAACAGTATACATAAACAGTACTCACGCATAGTGTTTTCAGACGAGAGATCGGACTGTAGGGAAGTAAACAAAGTTAAAATAATGGCAAACGAGGAACTTAAAAAAAATTAGTAGTATACAGGGAATTACAACTTTCTTGTTAAGGTATTCAGGGAATTCTCCCTACTTTGAGCTTCTAGACGGTACAACAATCCAGTTAAGGTGATTTGACCACTTTTGATTAGCACAAATTAAAGGGTGAAAGAAATCTGGCACCAGGTTTCAGAAAAAAAGGTGATTTGACCACTTTTGATTAGCACAAATTAAAGAATGAAAGAAATCTGGCACCAGGTTTCAGAAAAAAAAGATGATTTGACCACTTTTGATTAGCACAAATTAAAGAATGAAAGAAATCTGACACCAAGTTTCAGTCATCTCTAAAGGTTGGGTTGCCACAGTGAAGCCTTTTGTTATTTTTGACTCTGTAATCATTCAAGAGTCCAAACGGGTTCCATCACCTTTCGTTGCTCCTATACTTCATCTCAATTTCCGAGCAACAATGATCAAAACTTGGCATTTTCTTATGGGTCAAGCCAAAGTCTTGCATGCTTTTTATGAAGAATGCCGTGTCATCTTAGCTCAGCTCAACTGAGTGGTTGGTTCACAACTTTTAGGAGCAAGTGCTTGCATTGTAGGATGATTAATTTATGGGCCGGCATATGCATGTAAGAGTGGTTGAACATTAGTCCCAACGAGCTAGCTCAATCGTCTTCATCATGTCAAAGCATCTACTACCATTTAATCATTTATGTGTTTCAACTAATCAAAGCACTTAAGCTTTCAGTTCGACATATAATCTAGTTCATTGAGAAACTGTTTATCAAGCAGTCGTGCTGAATTATGAGCGAAAAAAAGAAGGAAGAAAGGGAAAGAACAAATAGTACTATTGGGTTTAAATTACAAACTGACTGTCTTTTCTTTTATCAGGCGATCCGTTTCAATTGATCTGAGCTAAGAAACTGATTATAATATTTTAGTATAGTTAGGTAAAAAAAATCGACTGTAATGTGCCAAAAAATTATTTCTGTAGTAACGAATCCGGTCCAAAAAGCTTTGATGAATCCTTGCGCTTGAAGATGGCAGAATTCAAAAGCAAAGTCAGCCCCGTCCGTTGATACAGTCAAGACGCAAATCCAAGGACCTGACATTGACCCTGCCCAAACCGTTTTCACACTGCCAAGAAGGCAAGAACGTATACCTTATCTAAAAAAAAAAAAAAAAAGAAGTATACCTGCTAGAAAATTAATATAATGGGATCGGACTAGTGTTTTTTATAACTTCTTTTTAACACTAGGATCTGGAAGGACTACCTTAACTTGGTCGAGCATGCAAGTACCACTAGCTAAATATTCCATCCAATTCTAAATACAAGTCTATTTAGATTTATGCTGGGTCTAACTTTTTTTAGTTTTGATCATCGATAGCTAAAATCATATAGATTTACAATATAGATGGATGTTACTAGATTCATGAAAAATACATTTCTAATATACGACCCTTTCTATTTGAAATAATATCTTTTTTATAGATATTGTTAGTCAAAGTGTTATACTAGAGATTGTGTAGATACTCTAATGGATTTATATTTGAGAATCGGAGGGAGTAGTAATTGGGACTATATGATACATCGGCTATTAAAATTGTTCAGAACTTGAGAAGGAAGTTGGCTGTGATTTGTTTGGTTTTCTTGGATGATTAAAAACGTCTGTTGCATTCTTATTATGTGCACCTAGTTTGATAGTTTTAGGATGTTGATGTTTTAAAAGCGATTGAATTAGAATCACTTAAAACTAAGACCTAGTTTAACAAGATAAATATATCTTAATTTTTATCTAAATATGCTATAGATTTATCTAGTATTTTTATTATAGCGCAACAAAGTTTTGCACCTAAGAACAAATTCTAGCAACTACACATGGTAATTCTAGGAAATATAAATGTAAAATAATAAGTGCAAGAAATAAGTGTGAAATGTAAAGGGTAAAGAAAATAAATCCTACCAACCACACCAAGGTCACTTGTCTAAACAATATGTCATTATATCTTTATAAAGCTCTTCTTTGACATTGATGTTGAATCATTTGATGTGTTTGATGCCCCAAGTACATCTCATAACATACATGAGATTAAACCTTGCATACTTACAAACCAAGTTAATCACATTAACTGTGTTAAAATTAATCAGCAAAACATACTAAATCCAATGCTTAGGTCATTGATCTCGACGGTTTAACTACGGTGAAAAGGCTACAGATACAAAAATACATTACTGACGCAGTGCGATGCGTCATCGATCTCTCATAATTTAGAACAGAGCTTAATTGCACGTAGGCCAAATCAATCAACAAGAGGCTCGAACTCTTATTATATGTCGTATGAATATACGTAGGTAAATAGTGAGTCACACGCTGTTGAATATACATGGTCAAAAACTTGGATCGCAGAATATAATGCGTGCACGATCTTTGAATGAGCTTGGCACGAAATGATGCAAATCCTATACTATTTCTGGTCAACCAGAGGTTTAATCTCGATGCATATGCGACGTGCCCCGTCAAGTTGAATGGATTCCACGATGCGTATGCATGTAGCCACTTGGCTTTGGAGTAAACTTGTTGTGTCTATGGCTATGCGCGTGCAGGGGCATGTGGTCTCCAACCACATTTGACCTAAGCAAAACCATTCACACGAGCTAATTTTATTTTTTGAGCGAGTTCACGCAAGCTAATTACTATCTCGATCGGCCAATTGCAATTCTCAAGTCAAAACAGAAGCAAAAGATAGATGGATGCACTCAACTAACTATATATGCTCCTCTTGCCGTTAGTTAAAAAACGATGGTATCTATGCTGCTATTGTGTAAGCATTTCACATTTCCATTTGATACTAGACTACGTAATTGGTAAATTACATTCATATGATCTTTTATATTTATATTTTCTTTTAATATCAAAATTATAAGTTAAGATAATATAATAATAAATTAGGACAGTATGTATCACATACGATAAAAGATTAATATTTTTTTATCCATTATCTAAATAAGAACAATCCTATTTTCTATGAGCCCACACTGATACTAGCTACTATCTCTTATTTCTCTTAGTATATTTTTCAAAATTTATGTAAGTCGCATTGATCCTAATTCTTTATATCACACAATATTTAAAGCTATCTTTTAATTTCTCTCCATCAAAAACTAGCTCTCTAATATTTCTTCACATCAGCAAAATAAAAACTTACACCTATCTTTTATCTTCGCTCAAGTTACTATCTGTAACCTTTAGAGTTGTCCTGACTTATCTTGGGTGGTCGTCTGTGTCAGTCACTCGACTTGGGCTCGCTCCGGCGTCCTGCTCTGCCGTGATGCCCGCGTCGTCCCCTCCATATATACAGCAGCGCGCCGCTCCTCTCCTTTCCTCCTCGCGCAGCCTGCGATCTCACGTCCGACCAAACCAGCAGCAGGATGCTCATGACCGCCATGCACATGGACTCCACCCACGCACCATCCTCCTCCCCCACCTCGCCGCCGTGGCTCCCCGTCCTTGCCGACCACACTCACCAGCTTCTCTACGACTTGACGGCTTCTACTCCCTCCCCCTCCCCCGCCTCCGCGCCGCCGCGCCACCACCTCCGCCACGCTGCTCCGGCGACCCGCCGCGCAGCCAAGCGCCGCCCGCGCCCGTCGCGCCGCCTGCCCACCACCTACATCAGCGCCGACCTCGCCAGCTTCCGCCGCATGGTCCACCAGGTCACCGGCGCTGACGACCTGCCTCTCCCGCCGCCCGAGGTCCTCCACCGACCGGCGCCCACCCGCAAAGCTTTGGGCCCCGGCACCGGCGCGCTGGTGCTGCCGACGCTGGACACGTCGGCCTTCCTGCTCGGCACGGCCGGCGTGCCCGCCCGGGCGGGCGCTCTGTGCGACGCGTCGGCTGTGTTGGCGCCGGCGCCGGCGTTGGAGGTGGAGGCGGATGGTGGAGGAGGACCGGCTTACAACAGTAGTGCCGGCAACTGTGGCTTCCCGACATTGGACTCGTGGGATCCTCTGTTCTAAACAACTTTCTCTGCACGCATGATGTCTGTTGCTGCCTGCAGTAAGCTCGAGTAATCAAAAGATGATCAGATGATCCACAAGCATCTTGTCAGATTACTTTCTGTTCTTAATCTGAGCTTGTAAAGAATAGATTTTCTGAAGGAAGTATAAATTTTTACACCTCGTCATACAGAGCTCTCTCCCTGATGTTTTTTCATAAAAAAAAATTCTCTCTCTCTCTCTCGAGGCAGTTTTCTAAACTCACCGTGCTTTTCTTGATCGAAGAAAACATATGGAGCGTAATGGTCTAACTTGCAACAATCTAAAGAAATCGTTAATTGCTCAGTTGGTACTGCTGCATCTCACAAAAAGTACTCCAGCCCTTTTTGTTTGGTTGCCTGCCATTTCCATGTCTTATTTTTTTGCTTTGCGTCACTGAGCGACAGGCAAAAAAAAAAAAAAAAAAAAAAAAAAAATCCCATCTTTCGATAGTATCTCTGGTCATGTTTCCAACCCTCTTGAGAACAACTGAAGAACAAGAAGAAAGTTACTTAGGAGATAATCAAACATACTATGCATCCAAATCCTTCTCTTTACCAAACCATATTTTACATTCCTGTCACAAGACTATCGGGTGCTCTGTGCACTCAGCTTAAGTGTTTAACCACTGCACCAAACCAAAGCATTGTGCGTGTTCTCCTCCTATCTGATCTAATAAAGTAGTAGAATGGGTAGCAGCATCAGCAATGTAATGCTACATAGACCCTACGATACGCTACGATGAAGCCAATTTGGACAGGGACAAAGCAGGTCATGGAGGATTAATAGTGAGATCTAGTTCGATCCGTCCTGATAAGAACGATTGGAGTTTACGATTACAGCCGAACGGTAGAACTAAGAAGAAAGCCTGATCCTGCTATGCTGCTCAATATAGTATCATCATCATAACTCGAGGAGAGGGAGAATTCAGAGCAGTCACCAAGTCAAAAGTAGCAGCCAGCTCAAGGGGCACGACGCAAGTTCATCTCACAAACCAGGGGCCACGTACCGTCGATCGATGTGGTGTCAGGACAGCAGTATCACGGGCTCTGTTGACTGCTGCCTGCTCCTCCTCCATCGCCGGAATTTCTGGGTCCATGTCTGCAGTCCACGGAGGAGACGAAGGAGCCGGTGTTTTTGTCTGGTCCGGACCCCTCACACACGTGCTTCCTCGCGGCCGGCCACCGGCTCATCACTGCTCGGTCCCCGTCCCCGGCCACCCCCGCCGACGCCATCATCGCGCCATGCTCGTGTCATCAGCTTGTCAAAATAGGGGGATAAGGGGTTCTTTTCTTTCGTTTTGTTTGAAAACGAAAACACGAGGGTATCGATTGCAAAAATGCAAGAGAATATATTATAAATGTAGATCATTTTAGTCTCCTCAATTAAGTTATTTTCGAATTTCTATATATTTTTTTCTCTTTTATTTCCTTCTTGCTCTTGTTTAATAAATATTATCACTTTTATAAATAAATGAGTTATCTTTTTCAATGCAGAGTAAATAAAGAGCAATAAAATTATTTAATTTATTTTTTAATCTATGTATATAAGTTTAAAATAATCTATATTTGTAATAGGAGGAGTAAGAAACATGGATCGATCGGTGTCACTCAACTGGATGACTATTTTTTTTGTTTTTGACAGGGAGCATCGTGTCTACCACCCAGCCGATCATTCTCACGAGTCCAAGACAGTAGAAGTACAACATCAGAATTCAGAACAGAATAAACACCTCTCATTCAGCAACCCAACCAAAACTAAGGCACAACAAAATCATATGGCACATAAGCAACATTGATCGATTAACCCATCATAAGAAAACAACACAAACATATGACACACTCATATCGAAAACAGAGGTACGATATATTAACATGCACATCGCTAAACCTATAAAAGGGTCAACATTCTTCACAGGGGTGGATGCACATCGAAGGTGGAGGGTGTATAAAACACCGGGTAATTTTGTGTTTTTCAATGATACATCATATGTATCACATTAGATACTCCCTAACCCAACAAGTAATATACTCAAACCTCTAAGTCAACAAATGAGACATACGATAATTTTTGTTCTAAGTTCGCCACTAATTCTTCATGACATGAAGTACGTGTCGCCTCCAACCGCATCTTCCATCAGACAATACATACATATCATCACGATGATACGTTCAGTTTAAACTTTGATCCGAACGACGCACTCCCACATGATCATCTGCAATCTGACAATATATTTGTGCACACAACTGCCCTGCAAGTATAGACTGCCACAAGATGGCTATCCTGGCCCGGAGTTCACGATTCAAGGAATAATTGCTCCGGTTGGCCGCGACAATCCTCATCACGAGCTAAATTTACTGAAACCTAAGAGAGTTACAAGGAGCACGAGATCAGTGAAACGATCAAGGAATAAGTGACAGCATGATCGATGGAATATAACGTGAGTTACTAATGCCTCTGAAAAGCCTGAAAAATTTACACACCGCAAGAAAATCAGGTCCAAATCAACAGTGAGTTTACAGTGCTAGTTGCCATGCCAAAATATATTCCAAAGCGACAATATATACCTTGACCAGGTTTGTTCCCTTTGTCTGAGAGAGGACTTTTTGACGCGAAAGAACAAAAAATATCTTTAGCATCAGTCAGGATCATGTTAAATTGCAAAAGCTATAGAAAGCTGACACCTGGTCTGACTCTGGGGAGCTCAAGTTACAAGTCACCCAGAATGTGTTGCTTTCAGGGGTGGCAGAAATTAAGTCCAAGAACGAAAGCTAATGGACATGGAGAATCAGAGATCACAGCGACTCGCATGGCTGCTCAAAAAGAAAACGAAAGTGATGTCGAAAACACAACGTGGATTAGTACGCAGCAAAATAGTAATACTGAGCGAATACAATATGCGTGAGCACTATCTCTTGTTGATAAAGCAGAGTTCAGTAAACACTTCGTTTAGACATAGAGTTGCATTTCAGACAAGTCTTAGGGCCCGTTTGTGTGAGCCCTACCATGCTCAGCCAAAACATGGGTGCATACCAATGATTGGCGGGGCACACGTATTGGTGTCGAACCAAACGTGCTCTAAGGGTATAAGGATGCATAGACCTTTTCCTTAAATAAAGGACAATGGATTAGCCTACATTATATTTCCAACAAAAAAACACATTGGCCAGACAAAGACTACTTCCATGATTCATGACATCATATAATGCACAACTGATTAAACTGCATGTTTGTGAACCATCCATCTATCTATTATCTTAGTATTAGTCCATCAACCCGTACGTCTTTAGGCAGAAATATTTTTAGAAATACATGGATAATGAAGCTTCATGAAAGTCTATGATTTAGGATTTGGATGTGACTATGTATCTCGGGTCATGTTTCCAACACTCTTGAGAACAACTGAAGAACAAGAAGAATTACTAAGGAGATTATCAAACATACTATGCATCCAAACCCTTCTCTTTACCCAACCATATTACATTCCTGTCACAAGACTGTCGGGTGCTCTGTGCACTGAGCCTAAGTGCTTAATCAATGCACCAGAGCAGAGCACTGTGTGTGTTCTCCTATACATTAATAATAAAGTCTCATTTGCATCGTATGATTTTCATAGGAATTTTGGAAGATTCCAATTCTTAGGAATTTTTTCTATGAGGGTCATTTGAAACAAAGGAATAGGCTTGTCAAATTCCTATGAAAATCATGTGGAATGACTTTTTTCTTGGAATTTCGGAGGACTTATAATATGAGGACCAACCTCATAGAAAATTTTCTTTGTGTTTATCTCTTTTCTGATTCGTGTGTTTTTCCTATGCTAAAAAAAACGGTTATTCTTGTAGTTTCTCTGTGTTATTCCATTCCATAGGATTCAAAGTGCTAGCGCATTCCAATCATACACTTTTTCTATAAGGGTCATTTGAATCCTGCTTCTAGAAGGCACTAAACTAGGGTTTGGTAGCAGCATCGGCATGTAATGCTACTTAGACCCTAAGATACGTTAAGATGAAGCCAAATTGGACAGGGACAGAGCAGGAACAGTACGTCCTTGACAATTGATTGCGGGTCGATCCATTTATATCCTTTTGTACTAACCCAATCTTGGTTGGCACCTAGCCGTAGCGATGTATGCTGCATCACTCAGACAAGTCCAAACACATCCCGGGGGGGGGGGGGGGGGGATAGTTACTGACAAGTGACAAGCTGAATATTCACGGCAATATGACTCTGCATTTTCCTTTTTCCCCCATTGTGAAACGACGAAAGCATAAGCTGGCTTGTGCAAAAATTAAATTTGCAGTACTTGAAAGTAGATTGGGTATTGAGAAATCGTCCGAAATGGGTCAGATGAACGATGGCCAATGAGATCAGAAAGCAAATTTTATAGAACCTAATCTTACAAAAGATCTTCCCTGTAATGACATGTGACTACTATATTATCTTTTCTCTTCAACTAAACTATTGAATCACGAGATAAATAATATAGATAAGATCTCACAAAAAAATTTCTGAATTGAATCTATAAAATTTGTTTTCTGTGAGATCAGCTCACAGCTGACGACTGCCCATCAAATCTGCGAGCAGAGCACTACTCTGGTTTCTGTCCGGTTGAGACCGATCTGGACAGAGTTGAGAGTAGTCAAAAATAGCGGAGGATGGATCGTTGAGTCATCAACCACATTCAGAGTAGTCACGAGACAGCACGGGCCTTGGTCGGCGTTGGTACGGACAGGCAGAGGCCGATGATGAATTGAATGGATTTTTGTCAACCTAGCCCAGGGGACACGTAAGGACGACGACCATGGATGTGGTGGTACCAGCAGCAGCACTATCACGAGCTGTGTTGACTGCTCGCCATCGGAATTTCTGGTTATCAGCACTACAGTCCAGGTCCAAGGAGTACAACTGAACTGAAGAAGACGATGCTTTTTTTTTTTTCGAGCCTGGTACGTGCTTCCTCGCTCGCGGTGTCACAGACGCTATCATCCCCTCATGCTCATGTCATTATCTGTCAAATAGATTTTTTTTCTTTTCTTTTCTCTCTTTCAAAAAAGAGGGTATCGGGATTGCAAGAATGCAAGGAAAGAAAAATAAGCAACACGATGTGATGTTACATCAGCTCAACTGGATGACTCGATCTGCTCTGGCTTAATTGGGTTACAAAGCAAATGCAACACCATCCCAATCAGTCATTCACAAGTCCAAACGTAGAGTAGCAGTACAACATCAGAGCAACTTATACGACCTCTCAGGTCCAACACCTCCGCTCATTCAGTCTCATGATCAAAACTAAGGCCCCCTTTTCTTTTCCAACATGCAAAAAAACATTTGACTGACGGGTGTAGTTGAAATTTTTCATCGAGTTTCAAGCTGTTTCTTTCAAAATTCATTGGTGTTCCAAACAACTCTCAAGGAGGCGACGCTGTCCATGCATAGCACCATATTCCATCAGAATAAAAGAACACACACGTATGGCATGATTGATCATGTAGAAAACAGAGGTAAGTGCAACATAGAAACATGCACATCGTCGAGCCTACAAGGTGGGTCTCATGACGTCAAGTTTCGCCCCCAACTGATCATCCAGCACTTAACACAAACATGTCATAACGATAATATGTTTCTGAATGAGGCACGCACTTGGCCGCTGGGTTTCAGTTCTGTAATAGGCTTGCGTAGCTCTGTGCCAGCTTTGTTTTTAGGTTGATTACGGGTTCTGTAATAGCGCTCTTGCTATGTTTTTTTGTGTTAGCTCTCGCTCTAAGACCGTCTCAGGTCGTCGTGTATGACTCCAAGTACTTTCTTCTCCTTAAATCAAAGATACATAGCTCTCCTGTGTATTTGAGAAAAAAAAATAAGACACGCACAAGGTAATTTACAATCTAATCTAACAACTTCTCCATAGAACTGCGCTGGCAGTATAGATTGCTGCAAAATGGCTATCCTCCCCCGTAGTTCGCTCTTTGAGGAATAATTGCTGACTTGCCGCGACACTCCTCATCGCCAGCTAAATTAACTGAAACCTAAGACAGTTACAAGGAGCAAGAGATCAGTGAACGATCAAGTAATAAATGACGAATCAAGCAAATCTACAGTGCGTTTACAGTGCTAGAAGCCACGCAAAAATATAATCCAAAACAACGATATTTTGACCAGATCAATTCCCTTTGACTCTAGAGGCCTTCTAATTGCTAAAGAACAAAAAATATCTTTAGCATCAGTCACGATCATGTTGAATTGCAAAAGCGATACAAAGCTGACATGTCTGACTTCAGGGAGGCCAAGTTACAGTAATTACACAAGTCCATAATGTTGCTTTCAGGGGCGGCAGAAAATTAGTTCAAGGAAAAAGCTAATGGACATGGTGTAATTTAAGCAAACAGAAACAGATCAAAGGCAGTCGCATGGCTGGTCAAAAAGAAAAGGGAAGGGAAGCTCAGAGGCATACACAATGCCTACTACGATCCCTCCTCTCTTTCACTTGTTATTTTTACATTACTCGAAGACAGATACAATGCCTACTAGTACACAATAATACTGAGTGAATATAATATGTGTTGGTAAAAATCTTAACTTAGACATACAGTTGCATTCAAGCCAATTATCTATAAAGTGCAGGATGCAAGGACGATGAATAGACCTTTTTCTAGACAAAAGTTAAAGAAAAAGGAAAACAAGGATGAATCAACCTGCATTTCCAACAAAAACATATTGGGCAGATAAAGACTAGACCACTAATGTAACTACTTCCGTGATTAATGACATCATACAACGTACAATTGTTTAAACCACATGTTTGTGATGCATCAACCGACAGATGTAATGCCTATGGAAACAAAAGTTAGGCTAGGGTCTCAGAAGTCCAGTGCAACAAATCTTTGCCTCACAATAAAGCAATAAAGATCACAACAGATGGGCTCATTAGTGAAAACCGACATACAGAAAATCTAGTTACCCCTGGAATGGAACATGAACTGCACTGTCCGCCCATAAAGTAATCATGAAAAGAGTAATATGTGTAAATTACTGTAGATATACATATGCTGTTCTTGCTACAGTTGCTCAAATGAGATTATCAGTGAATAATTAATAACCATATCCATACACGCATACACCATTGCAGAAAGGAAAAGCCTCAGTTATTAACCCTGAAACCTTCTTGGGCAAACTTCATTGGCATGAAGTCAGTGAAAATGGGGCTATCACTTGAACAAACTAACCTAAGAGACTGAAACCCTGGTTGTTGTAGCTACCAGATGAGATTACCTATTTTGCTACAATCTCCTTGTGAGCTTTAAATGATAAAATCACGTTCCATGCGAGGGCTACAAACTTAGCAGCAAGAACCTGAAAAAAATTGGGCAATAATTTCGGTGAGATCAACACATACATTGTGCTAAAAACATTCACGAAAAGAAAAAAAAAAAGGAAATTTCTTTCCAGAGTATTAAATAATAATTCTAAAATATTGTTTATGTGCATTTTTAAATACCTGAAGCTTTTGTGGAACGAAGTAAAAATTCAAAAACTGAAATGGTATCCACAATTGCCAATTTGCAAAACTGATGATAACCATTCCTGTAACTACTACAAACAAAAAATTAGATAGCAGTAAAAGGGAGCAAAGAGAGCACACGCAACCGCATAATATTATGGTATGAGAGGTTTATAACAAAAGGTTCGTCTCACCTGCTTAAGCTTTGGCACTACAAGAGAAGGATTTCCCTCCAATGTGACCAGTAAGCTTATAAAAACTCCGATGAAAATGGGAGAGAAAATAAACTGGACAGAAAGAGCAGATTAGCTATATGTTAAAAAAAATACAATAAACATAGAAAGAAGGTAGAATATGACATGCAAGAAAATTATGTAACTATTATATCTATCCTTGTGGTTGGGATAGAGAAAAGAATAGGAACCAAACCTGGTCAAGTAAAAGGTGTGCTGTTGCACCTGATGCTCCAGCGATAGTCACTAATTTACTCAAATACAAGTACCTGCATGTGGAGGCTAATTATCAAGAAAAAAGCAGTGGGCAGAGAACACCGTCTATACTGACTATGGATAACCATTACTTTTGCAGCATAAACAAGATTACCAGACATGTAAAGTTGGTCCAACCTGAACAAGTCTCAAGAATGTGAATACAAATGTTCTCTTCAAATCTAACTCTGGTGCTCGATCAATGACAAGCTGTAACATAAACAGAAGTATATTTATGGGGATTATTTGTTGAGGTTGCATAGTACGCAGCAAAGAACAGCAACAGGAATATCTATAAACCAAAAACACTTCAGTGAGCCACCCTCAACAGGGTTTGTAATAGTATTGCACAAGTGCATTGTCAGAAATGGGTTCAGATGTCACACTAAGTAGGAAGCAACAACAGGTCAACAGCAATGGTAATCGGTAAATATACGAGAAAATCAGTTTGTAAGCAACCTTAACAAGGTTGCATAACACCAGTAGAAAATTGAAATGTCAAGCATAATTTCGGATATCTGAAGGAGTAAATTTCTCTTTAACCTCAACAGCATTGACAGTGGCTGGTTAACAGTTCACTGTGCACAACTAGGAACGTCTAAAAAGAGGTAGCACAACAAGAGACCATGCATCCATTAACTCACACTATATTACGAAATCCATGTTGCACCGCATAACGTTTGCAGTGAGAACAAGTCACCTGGCAGATAAGGTCCCCGGCTAAGGACAGCAGAAGTAATCGCCTTAGTTGCCACCGGATTCTTATCAGGAACCATCAAATACCTGTCATCACACATTACAATTTCAAGATGAGCACAGCTGAATCCTTATTATTTCTTATCAATGGGCCAACTAGTTGCACTTGCACGCAGAGCATAAGAAGGAACACTGAAGCAGAATCGAATTACCATGCCAAGAGCCGCCAATCCTTCGCGTCTCCTCCTGCGGCAGAGGCGGTATTGCTGCTGCAGTAGGAGGCGGCGTGGAGCTGTTGGAGGCGTCCGCAGTTGCGCGGGTGGGTGGCGGTTGGGGCGGAGTGGGTGGCGGGTCGGGGAGGAAGCGCGAGGCGGCGGGAGTGGAAAGGAGGCGTTGTGTGCCTTAGGGAGATGGGACGGGGCGCGAGGAGGAGCGGAAGGGTGCACGCCATCGCCATGGGGTGCGAGCTCTGCTGCTACTGCAATGGAGGCTGTGCCTTGGGGAAGCTTGGGTTTGAAAGCACGCTGCTGCAGTGGTACGCCACTCCACACTGAAAGCGTAAACATCAGGAGACGTAAACTAGTGGGCTCATTTGGGCCCTATCTTGGGCGGCCCATTCTTCCATACATACTTGAGATTTTTTTTAGTCAAATTTAACAATTTTACGCGGCCGTTAGAAAAATAGCAACTATAAGCCCAAGGGTGCTGTTGGAAGAGCGAAAAGTTTAATAAAATAAATATGTCACCATTTTAACGGAAGATATATTAAAAAATAAAAATACATTATTTTATTGTTCTTAAAATTCAAAATATATTGTAAATAGTCATGAAATATTTTTTTAAAGGTGTATAGGATACTATCATCTAGTTCTTATAAAATTTTCAGTTCAAAGAGTTACTTATATAGTGAGAAAAAAGATAAATTTTAGAGATGTTGAAATTTTTACGTGATTCGCTGAAATTTGTGCTATTCATGCTATTTTTTAAATAGATGTCTAAAATTACTAAATTTTAAATTTTCAAATAAAAAATAAAAAATCAAGGGGCTGCTCCAAGGAGTGGTTCCCCACCTGATTCCTGAAGGTATCACCCATGTCCAGTATGCTGATGATACAATACTTATGATTGATGGATCTGACACCTCCATCCTTCATCTTAAGATCATTTTATATTGTTTCGAATAATTGTTTGGACTTAAGATTAACTTCCACAAAAGTGAGGTGTTTGCATTTGGTATGGAGCAGGATGAGCAGTATAAGGTGGCCAACATGCTCAATTGCAAATTGAGGGTGTTGCCTCTGAAATATTTGGGCATCTCTGTCTCTGATCACCACCTTGGTATTACTGTAGCCACTGAGATCCTTACAAAAATAAGCAAAAGATTAGACCCATAGAAGAGTAAAAATCTGACCTATGGAGGCAAATTGACCCTAACAAATTCATGTCTAACCAGCCTGCCATGTATACTATGGGATTTTACCTCCTCCCTAAAGGGGTTCACAAGAAGATGAACACCATCAGAGCTAGATTCTTTTGGAGGGGAGCTGAGTATGTAAGCAAATACCACTTAGCTAAATGGAAAGACATCTGCAGGCCTAAGGACTATGGTGATCTAGGCATTTTAAACACAATGATCATGAATGAATGCTTGCTTGTCAAATGGATTGCCAAGATTTACTCAGGGAAGGAGGGAACCTGGCTCCAACTCCTTCAAGCCAAATACATGCCAGATGGCAACTTCTTCAACTCCAAACAGAAAGGGACCTCCTAGTTTTGGCAGGGTTTGCATAAGGTCAATCACCTTTTTCAAGGGGGGGGGGGGGGCATGTATAAAGTGAATAGAGGCAATAAGGTCTTCTTCTAGAAGGATGTGTGGCTGGGTGAAACTCCACTTAAAATCCAGTTTCCTGCCTTGTTCAACATGTGTGATGATTCAGATGCCTTGATAGCTAAATGTTATGTGGACAATGAGTGGGAGATCCATTTTAATAGGAGTTTGACAGAAAATAAAATACTCCAATGGGAGGAGCTGCTACTCAAGTTACAAAACATCCAACCGAATGGGTCTGAAGATGAGGTGGAATGGGCCCTTGACAAATCAAGGAGATTTACTACTAAATCCTTGTATATGTTTCTGACCTTTGAAGGGATCAATAGCAAAGGGGCTAAGATGATTCGGGCCACTAAATTACCCCTTAGAATCAAGATTTTCTTATGACAGATGCTCCACAATAAACTCCTAGTGGCTTCCACACTTAAGAAAAAGGGTTGGAAGAGGAGCAAATATTGTTGCCTATGTGATAAAACTAAGGATATCGATCATGTCTTCTTCAGTTGTGCTCTCGCACAGTTTTTATGGAGTGCGCTAAGAGATACCTTTGGTTGGAATGGCTTCCCCACCTCGGTAGCCGATTTATGGGTGAGTTGGCTCCCGAAGTTGTTTAACATCACTCAAAATCTAGAGATTTTGCTTCTTGCAGGTGTTGCTTTGTCGGACCCCTCCTTTGGGGTCACCTCGTGTAGCTCATACCAGTCCCTGTATCAGTAGCTGGTACGCACGAACTCCAACAGAAGTAGATATCACAGTCATACATCGAATAAATACGATAATAGAGTACAACACAGAGTTCATTACAACAGAAGCCCGTAGGCATAAATTAATCAAACTCTCGAAGCACAGCGGAAACACACAAAAGCGACCCAAGCCCTACAGGCAGCTTGAGTGCAGACGAAACTGGCTTCTCTAATCTTCATCTTCTCTTTCGACGAAATCAGCCTCTGGATCATCTGGATCCACAATTAGCAAGTGTGAGTACATAAGGTACTCAGCAAGTCCTACCTCAAGGGGAAAAATTAGATGCTTAAGGGTAGATTAAGGATAAGGCTGTAGAGTCTTTTAGGTTTTGCGGAAAGCTAGTTTTATTGATGCAGGGTTCATTTTGCAAAGACTAACTTTAATAAAAATATTTCCGAAGAGAACACATAAGTTGAGCTTATGGGGGTTGACGGCCCTGGGGGAGATACATCCGTCCCGCCAGTTCCCACAAGTCTTTTGCCAGAGGACACACAGTCCAGGAGGCTTGGGGCACAAAGCCAAAACCCTTCTTTTCGAAAACACGGGCACACAGCCCACTCACACACCAAGGAGATACTCACTCCGAAAAGCTAATCATTGTGACCAAATCATAGCACGTCCTTGACCGAGGACACGGCTATCCGGATAGGTTTAACAGTCTGCAAAGGTTGTACACTTTACCCACAAGATATGCACAGGCTCCCACCTCAGCAACTGGTGAAGCTGTCATAACGAGACGCAACGACCTCACAACGAAGTCACAATATCCACCCATGGGGCACTAAGATACCAGGAGCCTTAGAAAATTCACGGGAAGGACCACTTAGCAATCCCAAGGCTTTACATAGCCTCAATCAATATCACCAGCCGGACCTTGGGCTACACACTACCCAAGTTTTCTCCTGGTCCCCATTGCCACTACCGGCCTCCGGGTGGGTACCGCACTAAGTTAGAGGGGTTAGGTCAAGTCCTGCCCATACATGCCATGTGGTTGTACGAGTGGATACTAGGTGAGATGTCACAGCGAACCGGTCTTTATATGACCGAGGCAAGAGTCTCACAGCAAGAACACCACAAAGGCGAACCTTGCTCCAAGGTAGTTCCCACCTTCGTGGGGCACCTTACTCACCCTCGTCAACACTACTCTAGAGTTTTCCCAAGAACACAAGTTTTACACGCACACGCACCAAGCACACATCACTTCACATTGTAAAGCATGATTATCACATGTAAATAATCTAGTTCTTTCTTTTGAGCAAAGCAATCCTAAGCATACTAGTAAACAAGCATTCATCCAAACAGTCATTATAGTTGATGTTGAGATCCTTCTAAGGTTTTAACGGAATAAAGGTAACAATGACAAGGCATGAGATAAACAAGCTGGGTAATAACTATTCTAGCATTTCTTTAAAAATCACAACTATTAATCTAATCATGCGTACTCCTATTGTTTGAAACAATGGCTCTACGGGTTGTATTTAAAAATATAGGATCAACATGATCAACGGTTGTAGGACTTGCCTTCGTTGAAGTTCTCGTCTGCTCCTTCTTCAAACTCTGGGTCCTCGGGGTCTTCCTCGAATGCTCTTTCCTCTAATAATCGCAACAACGACAAATGCACAATCAATCAAATAATTAAAATAATGACCAAATAATTTACAAAAATTATGAAATTGACATGATTGAATAGATCTCGAATTTAGATGAATATTAGTGGAAGAATCAATGAAAACGGAGTTAGTACGGAGGAGAAACGGGCTTCGGAAGTTTTGCCGGGAGGGAAATTCAAAAAAAAGAAAAGAGGAGAATATTCCTGAAATATTCTGCTGAGTCGGCTCGGGATTGGACTCGGCTCGCAGCTCGGCTCAGACTCGGTGGCTCGGTTTCTCAGCTCGGCTCAGACTCGGCTCGGCTCAGGCTGTCGGTGGGCTCGGCTCGGCTCAGACTGTCGGTGGGCTCGGCTCGGCTCGGGCACGGGCGGCTTGGCTCAGCAACCAGGGGGCCCACACGACAGCCACACAGGGAGAGAGGGAGATATAAGAGAGAGAGAGAGAGAGAGAGAGAGAGAGAGAGAGAGAGAGAGAGAGAGCAGAGGAGGGGAGTGGCTCGGGTAGCAGAGAGAACAGGAGGGAGAGAGAGGAAGGGGCGTGGCGGCGCTAGCGCGGCGGCGGCGGGCCGACGGCGAAGGGCGGCGACGGGGCACTGGCGGCGGAGGACGGCGGCAGGCCTCGCCGGCCAGGTCTGGCTGGCGGGCGGCCGGCGGTGGGGAGCGGCTTCAGCCCGGCGCGGAGAAGCGGCGGCAGTCGGGCGACGGAGAGCAGCGCGCCGGCGATGGGAAGGACCAGGTACGTCTACAGGGAAGGGATAGGAGGGAGAGGGAGAGGAGAAGGGGCCAGGGAGCTCACCGGTGGCGGGGGTTCTCGGAGAGAGAAGCGGCGGCGAGCGGAGGGGCTCGGGAGAGAGAGAGTGAGAGAGTGGGAGTGAGGTGGGGAGAAGAAGACACTGTTCACCACCTTTTATAGGGGTCGACGATGGAGCGGCGCGCGGGACGAGGCGAGGCGTGGGGCGCGAGGTCTACTAGCGCACGGCGACGGGACAGCGCGACGCGGTGCGGCGGTGGCAGTCGGGTCACGGGGAGAGAGAGAGAAGAGAGAGAAGGAGGGGGAAAGGGGAATAAATTTTAGGGATTTGACATGCTTGGACGCTGTGGAGGACGAGGAATAATATGGCGATCGAGAAGAAGTTCCTCAAAATGCTAGATGAAGTTCTGATCTTAGCTGTATCATTCGTGCAGAAATAGAGTATCCTTCTTCATGATAACGATAAAATGAAGGTAGACAGTGCCTCAGCCTAGCTTTGGGGGTAGCTGCGAGACTTCAATCCTACTCCTAGGTCTGTATCTGATGTTGGCGAAATATGATTTGGTGGAGTAATAGGATAGTTGGTTGAGGCCCTGGTCTGTAAACGTTCTGGTCCTATACAGCTCGCTGGTGTCCCCAGCTCTTTTTGTTCCGATTTCGTGATCTTTTTCTTTTCTGTTTGGTTGTGAACATTTTTATTAGCTTTCCATACAAGTCGAGCTAATCTCTTTTAAAAAAAATAAAAAAAAAAGTCTCACCGCTCCTCCCGTGAGTCTTCTTGTCACCGGCGCCCACCCGAATGACCTGCAAAATGCTTCATGTGCAAGTTGAGTCGATCAGGTCATCTGAGCGTCCTCGGTGTAATGCAGCATGTATGTGGAAGTTGCCGGCCCCTCAGCGAAAGAAGAATGTAAAAAAGTTCTACCTGTTCTCTGCTCATGCCAACTGCACTTCTCTAGCAATAACCAAATTTTTGTTTATAATCACGTAAATGTTATACGGATCCTTTCATACTACTCGTATGCTAATTCCTTCGTTTTTCTGCAGTGACTGATGTGGCAGAAGTAGTTGTGAGGTTGGTTCGCGAGTCGATGGGTTTAAAACTAGAGATCTAGGGTTTGTTTAGTAGTTCTCCTAAAGCAGATTTTTTATTAAAATTAAAAAAGCACTGTCAAACAGCAGCTTTCAGCTTTTAGCTTTTTAAGTAAAATTCGTAGAAGTAATTATCTGAAATGAACTAAAAGTTAGAAAAATAAAAAAAAACTTCTTCTAATTTACTTCCCGCACAGAATCACTTTCTTTATATATTTTATTTTAAAAAATCACTAGATAATCAATTTCAGCAACATAATCACTTCCCGTAGAAAATTTAGATCAAAGAAAGCTCTACCAAAAAGGCTCCTAGTAATTGCCAAACCTGCAACAAACTCCAAAGATATCGACAGAGATGCAATGCAAGTGATCTCTTAGCACTTGGAACATATTTTCTTATGTTCATTGTGCGTCAGTATAAATAAAATTTCCTATTCCAAGGTGAAATTATATGTCTCAACTCTTAATTTAAGAAGGAATGTTGTTTTTGCTGTAAAAGCCCGGAGGTGGACTCGCGGAGTACGCCGTGGCATGTGCAAATCTGACCGTGAAGAGGCCTCCCGAATGTAGGAGTGACCCACTCGGAATGTAGGAGATACCAACAAGCCGGGTCATTCGAGTTTAAGCTTGATCAGTGCTTGCTCCCAAACACACCATTGGTACCAGCAACTTATAAGATAAATGATATTCATATCGACAGTTCAAAACCTACAGTTTCAATCTTTGTTACTGCAAGTCAACAACTTCAGACGGTTCTCAGCACAAAGTCGCCCAAAATACAAAAGGCTATGTTTTGCAAACAATTACACTATATTCAATAAAACTGTCTTGAAGCCTAGCAAAAAACCGTCATTCCCCTCGCGACATATGTTTCGGAGAACCAACAATGAGGTTGTACTGTATACCTGTGACTATAACAATGCTGAGTTTCTAGAAGGGGTGAGTTCAGCTTCTGCTGTAAACATAAGACCTTCCACTTTTGTGATACTTGCATCACCAGAAATTGATCTCACAGGGGAAAAAAAATGCTAATCTCTGTTGCAGTGAGATAGCAAGACTATTTCTCGGCACCAATTTTTTCTTCTGAATTTCCCTTGAGACTCGCAGACCTCACTGGCAGGACACTACGCCGCTCTTTGCCACCTGGTTTAGCTGATGCGTTCCCATACCATATCATTCCAAGAATAGCGAGGATCATCCCGAGGACTACTTGAAGATTCAAACCCTCCTTGCCAAAGAAGATAAACCCAAGGGACAGAACAAGCACAGTCTTCATGTGGCCCAGGACTTGGAAGGATACAGCAGAAAACCGCCCAATGCAGATGAATTGGCTCAGATTAACGCCAATGGCAATGAAGCATGAGAGTGTGAGGAAAAACTGCAGAATGAGGGGAACTCTGGTAATAATATTCAAATCCAAAATTCTGATCCAGCAAATGATGACACTTAAAGGAAGCTATAGTTGTTAGAAGTTATTGCTACCATGGCGAGTGATAAAATGAAGGCATTTCAGCCACAAGAATAAATGTAAATGCTGATCTCAAAAAAGAATAAACACAAATGCATTCAAGTAGTGTGAAAATTTCTTACATAACATCCACAAGGCCATAATATAAATGTTCCGTAAACTTATAAACTACTGCACATGCAGTACTGGAAAATCTCAACCTACTAAATACTGGCTAATCACCCTTTTATCTCTAAGCAAAAAACGATGAATTATTTATAGTGAAGCTGCAGCATAGATCATATGATTAGAGAGAGAGAGACACTGTTATGAGACACTGCCCTTACCAGAGCAAGAGATGAGAAATTGAAGTGATCCACCCTTTTGCCTGTCAACAAGAAATCTACGAATGGACCCACTAGCAAGAGGGATCCTGCTTGGGCTGGAGCAGTGTGGCCCAGGAGATTGAATGAGTTCAGTGAGTACTTCCTTTGGAGAAAATGAACGTACTGAAAAAAGAGCAGGAATTACAAAAGAATCAAAATACACCTTTTAATTGGGTATATGATAGGACTAAAGTCCATGTGCAGTGCTAATAGAACAATTACTGAAAATGTAGGGCAGCAAGCCAGCAAGGGCAATCAAATAGTAGAAAAATGCCAAAGTTGTGATATTCAACGAAATTATGTGTTCCACATTTGGGGAAATGGAGTGAGAACTTGTGTAAAGATTAAGCACGAATATCATGAGGAAATTGTATCAAGTCTTACAGTTCACAAAAATGGCAAATACCACGTACTGGTAGGGTGAGTAGCTATATCCTAATGTCTAAAAAAAGGGGATATATCCTAAAGCAGCAGCAACACCAACAAATGATTCAGTAACTGCTAATTATTCATAACTTTGAAGAATGAACAAGTATCACTGTCACTATAGTGCCATATTTTAATACTTTGTCCTTTGTAAAGGTTTGAAGTATGCCAAAGAACTTGCAGTTCATTGCAAACAGAAGAAGGCAATCAGTTATACCAAGCAGTCTTACTGGTGAGCTGACATATAAGAAATCGGCATACAAAGGTGGTTAAACTTACGTATTGTTGCAAAGCTGTGCTCCAAACAGCTATAACAGCCGCAATTAAACCTCTTGCATTCACACTGACATCAGTAACCGTACAGACTGCAACACCTATAAGCACAACCATTATGCTCAGCTTTGTGTCCCGGGAATAATGTACATGATCAAAGACAACCTCCAGAAGACATGATGCAGGTATCATGCATAACTTTGCTATCTGAACAAAGAAAAAGAATGAATTTAGTTGTTAACAATTTAAAGACACAGAGTTTAGCTACTGAAAAATCACTGACCTGATAAAAACCCACAGAGTTCCACATTAAGCTCACGTTCATCCCAACAATTGACAAATTTGAAAAGATCACAAATTTAATCAGATCCGACAGCGGTAAGTGGGAGGGCTGGCTCAGGCCTAACCACCGAAATACGATAGTCATCAAGGTGGTTGTCACAAAATGAAGCCCAGTTAATGTTGTGGCTGCAAAAGAACAAACCATAATCAATGACAAGGCAGGAGATATATCCAGGTTCCCATCCATGTACAATTTGTTGGGACGATGCAGAACTGTGGTAGATACTGCCACTAGTACATCGTAAGAAATCACATAACGTAAGCATGTTTCTATTGCTTCCATTATGACCATTTAGCTCAACAGACACACTACCAATTTATACAAAGGAAGTTTCATGTTAGCAGCTAGAAGAGGTAAGTTTCAGGTTTCAGTAGAAACCTCCGATAGACTAAGCACTTTGTGGGTTCGTGTTACAATTATTTTTTCAGATCATTAACAAAGACAATGCGGTGTATATTTTGGTATAAATTGGTATTTACAATTAAAATTTATAGGCAAAAGAGCCTACATGATTCAGATAGAGGTAAGAACCCCTTTCCTAAAAAATGTTAGGAACTGAATTTGTATTAGCATTGTTATTAAAACTACTAAACTCTAATAAGATGTCTGTCAGTTCTCCAAATGTGTGCCCTCTAAGGAAAATGTACCTGAATTCCACAATTAAATAAGACCCCTATCACTTTGTTCAGAATGACCCAACAGGATAACACTAGTTTGTCATTCCAAACATGAAATACGCACACAACATTCAGTTCGAAGTGTTACAAAAGTAGGAAAAAAAAAGAAGAATAACGCACAGCACAAGATTATACCACTCAATAGCCACAGATACAAGAAACGGATGCCTATGGTGAGAATCAGAGATATGATAAACAAATCTTCGCTAAAGCACAGACATACCAAAACTAAATCCATATGTAGCCATTAGAGCTTTGTTGACCATGATGATTCCAACAGAAGTAGTAACATTGAAACTCCATGCTGCAAAATCTAGGACAGCTTTCTTGTCAGATTTCTTTAGAGAAGTCATCTCTATTTTCACGATTTCAATTCAATGCTTGCTGAACTACAATCCCCAAGAAACCAATGCCATTAGACCCAGGAATCCATGCTTGAACTGCAGAAAGTGAAGTGATTAAGTGACCAAATGTAGCAGGGAACATCACAACAAATGATTATACATCAATCAGAGCATGCTGTGTGCACCGGTGTGAAATGTAACCACATCAGTTCAACCAGTAAGGAGAAATATTTGTATACACCATACAGAGCAATACAGTATTTACAAGATATGGGCAGGTTATGCCTGGGCCTGAGATTTGCAGCAAAGATCAAGTGATTATACAGGGGTTACAAAAACTGAATCAATGATACAATGGCTCTTTGTGTTTTCACTTGCAACGTTGATTCATGATACAAGCAACCTACTGCTTCCCGCTGTTGAACTCAAGTCTCCACTACCCTCCAACAAGCAAACGAAAGAGAGAAGGGTATCCCATGAAACAATTCTCTCATACCTACCTAATCCAGTAATCCACCATTTGTTTTCCACCCCTTTCCATTCCTAATTGAATCCCCTTTGGCTCCAATTTGAGAACCTCCATAGCCACAGCATGGAATGTGATCTAGCCAACTAAATCCACACCAAAATCCGCACTTCCACAGCCTAGAACCAAACAACCATAGATCCGAACAGCGACCAAACACTAGTCCGCGGAACCCCATCAAACGTAGCAGCGCGGCGTCACACCGACAGGCCACCTAAGAACCGGTCCCCAAATCGCGCTTGTTCAGCATAGCACGCCGGAAAACCAGCACAGATCGCCCAAAAATGACCCCCAAAAAAAAGGGGAAATCGAGAAGGAGCAGAGTGATTACTTGGGACGCGGACCTCTCCCTCCGGCTCTCCGCGCTCGATTGGCTCGAAACGATGGATCCCTTGGGGTGTTCTGTGAGTGCCCTTTCCTTGCCCTTCTTCTTGCAACGATGACAACTGCCTCTCAATCCCAGATCTGCCCCTATGTGCCTCGGGACTATATATATACTACATAAGCAGCACATATACATTGCAACGAAGACACAAGTATTGAACACAGCATCGTTAATTACAAATTTAAGTACCAAGATTTAGATATGTTATGAGAGCGTCATCGAATTAATACATCAGCAGTGATACTATAGTTTGATTTCAGATAAGATCTGAAAAAAAAAAGATTATCCACTAATTTATCTTCTAATTTTTTTATTTATTTTAATTAATAAAATAAGTTTTGCATTCGTAGCCAGTAACAAGTTAGAGAAACTGGATGGTAAGGATGGATAATAAAAGTGAATAAATTATTTAATTTTTAGAAATTTTTATTAGATGGAAGAGTATGAGAAGATATGACTAAGGAAGCAACTCATATCTTATATAGGGAGAGAGAGTATACATGTCACTCAACTTGCTTTACTTCCTTCTATTCTTAATACGATTTCTTCGGTTAAATCACCATTCGTTCTCAAGTAAGGTGACAAGAAAATGACATCCTATCTTTTCCTCTCCTATGTCTGTCCAAATGTCTAGGAATCAAATTCGTTCTCAAGCTAGCAAGGTGACAAGAAACTTTGTTTGTAATGGAATAAATTATTTATATAACTTATCCCTAAAATGCTAGTGCATAGAAATGAATTGGACTGCGTCCAAACTTGAATTTGGTAGAAATATGTGTGAACTCCAAGAAATATCTTTTTTTTTTAATTCCTGAACATAGAACATGTGAGCTGTTGTGTTTAAGTAAACCAGTAATGTGTAAATCCCTGAAGTTGTATTTGAAAAGACAAAGGCAAACGAGCAAGAGGATTTTAACAGTATACCTTTTAAATATGTGCAAATACAAAATGGCCCTAGCTTATCTTTTTTAATATGTGTATACTCTCTCCAGACTAAAATAAATATTGTTTTAGAAATCAATATGGTCCTTAAAATATAACTTTGACTACTACTTTTGTTGTAATATATTGATAATAACATAGTAAAGTATATTATTATAAAAGTACTTTTCGAAATAAATCTACTCATGTCATTTTCAAATACCCAAACTTAATACATAAAAATATTTTATAACTACAATTTAAAATAGTTGAGTACATGTAACCCAAAACAACACTTATTTTAAAGAAATGAGTACCTGTCTCTTTCCGATGATTTTGACAACTAAAACATTGTGGTAAAGTTCGCTTTAGTTCAATGTAGTACTAACAGTTGATAAGCGTAGCTGCCCTCATATAGGACATCCTAAACCTCAATTGCGATGCATTGCAATTATTAGATAACGATGACAAAAAATCATTATTTATAGAATCAAGGGACATCGTTAAACTGAAAATGGAAAATGATTTGTGATGGTTGCTTATTACTGAAATTAATTTGAATCACAAATTAGAATGCAAGCCAAGTCGCCAACCCATACACGGTCCTTCCAATAATACAATTTGGTGCAACCTTTTTTTCACATCACAAGCTAACGATGTCAATCAAATGAACATGACATGCAAGCTAAGTAAATTCGGATCCTGTTTCATACTGTATTATATGCATCGAGCAAAACAAAAGATAGATGTAGCTTGTTTTTTTTGTCTAAACAAGTGTTAAATACGCATTCCCCGATGCTAATGCTGCAGACTTGTGAAAGCTTGCATCTCAAAATGCTTAGACGCGTCAGAAGGTTCTAACAAGTTGACCGATTTTAATTTTGAAAAAAAAAGTAGTTCCTTGGAAATTGATTCGAAGCTTCTTATATATGAAGCAATTAAATAGAGGGTTTGATTTGGCATGCCGATGGAGCAAGCACACAATTTCACACAAAAACCATGAGCCAAAAGCCCATGTTTCTCGCAATGTCGAGTCAATTGGGAAAACAAACAGGGACTAGTCGTGATAAAAATTCATAGTTCTTGGGACAATTACCATAGGCTCAAGTTGTGTGCTTGACTGCTTTGTAAGGGCTTCATTAAAAAAAGAAAGAAAGAAAAAGATGTTTAAAAAAATTATAAAGGTGTGTTTGTGAAGTCTTGAGAAAGACATTAAAGTTGTACCGGTAAGACCGTAGTTATTTGACTCCTCTTTAAGTATATTGGGAAATCCAACACGTAGTTATTCTTTCACACGCACGTACTCATCCATCGCTTGAACTAGTAGCTACTGCAATGCAACGTACGTGTTCTCTCGTTAATGAACTAGCTAGTACTCTAATCTGTCGGTGGCTGTATGTGCTTCCAATCCATGGTTGGTTACGCGCACATGACTTGGAAGAAAAAAACAGAGGGACGGCACATGAGAGATCTGACCTTCCGCTCAGGAGAAGAGTGAAAGCATCAAGCATGCATGTGGCTGGGGTTTGACAGCCATTGATGCTCAAGCTCAAGCTCGGAGGTCTCCACTGCTGCACTGGAGCAGCTGTATCTGTCTGCATGCGCCCCGCTCCCAAGAGGAGGAAGAAGACCATTTAGAAGACAGAAATGGGCCGTATTTAGGCCCACAAACTTCCCTTAAAAAAAAGGCAGGCCACTAACTCTTTCAGCCATGCTGTTTGATGTCCAGGAGGAAGCATCTGAGCGCTAGCCCGGTTAGTAAGGATGGTGCTCGTATGGTTCTAACGTTCGAGTCAGCCTGTGTTTGAGTCTGAACATTTGCACGGGTATGTACGGAGCGAACGCATATAGAACGGCCTCGTTTGACCCTACCTAAAAAAAAATGTAGAAATGGGTTCCATTGTTAAAAGAAAAATGTTGAGGAGGAAGACAAGGCTGATACCCTGCCCTACCACACTGAGAGGCAGGCTCGCCATTGCCTTTGCGCTGATTGCTTCCGCTCCAGCTTGCCTCTGGGGATATGGAAGAGAGATCAGATCATCACTTGACAGATGGGGAGTGTTCCTGTGAAGATCGATTTCTGGTAAATACTCAATATCTTGTGTTCTACAGTAGGACCGCCTGTTCGTAGATTTCTATTTATCATATACTCCCGTTTTGATATTAGAGCTCATACTACTGTTGTTTGTTCCAACATAGATGATTACGATCACTGTTCATAAAAAACTGCGAATTCATATCATGTGCATATTGTTTCCAGTTCCAGTTCCAGTTCCGTCGTCCTCATTAGTCGCTGTGATTAACGTTTAACTGTATCTGATAGCCAGTCTGTCAGATTGTCTGGGTGGTGTAGTTGGTTATCACGTTAGTCTCACACACTAAAGGTCCCCAGTTCGAACCTGGGCTCAGACAACTTTTTTCCCCTCTTTTTTCCTCCCTACTGGAAAAGCTAGCAGGAACATAACCACATCACTCTCGAAATGAATTTTTTTTCACATTACTCTGAAATCTTTTTTCACATTTTATGATTTTGTAATCCCAACATTGTCATTCTTGTGTCCCATCATGAACGCTACTGGAACACCACTTAAGGCCATCTCTAATTGAATTCTTGTTTTTTTTTAATGCTCTAACGGTTTTTTTTCCGTAGTTTTCATCACGAAGGGATTCCCACATTTATTTCCTTCACTCTGAGATTCTCTCCTTTCACTTCACAAATCCTCTCAAAAAGAAGTTGTTGGAGATAGAGTAAAAATAAAAGGATTGAAAATAGAAAGAGGAATCATATAGGAAATAAAATGAAGGGAATATGATTGAGGATGGTCTAAGAGCAATTGACGCTTCATTGTTAGTTGCAACGAAAACATAAATATTAGATGCTATAACATCAAATACAAACTTAAGGTATGAAAATATGAATATATCATAGAAGCATCATCAAACAAATACGTCGTGAGCGCTACCGTAGTTTGATTCCAAATAGGATCTAAAAAAATCCGCTAATTTCCATTATAAATTTTTTATTTACTTTTATTAGTAAAACAGATTCTATATTTATAGCCAGTAAGAAGACAGGAAGGCTGAAGAACAAAGTGAATAATAAAAATAGGTAAATTATTTAAATTTTTAAGGTTTTTATTAGATAGAGAAAAATAGGAGAAAAGATGATAAAAAACTAACTCATGTTTTACAGTAGAGATTAACTTGGTAGCGCAAGATTTACATGTCATATACTAGCATTCCAGAGTCGGGAGAACACAGAATTCCAGTCATACATTATTACAGAAGATACCACAAAAACCGAGCACCTCCTGTCTGCTGACGGAGCATTTCATTCTACCACTTGTCTCCCGCGTTGCCAGCAGCATCCAAAATTCGAGACTGGTGACTCCCTTGCAAAACACCGCTGCCTACCAGTAGCATCCAGCAACACAACCTGGAAAAGGCATGGGATCAGCATTAGGCAACCAGGGCCACATTGGGCTTGCCAAACTACTCAATTCGTCAGAATATTAGACACATTGACGAGCGCAAGAACAATAAAACATGTTAACTCCAAGCTGCCGATGGAATTTCCCAGATTTTATCAAAGCATGAAGGTCAACTGCTTTATGCTTATGTGTGGAATGACCTAGACTCCTGATGAGAGTTCTCGTATTGTGCGTATCAGAAAAATTAGACCCACTCGTGATTTTTGGGGGTAGAAACAAGAAAAAAACATTGGGGTTGAAATGCACATGCATTGTTTAAATGTTCACCAAGTACAAAAGTGAATTATTAAGCAATCTAAAAAGTGCCATGAAGGATAAACTAGCTACTCATATAAGGGTTCATTCAGTATGTAAATATATACTGATATTGCTGAATTCGGTGACAAAGTAGAACCAACTGACCACTGAGGATTGGAGTAATAAGATTTATTCAAGTTCAGAATGATCACATTGATGCCTGATGAAAAATCGATACAAAAATAGACAGAACAATAAAGAGTTCAGCAGAATGGATCCATATTAAATTACATTGTAAAATATTTTGTTGCATAATATGTGAGAACATTTACCTTCGACAGCCAGGCATAGTGATCAGAGATGATAATGTTTCTTACCTGCTTTAGTACATTAGTTCATACATGCCCACATCACGTCTTTTATCAGAAAGAACCTAGGCAATTGGTAGAGCCGCATACGCATGGCTTGAGTTTGCAAGCATTTGGAAATTTTCCCTTAATGCCAGGAGGAGCTCCTCTTGTACCGTAATCATGGGAGGAATATGTTTCATTGCAAAAAACATGATATGTGGGTAACTGCCATCGCCATGGTCATACTGTATGGGCTGCCAAAGGAGATTGGGGGAACAGCTATGGTTCAGAAAACGAGCCACATTGCCTGATTTTTTTGCACTTATGACGATAGGTAATTTCTTTAAGCTCTCACTTGTGACAGGTTCCATCTTAAAACCTTATCACTGGGCCATGATGTGTGAAAGGTATATTCATCTTCCTCGTCGTCCATGTTCATATTTGTTTCATCAATGACTTCGCCAGCATACTCACAAATGAATGTGCCAGCACAGATCGGGTCCCAAGACCGGACACCCCATCCACGGTCCCCAGTACAAAAGACCTCAAAGTTCAGACTGATACCCTTCTGTGTGATCCTGTTTCGGCAATGTTGAGAACACTGACAATTAGAAGAGCATTCGTAAATCATCGGAATGTATTTCACAAGCAATCCTGATGAGGTAAAAGGAAGATCACCACCATTCAGTTGTGCGCATGAACAATATGCGTTGCCAGGCAAGAACACACTATGGCAATTGCAACTCTGTAATGGTTTAGTCTTGCTAAGCGGTCGCAAATACATCGCTCCAGTAACATAGTTGAAGTAGCTTGGTCCGTTCTCATCATCAACATCATTAACAAGGCATACAGGTAGGTTCTCAATGTTTGATGATAAATCCAGAAGTATAACCTTGTTTCTTGTGGCAGGATTTTCTTTCCGTTTCTGTCATCTTCCAAACTGAAATTCCATCTGGCTGCCCTGCTTCCATTCTCAGCTTGTACTTAAAAACACTAAAACCATTCTTTGCTGTGTCCATCCAAGAATCTTCAATGTGATAGAGCCCATCATAAATGTAAATTTTCCCGGAGTTACAGAAGGGGTCCTGTGCGCTGCGCACAACACGGATCAGGTTTTTCATTTTGATGCTGTTCATGAGAGCAAGGTTACCCCTTTCAAGCTTCTCCTTGTGCCGACTATTGCCTCCCTGGCCTGTGTACACCAAAACATCTGTGTCATGGTCATCATTCTCATAACCACCAGATGAGATAATGCTAACGGCTGCAGTCTCATCTCTTCCAACATGCTTAGCAGAAATGTAATCAATACCAGCCATGGCAGGTGCATGTAAACCTACAATGCACATTTCAATCCTAAAGAAGAAAATGTCTCCAATTTCAACACCAGGTACATGTCCTATGCTTTTCAGGTTATTAATTCTCAGGCCATTCTGCATCATGAGCGTGCCAGCCTTCAAGTCAGCCTACATGGCAGGTGCATGTAAACCTACAATGCACGCAAATAGAAGAATTTTGTGAGATGGATATATTAGAGAACCTGTAGAGACAAGAAAGATTAAACACAGATTGGGAAGCGAGCTTAGCTCGGTTGGCAAGTCACCGACCGGGCTTAGGCCCTTATCTAAAAAAAAGATTAAACACAGATAGAAGAATCTAAGAACAGGATGTATGAGAGAATAGAGATAGCAAACAAAGGACAAGAAATACATCTGTAAATTCTGAATTATCAACTTCTAAACTGAAAGAACAGGACCGCAATATCTCGTGAAATGCAATAATCAGAAAACAGGAAAATCAAATTGCATACTTTGATCACTAGTATGCTGCTGAGTACTGATAGCTCACATTTGTTGTGGCGAGGTATATGCATCAAGTATTCATATGATCTAAATGTGTAGCTTGGGGTGAGTGTGATTTCACAAAAAGCATTTTAATGTTTCAGCGTGCTCTTGCTGCATGCTCCACCTTAGATATTAACCAAAAAAAGGAGCTGTCAATAAAAAAAGAATGGAAAAAATTATATGCAGTACGACATCCAGGAGCTCGTCCAAGCAACTAGAAAAGAGCGGCCAGTTCTTTCACAAAGACAATCCAAATCTAAAGTTATTCAAGACAACCATTTACCCAAACCAAACGAGCACCAGAAAAATCACAAGAACTTGGCAAAAAGGATGACGAGGAACACCAGAAAAATTACAAGAACTTGTCAATAAAAAGAGATGACGAGGAACTAAAACTGGTAGCAAATTAGCTAGGAACGAGAAGACGAGCGGTGTAACGTTGAGGATGTCGTCGGAGCAAACCGAGCAAACGTGTCAGAGGTCACACAAGTAGGACAAAAAGGCATTAGTTACTAGTAGTGTTGGGGTTGTCCCTCGTTATACACGTGTACGGACACTGCACGGTCAGTTGTGTCACCGATCACTAATCTCCGGCTCTCACCTCACAAACAGTGTTTCCACCCTCCACCGCTGGACTTGGATGAACCTTGAGATTCGCGCCGCATGAATCAGCTGGAAACGACTCAAAACAGTCTAATGGTTGGTTGTTGCTAAACTGATGAAACAGCGTTGTAGTAAGTGGTATTTGGACATCTGTGCCTATTTTTTTATCGGACATTTTAAATATAAATCAGATTCTAAGTTGTATTTCACGTGTTTAAATTTTATTTACCGAATCAAACACTCGAATATAAGTCGGATTTTGACACCTGTATTTGTATCTAGGTACCAGTGGTTGTAGTTGATGTGGCCAGACTAGAACGTAAAATTTGTGAATCTTATTGAATCAGCAGTTCAAACTCATTTTAATCCAACTACACCTCAAAAACACATTTTCTTAGCCTCTGCTTCTCTCAGCTTCTTTCTTCCAGGTTGAAACTTAAAAGTGGCACTAGAACATTGTACATAGCATCTCAATCACCTTCAGCCATCCCGTTCAAAAAAATCACCTTCAGCCATGGGCATATCTTGCAAAATCTCACTGGCAACAGTATACCAGCAAAAGATAACAAAACTCGTGCTGTAGAAGAAGAAAGGTACACCATTTAGACTGCATCGACTCCAGAGGGAACTACATTTTTAGATGTAGAGAGAGGCCTATGTGGTTTTTATCTACTGCTGCTGGTCAATTTTTGCATGGTCAGCATCTTCAGTTCGGCGAAGCGTTTTGCGCAGTTGGAGAGGCACGAGGCTTCGCTCTTGCTGAAGCTGCTTCCGATGCTCCCAGTGATGCATTTGTCCCAACAAACGTCAGTGAGCTTCGCCACAAGCTCGTTTGTGAGGGCCTTCGTTCTCTCCTCCTGCACAGAAAAATAATGGTGACTGCATCTACATTTCTCTCTGTCGAAGTAACAATAACCAATCACCATGCTAGTTTAGCTCCACAGGTGTTCTGTTTTTCTTCAAAGCGAAACCGAAGGCATGGATATTAATTGTAAATGCTACACGAAAGAAAATGAACCAAAAGATACTGATTAATTCTCCAATATTGAGATAAGGAACTCAGAAAGAAAACAATTCCTTGAGTACACAACAACAGAAAGTAATCAGTTTCTGCCCATTCAATATCAAAAACCATGATAATGGTCCCTGAAGCATCCTAGATGTAATGCAGCCTTACCACCCATCAGTTTTTCCCTAAGGTTGGACTGCATAGCTACAGAAATGCAGACTTTGATGCTGTTTGTAAACTAATAACTTTCTTGCACATGTCACACCAAAGAAAGAACCTTGCAAATTACCACAACACGTTACATTTACCACCTTTTACTATAAAAAGACTGGTCGCATCACATTTAAGAAAATGCAGTGCCATTAAGCAACCTTGTCCCCGTTCTGTAATGAACGGAAGCAACTTCTCTTCACATGCAATGCTGCCATTTTTTTTTCCACGTTGTATTGGATTCAGTAAGTGTAAACATGTTGCGTTTGATGTTATTTGAAGCCAAGCAACTTCTATGTACATGTTTCACCATGAAAAGATATATACATGATTCACAGATCAAATTTATACGCTATTGCCATCACAGATGCTGACTGCAAGTTATTAATCTCGGTGAAATAATGTGCAGTAACATTGGTTAGATCCAAAATAGGCGCGCACATCTGTTAAATTCACAGGAAGTAACAAGCCGGCTCCATTGTATATATCAGACATGCACCTTAGGATTCAAGCGTGTTTAAATTTGAGCGACTAGCTTACAAACTAAACTACTTCCCTGGCACCATGAGGCCAAACTCTATTTACAGGTCCATGAGACCAATTTATTATTTTAAAGGTCCATGAGCTTGATTTTAACTTGTGTTTTGAACAATCATGGTCGTTAAAGGTTACAAGAAACCAGTTAGGAAGTCCCCTTTATTAGGAGATAGAAACATTTTCTTGGAAAAACATCATGAGTCACTAGTGCCATTTAGGCTGCGCAAAAATTCAGGGAGATGGTTCAGTCTAGGGTCAGGGCTATGTACACAAGGAATCGGTCAAAATCCAGTACCAGCAGCTTGGCTGGCAGTTGTACAATGGATCTGAGACCCTTTTAACAACTGAATCAGCTTTGCAACCATCAGAACCCCCGTTATCAAGACCTATACAATGCATTCGTGCACTGAAGTGACAGTGGATATCTCACGAGTGTCATTACCTTCCTGAATGCCCCTAGGGTTTTAGCACCGGTTAGATCTGGTATGTGCGTGAACAGGAACCGAGTGAGCAATACATATGTGAATGTTAGGGATCAGATTAGATTAGTTAGAGATAAGATCAATTCGTTAGTCTTAAATATAAGATTTGTTAGTTTAGATTGTTTAGGCCGGCTAAATGACGGGGTAAGGGAGTCAACGCGAATTCCACGAAGGAACTAATGATTCGCAGGGCACAATAAAAACTAGTACTACATTCAAGGCTAAATCAGTAAGCTTTCCAGCACAGGTGCCGAGGGCATCGATCGAGCGGAGCAATACCGAGCTTTCCGTAAGATTACCTCAATGAGCTTCTGCAGCCGCGGGTTGTTGAGGGCCGAAGCATCCATGGCTCTCGCTTCCTCTCTCAGACTCCGCTCTGCTCTGCTCTGCTCTGAAGATGATTCGGCTGCTTGATGCCCTCGTCTTCGCAGCCTCTCTCTCTTCCTTGCTTGTTCGCAAGAAAGAATCAACGGAGGTGGCTTTCGCTTTCCTCTCAGAAAGGGTAAGGGAGGGAAGGGCCTTTAGATGGGCCTTTAGATGGGCTTCCTGATTGCACTCTTACTTGTAATAAGGGCCCAACATGGCCTGATAATCTGCTTGGGTTGTAATAAACCACTAGAAATAGTATAAAATAGTATTTGTTTTCCTTTCTCTATGGAAAAAGAAAAGAAATCCCATTCCTCTAAAAGGAAAATAAAAAAGGTGACATGTGTTGAGTGCAGGAGCTTCGGGTAATGCAAGCGCGCAAGTGTGGAGGGAGAAGGAGAGAATTTTGTGGGTGCATTCCGGGCCAAATATATATAAAGCATTTTATATACTGTTAGATGTACACACTCACCCTATAATAGATGTGTAAATATATATATATATATAGTATATATATATATATATCAGAAAAATATACTTTATTTATAAAAATATATATTTCAAAAAATAACATATATATATATATATACTTTAATTATAACATGTTTATCACACTTACGCTCACACACACCGCACACACTTGAGTAGCATGCATGCAAAGGCAAGGAAAATTAATTAATCCGATCGATCCTATATTCGGGGGAATCAAATTAAGCAAGCACACACACACATATGGATCCGTGGCCATGCCGCTCGCGTGCAATGATGTCTCAATCTTTTAGCTTGGCTAGTAGCAATCTTTGTCTATACATCGTCGACTATCCATCCACAAACATGATCGTCACTTCCTCCCGATGCGTGCGCGTGCAGTTTTGCAAAAGCAAGGAGGAAATTAAACTGAATGGATGTGATCGTCGACGCAATACGCCGCCGTTGTTTCAGTTTTGGCGGTTGAATTTCCATGTGGATCCAGCAGTGGCGCATCAGCACCTGTCCGGTCGATGCGTGCTGCACGGGGAAATGATCGACAGCCACTACTGCGCATCCATCCACTCATGGTTGATCGATGTTTCTTGCGTTCAGAGCTAAGCAAGGCTATCGCGTCACGCATAACATATATATACATAATGCTCCTATGTATGCAGATATATAATATGTATGCGCAAGAGACAGCAAAACGTCGAATTCAATCAGTGCGAGCGTACTACTTTTCTCTCTCTCCCTCTGTCTCGTCAATATATATATCGATAGAGTGCATGCATGCGTGCTCCTAAATTCATGCCTACACTGATGTGTCGATCCATGCCATCTCTCGATAGGCTGCTGACCTGCTGTGCGAATATGCCTCGCCTGTTACTAGCTAGCTATCGATTCTGTGACTGTGTCGCCCGGAATATGAAGAACGCGTGGCTGTCTTTTCTTGCTAGATCTCTTGTCGTTTCCAAGGCAGATGAGCAAACAGGAAATGTACTGTTGTGCTGACTGCTTGACCGAGCTAGATGACATAACCAGAGCAGCTTCTTCAACAAGACCAATCAATTGATTAATTATCACTTGATTTATCCATTTCTTCTGAATTGGCCCGATTTTTGTGAACAACTTGGATGTTGGAACCCTTCAACTTTGTGGCAGCAGCCCCTTCAGCTTCTGTTTTAGCAAACTAGTAGCTTGCCAGTGTGCTTCAACCGAGATGGGATTTTCTTTTCCCAATGGTACAACAAAAGAGTGTTAAATATATGCTGAAGGGACATTTTAACTCTGCACATTCCTAATTTCTACTAGGAAAACTACTCCTTTTGTTATCCAAATGATCTGATTTTAGAGCCACTGCAATCGACTTTCAAAAGAGGGCCACCAACATACATGAAAGTATTATCATTTTTTGATATAAAAATCATTTTACTAAATTTGTCGTGAGAATACATGTAAACAATTATTTTTTGATAATTCAGCCAAAACAATTATTTTCTGATAAATGTCGTGAATGGTAAACTCAAGTTCTTTCCTTGGTAAACTCAAGTCCCTTATCTAGGAAGGATAGGCTAGAAGGCTTGTCTAAGGTTGTGAAAGTTTGGTACTGCCTCTCCTTCATTTCACCTCATACTCGTTGGGCCTCTCTCCCGTCAGTTGTCTTGATACTCTTTCTCTCACCATCTCTCTTTGGAGGGTGTAGAATGCCTGCAGCAACGTCGTGCTCAACTTAGATAGGTCCAAATTCCCATTGTGAAGTGATTTTTGTTTCTTTTAGCGTTCTAACAGTTTCTCTTTACGGTTTATGTCACGAAGGGATTCTCAAAATCATTCCCTCTAAGACAGGATTCTCTCTCATTTTCCTTCACGATTCTCCTCGAAAGAAAGCTGTTGAAGATGAAAGAAAATAAATGTAATATGAGCGAAAAAGAGAATCTGGAAGGGAACTAAATAAAGGAAACGAAATAAAGTGAATATGACATCTTAGAAAAAAAGGAAGCGTACGTGAACACGTGCCGACTATCCTTTGGGCTGTTGTCCAGGACCTCGACTGCTTGTGCTGTTATTGCTACAAGGTTTAAGGTACACATGCCATCTTGGCACGATTATATCTCCTACGTTTTTTTATCAATAACTGCGTCTCTCGTATAATCTGTACCTTGTTATGTATATAGTTTGTAATGACATTTGTACTTTTTGTTTAAAGTTTACTTCTAAAGCTTAGTATGGATTCTCTTCCCCCGGTGAGTCGGTGATTGTTCGTAACAAATGATCAAACCTTGAAAAGTTTGATTTTTTGATAAATGAAGTTTTATTGACTCTTATTGTTACATCGAGAAGATACAAACACATAATACATTATTTCCAGTTTCTACATTGCTTGAATACACATGGTCTAAAAAAAGAAGAAAAACAACAAACAGAAATAAAGAAGCATAGACGATCCACCTAGTGGGTTATAACGGAGCATCAATCCAAAGTCTAATCTGCCATTCAAACTGGGTAAAAATGTCTGTGAACGCCCGTTCCATAATAGTACATGATGATGTCACTATACATTGATGCTCTTGTCACTGCAAGACAATTCAAGTGAAAGTGCATCTAGGTCTCTATATTGGTTTTGATGATTGACGATAAACAATTAAGGGACTGATATATTCGATGAGTTTTTAATAGGTAAAAGTCTTATTGATGTAAGCGACACGACGTTGACGATCCTCAAAAATTGAAGAAAGAAGACGGTGGACGGTTTTACTCCTTAAAGTACTCTTTTGTTTTTAAAATTGAGTATATGACTATCGTACTATTAAGAGGGGTGCAGCGTTGTAATTTGGTCAGGAGCTTAGTGCTCAAAAGATCTACATTCACTTTAGAGAGAGAGAAATAAAGTTCACAACACAGGCACCAAGCCATAGTTTCTTAGTGAAGTCGGAAGTTCCGATGTTTTCATCGAAAGTTCCGATATCATCGAACAGTCTGAAATTTCAAAACATGGGGTTCTCGGGTTGGAATTCTTTTTAACATCATATGTTCCAATATTTTCATCGAAAGTCTCGATGTAGGCCGGATAGTCTGATTTTCTCAACCATAGGGTTCTCTGTCTCGAATTAAAATTCAATATCGGAAGTTCCAATGGTTGGAACAGATGTTCCGATTTGAGTTAGAGCATCCAGTTTTTGTGAACATGGACCTCTTGATTTCAAATTAATTTTTGGATTGGATGTTCTAATCCATTTACATCAGATATTCTGATGTGTTATTTTTATCAGATTTGGGTTCGATTTTGAAGTTCAAATCTGTTATTTTGAACAAATTGGATGTTTTAGGGATCAAAACTTCCTATGTGGGATGAAAAGATGTCCAACGGCTAATTTTTAAAAGGGTCTATTTATATACCTATTCTTCCTCCCCACTCCTTCACTCTGCCATTTCGAATATGAGCTCTCTTCAAAGCAAAAAAGTAACTCTCCTCTCCCAAGAAAGTATCCCGTCTTTTAAGAGGGGTTTGAAAAGAGAGTTTAGGTCCCGTTTGGTTGCAAGAAACGTTTCAGATTCTCTGGTGATTCTCTAGAATCCTTGCCAAACGCACCAAAACGTGAAACGTTTCACCTTGAATCACCTGAAACGTTTCTCATTTTTAACACTACGAGGAGAATCACCCAAAATGGTGTTTCAGCCGTTTTGAGAATCACTCAGGTCATTTTTCTTCAAGAATCCGAATCCAGAATCCTTGCCAAACGTTTTCAGAAAATTGAGGGTGATTCACTAGAGAAAAGTTTCCAGGGAGAATCTGAAACCGAAACGTTTCTTGGAGAATCTGGAGCCCTGCTAAACGAGCCCTTAAGTGCTAGAAAGAAAATTTTGATCTCTTTAGCACTATGTTTCATCTCCAAGCTTTTGTATTTGCATTCATTTATCTTGGAGTTGAGGGCTCCTAGACAGCAAGGAGTCGCTAACGAGCCACCAACACGTTTGTGATATGTCGTGAGAAAGTTTGTAAATGCTAGATTTCGCCTTCGCATGGGAACAAATACCACAAGAAAATCGAGGAGTGCTTCGTGCAACCTCGGGAGGTAAAAGATTGAAAAAGACCCGACTCAAATATGACTGAGCTCTTCAACGAAGACGTAGTATCCCCTCAAGGATCTGAACTTCGGGAACAACATCGTCTTGTCTCCGTCTTTTGATTATTTCACAAATTTCCTTATTTTATCAGAAGTTCATATATATTGCTTAGTGCTATATTTGATATTGAAGTACCAAAACAAAGAAAATATTACTTCAGCATCATCAATCCTACCCTAAAATGATAATCTTTAGCATTTCAGCTAACTTGTGATGGATATCTTGATCCTAAGTATTTATTTCGAATAAGATTCTACCGGACCCTGTTCAGTCACTGATTTATATAACTATTTACACAGTAATGATTGAAAAGTTTGATAATACTGATGCCAGAACATCAAATTTAAAACACACAGTAGAGGCAATAAGACCGAACCCAACGGGTTCCCATCCCGGGGCTCGTTCCCTTCGCGATGGGAAAACGCCCGAGACGGGAACGCCAGAGCACTCCCAATCGCTTCCCCTCCCGGCGCGGCGTGGGATGGGAAAGGAGAGAGATTCCCTCGGCCGTGGGAACCTCTCTCCGTTCCCTTCGCGTAGACGGAGAGCGGAGAAGTGTCCGGCAGTTGGCGTCGTGCGCTGGTGCGGAAGCCGCGGAGAGCCGGAGCGGAGGCGGCATGAGCAGGGAGGACGGAGGCACAAGGGTCAGAGGAGCGGCGACTGGGGCCAGGGGGGCAGGGCGATCGCGCGGGGACGGACACGTCGACATCGGCGGAGGTGGCCAGGCGGCGCAGCGTCGAATCGACGGCAGGTACGTCCCAGCCGCCATACCCGATCCGTAGATCCGGGGAAGGGTGGGTACATGGATTGGGTTCCGGCGTGTAGTTGAGGTCAGGAGGGTCGTCGGCCCTTGCGGCGTGGGGGACGGAGTAGGGGGGGCAGGCGGCGCTCGCGCTAGAATGAGCCGTCCTCGGACATGGGGGAAGTCCGGACGGGGTGAGCGAGATGCAGTGAATAGGCGGAGGGGTGGGTAGGCGGCGGCGGCGGAGGTCGATTGAGGAGTCCTCGGACATGGGGCAAGTCCGGACGGGGTGGGCGATGGAGGCATCGCAGGGGTCCTGGGTTCTGTGCATCGAACTACGGCGGAGGAGGTGGTGGGAGGGTGGGGTGAACTTGCGTTGCCGTCGGTGAAGGGGAGTCTTCGGGCTCATCGGATTGCCGTGGTGGACTATGTAGATGGACGCGGCAGCTCTGGCGATGCTTGTGTCGTTGATGCAAGACCAAGTGCAGGAAGCGGCCTACGCGTTGAAGAAGGTAGCATCCGACAACATGAGCCCAGAGAGCACACCAGCGGCCGTCGATCTCAACATGGCGCTTCTACAAGTGGATGCAATTGCCGGCGATTTGGGTCAGCTAGTCTTCCAGGTGGAGGATGCGATGCGCCGGTGTTCTCTGTCCGTGTCCACCGAGGAGGAGGACAGGACTACCGATGGGGTCGAAGGAGAGGCATGGGCTTCCTTCAACATCGCCGGTGATGACTCGAACCAAACTGAAGGGAGCTCGGATGACGTGCTGTGCTCCAGTAGTGTAGATTGTGGTTCGGTTGAGTCCGATAGGTCGTGGCAGCTGTAATCTGGGCGCCGGTAAGGATGGAAAGGTGTCATCCTCAATTATGGTCTTGTGCGCAGTGCGTGTGGTGCCCGTAGTTAGTTTGCTAACTCGAAAATGCTTGTTTGTTGTCGCCTTAAGCTCTGTGATGAACTGAACTGCTATCATGTTTGTTGTCCCCAATTATTTTGTATCAGTATGGCACTACTATTTCCTCTGTATGGCAATAAGAATGTTGTCCGCATTTGGTGTCCACAATTTGATTACTTGTACTGGTCCATGGAATGGCCATCACTTGAGTTTCGGTGTACATCCAGAGTACCCAAGTTGCATTAGTCTTTGACTCAAATTTGGGAGGCAATTTTTTGCGGAATACTTAACAACCCAGATTCTGCTATGTCCTAATAAACTGTTGCAAGCAGTGTAGAACTTGGGTCATGTGGTACACACACTGTACACTAGCAAATTTTACTGAACCAGGTGTATGTCATTTGTAATTACAATTTGATTGTTCTGGTAAAGGGTAAATGCATCAAATTTAGTAGAAACTACAATACTTGATAATGTATCTTGTATGGAGGAAAGCACCTTCTGGTGAATCAAGGATTGCTGTGCTATGCATAATGTATACCAATGTTCTGCTTGCTGGAGTGAATTGTCTATTAGCATTGGGACTGTAAGTGTGCAATAGGAGTGATTAGGTAGTCTTGTTTATGAATATGCCATAGGTGGTCCAAAGGTCCTGAGTTGAGTACATTCTGGTGAATCAAAGATTGATGCACTATGCACAATGTTTTCCAATGTTCGGCTTGCTACATTTGGGTGATATGTCTATTAGCCTTTGGACTGTAAGTGTGCAATAGGAGTGATTAGGTAGTCTTGTTTATGAATATGCCATAGGTGGTCCAAAGGCCCTGAGTAGAGTACATTCTGCTGAATCAAAGATTGATGTACTATGCACAATGTTTTGCAATGTTCGGCTTGCTACATTTGGGTGATATGTCTATTAGCCTTTGGACTGTAAGTGTCATCTTTATCACATATTACCTGCTTGTTGCCCTATTACCTGTGATGTTTATCATAAATTTTGAAACTTATCTTAATTGAAGGGGCCGAATGGATCCTTTTTACGAGAGCATCCTGCAGGACGGTTTCGACCGTATGACTTGGGGGGGGGGGTCAAGACATGGGTACCCAGGGTGGGTCAATCGACGGTCCACAAGCAGAGATGTCGCAGTTCTCACAGCCTACTGATCTTGGAGGGCAGTCCGAGTTAGGGCAGTTCAGTCTAGGGAGCGATGACAAGGGTACGAAGAAGGTCACCTCGAGGAAGAAGAAGAAGGTGGACGCGAAAACTGATAGAACCAAATGGACTGACGAGGAAGATGAGTTGTTGGTGTCGGCCTGGCTTAACGTAAGCCAAGATCCGGTTGTGGGCATGGATCAGTCCAGAGAGACCTATTGGGGCCGTATCGCAAAGTATTTCAACACTTACAAGAAGGACACCATGATGCCGAGGACCGACAAAGCGCTCATCAATCATATGAAGCTGATCACGGATGCCGTGACAAAGTTTACGGTGCATTACAGGAAGGTGGAGCAGCTGAACCCGAGTGGCACCAATGAACGTGACAAGGTAACTGTACATTTCGCTGATATTGTCCATGCATGTATAGTCGAACACGACTTATATTTATATGCTTCGCAGATGGCTAGAGCGTGCTCCGCGTATAAAGCAATTGAGGGAAAACCCTTCGCATACACCCACTGTTGGGTGCTGCTGGCCAAGCACCCAAAGTGGCATGCACACGAAGCGGCAAAGGCACAGAAGGTCTTGGAGCTTGCAGAAGCACAGTGCAGCCAAGCTGCAGGCAATGACATCCCAAATGATGCCGCTTCCAACGCGTCGACGGACCTTCCCTGTCCTATTGGCCGTGACCAAGCGAAAGCTTCCCGAGCGCGCAAGTCGCCGTCGCAGTCCTCAATTCCAACCGTGTCTGGAGGAGCATATGAGCGACAATTGCAAGACATCAGTGAAACAAAGAAAGTGATGGTGGAGCTTAAGAAGGAGCAGCTGGAGGTGATGCGTCTCCAAGCGACTGTCCGAATGAATGACCAAGACGAAAGAATTATGAAGGTTGATTTGGACACTGTTTCGGGACCACTGCGGGAGTATTATAGGAAGCGCCAGGAAGACATAATGGCGTGGTGGAAGGTCCTAGAGAACCGAGATTAGGATGGTTGAACTCGTCAAATAGTTGTTAATCGGACTGTAATATTGATGGACATGTGTGTGTCCTGGTACTATGCAACTTTGGAATTATGAACTTTGCTTTGTAATATTTGTCACATTGAAGTACTGTCATTGAGGACTGCAATAGTGGTTCATGTATTGATTCATAGTAGTAGCATTACAAACCAAAGTACATGCCAAAGCCGACTCAACTGGAAACATCACACAAAAGTACATGCGAAACGGTGACCCTATTGGGAACTTAAAACCAAACTTCATGCTTCAAACTAGCTTATGGAATACATACTTTCTGAATTCTACTGTGCTCCATGCATACTCCAAAGGTGCTCTACAAGGTCCGCCCGCAATTGGCGGTGCACTGCACGGTTGCGGATAGCTTGAGTTGTTTCGACATAATGCAGGACACCTTCGTCACCACTTCGATGGACTTGAGTTGGTTCCCCCATGAAGTCGAACACCTACACCGGGGAAGCGGTACCACGCTCGTCCTCAATTATCATGTTGTGCATAATAACGCATGCGGTCATGATATTATGCAAGGTAGACTGATCCCATACTCTAGCCGGCCTGCGAACAATAGCAAACCTAGATTGCAACACACCAAATGCACGTTCGACATCCTTGCGGAGAGCAGCTTGCATCGCGGAGAAATGGATGCTCTTGTTGCCTCGTGGAGCAGGAATTGCCTTCACTATGGTCGCCCATTCGGGGTATATGCCATCGCCGAGGTAGTATCCCATGTCGTACCTGTTACCATTTATGATGTACGAAACAGGTGGGGCACTCCCATCGATAAGCCTAGTAAATAAGTTAGAGCGGTGCAATACGTTTATATCGTTAAGACTCCCATGCATGCCAAAAAAAGCATGCCAAATCCATAAGTCATACGACGCAACCGCCTCCAAAACTATAGAAGGCTTGCGAGTATGGCCTGTGTACGCGCCATGCCACGCTTTTGGACAGTTCTTCCATACCCAATGCATACAATCGATGCTCCCGAGCATCCTGGGAAACCCACGACGCTCCCCTTCTGCCAGGAGACGGGCGGTGTCAGTTTCATTGGGAGCCCGGAGATATTCTTCTCCGAACACCTCCACAATAGCTTGCACATATTTCCGTAATGTCATCATCGCCGTGCTCGCTCCTATCCGCACGTACTCGTCAACTGCATCGGAACTGACTCCGTATGCTAGTTGCCGTATGGCCGCTGTCATTTTTTGCAAGGGGCTAAGGCCGGTTGCATCCCTTCTCTGCCTGAACCAGGTGTCATGCTCCTCCACAACGGCCGCAATACGCAAGAACAACCGCCGCGACATACGAAACCTGGGTGCGTGAAAATACATGACTCAGTGTACACAAGGAAGGTTACGGCTTCCATTACAAAATCGAACTTACCTCCGACGAAACAGGATATCGCCGTACACAGGGTTGTCGGCGAAGTAGTCGTTGTACAGCCTAGCAGCACCTTCGCGGTGTTGCCGGTCTATAACCGCATGGCCGGGCATCAACCCACGCTGCCTGCTACGACGCGCAGCTGCTGCTTCTTCCTCCTCGATGGCAATCAGCACAAGCAGCTCATCCTCTTCGTCACTCGAATCTGAGGAGAACATCATCATTTCCTCCGAATCTGAGGAGTTCATCTTGTATTTGGCAAAAGGAGGAACTAGTGTGAGTCCGCTGTGAGCATGCCGGCCCTTTTTGTAGTGCTACAAATCTTCCCTGCGAAGCCACACTTCAGTAGATTCCATTGCAAGCCGTTTGAAAAGTCCAACGTTTCCTTCCACCACAAGCCGTCTACCCATTCAACACTCTAATCCTGTACTGCATACGCCGTATAAACGCATTCATCGTAAATATACAGATTCGGTACCAAGTATATTAAAATATTAAAAGTCTGTTGGGGAAGGGAATGGGGAAGGGAATGCTGTTGGAGTGCAGGATCCTGAAGGGAATGAATCTGGGAAGGAAATCCTGCTGGGAAGGGATTTTGGAGTGGGAAGAGAAAGAAACGGTTGGGATTGATCTAAAGATAGAGGCCGCAGCTAAATGAAGCCTCCGAAGCCGTTGGACAAATCAACGATGACCCCTATCCATGACAAAGACGGCGGCCCACATCGGGCCCCACGCGTCCGTGGGCGCGCGCAGACAGCTAGCCGCCGCCGCCGAAGTCCACTCCGGCAAGCAACTGGCCGTGCCCCGCCCTGGCTCTCCCCCGTCTCCGGCACCCGATCGGCATCTGACGGCGGAGGTCTCCCCCACACCCCTTGCGTGGCTCCCGTAGCCCGTAGGCACACTTCCCTTCAAAGCCACTGCTTTGTGCTCCTCTACTTAAGCGCACGCCTCCCGGGCTTCTATCCCTGCACTCGCAGCAGGGAGCTCGCCTCTTCTTCCCGAGGTGTTGGATGGTGGATGCATGGTGAGGAACTCGCTAAAGACTCCATCTTTCGTCACCTACTTGCTCTGGGATCTTTAGTTTCAAGCTCTTCCTGTTCGAATTAGGCTCTTGCTGCGCAGACAAGTTGTTCCATATAATGCTCAAGAGACAAGATTTGGCTAATCTCTATGTGCTTTTATTAATGATGAATTGACAGGATCATTTTGAACCCACCTCCTCTTTTCCTATTTAAAATGCCTGTTCAGCTGTATGCTTTATAAAGAACTTCAATTCTTATATTGCAGTTGTACAGTTGCCAACAAATTGTTTAGCTTATGGATGAGGTTTTGGGCACCTATATAGTTGTTCTATATGTAAGATGAGTCCGCTTTTTGTTTCTTCTAGCGGTACTACAGTTTTCTAATCTGAAGCATCAGCTTACAGCAGCTTGCACCTATCAATTTCCACCTAACTCAATTGATGTCTGACGTCTCGTAACGTTATTTGTTCAATAGACGCGTTGGCTGCATTAGTGTTTACAAGTGAACCATATGGATTCCAAGGAAGTGACCTCTCGTACCATCTTCTGCTTCTTGCTTATATCCTTCGTGGGCTGCAATTGTCTGGCATCAGAATTAGAGGCCACCCAGACGGCAACCCTCAAGGTTGATGCCTCACCGCAGCTCGCTCAGAAGATCCCTGAAACACTATTTGGCATATTTTTTGAGGTGAGGGAGTAATTTCTTTGTAGACGCCGGCTTGTTGGGCTTCTCAAATTTCATGGCATATATTCAGAATAATTCAAATATATTCCTTGTTCCATTACGTTCTCACAGTAACTAGCACTGTAGGAAATCAACCATGCAGGAGCTGGTGGAATATGGGCAGAACTTGTTAGTAACAGAGGTACTTCAGTAATTCTTGATTTTATCATGTGCCTTTTGGTGTGAACTGTCTGAATAGTGGCTAGATGCCTTTATTTTGGTTGGGTCAAAAGTAGAAAAATCTATTCCTGTTTATCACTGTCTGAATGTGATAATTTGCCATGCTGTCTAAATAACTCAATTCTGTATTCCCAGAACAACTTTGAGCAAACCAAGATTATTCTGATCATATCTGTGATTCTGTAAAACAATGAACATACAGAATTTTGTTTTGAGCATTAGCTGGAAATAACATAATAGGCCTTTTTCTTCAGAAGCTGCTGTCGAATGCCGATGTTGAAGGTTTAGCATAACCAGTTTCTGGACTTATTCTTCAGGTTTTGAAGCTGGAGGCCTCCATACTCCATCAAATATTGACCCGTGGTCCATCATTGGAGATGACTCTTCCATTTTTGTGTCGACTGATCGTACATCAAGTTTCAGTCGAAACATTGTTGCTTTAAGGATGGAGGTCCTCTGCAATGACTGTCCAGCTGGTGGTGTTGGCATTTACAACCCAGGATTCTGGGGCATGGTATGACTTTTTGTTGATTATATATTGCTTGCTCCTATCAGTATGAGAAATAGCTAGTTTTTATCATAACTAGTTATTTAATATCAGTGATTTGTATGATAGTGCTGTTGCCTAATGCAGTAGTGCTTTATGATCTTGTTTTTGTCATAAAGTTACTAGCGAAATCATCAAGTTCTATGCATTTTTTTTTGGATCATTCAGGTAGTGTTAGCTTTCGTGCTCTGATGTTATACGCAAATACTTTGTACATGTTCTGGTTTACTGCTTTTCTTCACATCTTTTCTTTTCAATAATTTTACATTTGAACTTCCAGAACATAGAAGATGGAAAAACCTACAATCTAGTTATGTATGTTAAGTCACCGGAAACAGCGGACTTGACAGTTTCTCTAACAAGCTCTGATGGGTTGCAAAATCTGGCTTCAGCTACGATCACGTTAGTATCTTTTCTCTCAGTACATGGACCAGGGGAGGATATTTGACTATTCACATTCACTCAGAGGATTGCACTGCTGCAGAGTTTCTGGAGCATCAAATTGGACAAAACTGGAGCAGACTTTGGTTGCTGAAGGAACCAATAGAACCTCAAGGCTTCAAATAACAACTAACAAGAAGGGAGTTGTATGGTTTGATCAAGTATCACTCATGCCTGCAGACACATACAAGGTATATTATATTATTATTCACGATCTTGATAGTGAAAGAAACCTGTATACACTTTGAATAATACATATAAATGAACGACAAACCTCTGAGTATAAAGCACCACCCAATTAATTCTTCCTGGCAACAAAATCTTACTCTTTGAAACAAAAGAATTTGCTAGGTCAGTAGGTTGAGAATGCCCTTTTCAGTAATCTAATAATTACGTCCCATTTCCATTAAATCTTGGACTGGCCACCTTGATCATGTGCAATTGTGCTTTGTGGCACCCACTTGGCTGCAGCATTTCTACTATGATGTGCACTCCATCATCCTTTGAACCATACTACTTTTCATGAACCAAGGGCATACGAACCATACTACTGTTTGGACACTTATAGCCATTTACCTCAAGAGAACAATAGTGTACTAGCGTAGCACCCAGTTCACTGCTTATAGGCGTCGCGGGAAGGAAACAGGCCACAACAGCTTAGGTTTGTTTGAAGAATTTAATCACCAAGTAAATGTTTCTGATGGATACCCTGTTTGGTTGAATTTATATGTAGCTTTATCTCTTTAGTGTATTCAATATCTAGGGATTTATTTATCTTGTTAGAAACTTAGAAATGAAATTGATCTCTTTCTAGTTTATGGACATTTTTTTCGTGCAAGAGTTTATCTGAGTATTTACCACCAATTCTTCTCTGCATGCACAGGGACACGGTTTTCGCACAGAACTTATATCCATGCTTTTGGATTTGAAACCACGATTCTTGAGATTTCCTGGTATGTGCTATGTTTTCTGATTGAAAATCAGGTTCTTGATGTTTGGACATATATGATACATTGATATATGTTCATACATGTTTGGGATAATTGACTAGATTGTGTGCAAATTTTGTAGGAGGTTGCTTTGTAGAAGGTGATTGGCTAAGAAATGCATTCAGGTGGAGAGAATCTATTGGTCCATGGGAAGAGAGGCCTGGACACTTTGGGGATGTTTGGCATTACTGGACTGATGATGGCCTTGGATATTATGAATTTCTTCAGGTACCAGTTTACACTGCTTTGACCTTTCCTATCATCGCCCTAATTATAACTTTGAAATCTACATCAAAGCTTGCAGAGGATCTGGGTGCTGCCCCAATCTGGGTATTCAACAATGGTAACTATTTTCAGATTTGTTAGATCTTTGATCACTGTTGACCTTCTTAGCTGATGGAAAGTCCCCTCTGAAAACTCAGGAGTCAGCCACAATGATGAAGTTGATACTGCTGCTATTGCTCCTTTTGTAAAGGTATGTTTTAAGCTCCCAAGTTATTTCTCGAGCAGACTAGCATTTCTTGATGTAATTATATAAGAGCCTTTAATTTTTTAATGCATTGCACTTCCTCAGCAATGGATGCTATAATAGTGTTCCATTTTTTTTTGAGCAAGGAAGTGTATTTGGAGATTAAAAACTTTATTGCTCAGACCATAATGAGACAATCGCCTATGATCAGTCTGCTTGAATAATGCTAAAGTTCTTTTCTTCTTAATCAGCACTGCAAAGATATGATGGTGGGCTTGATTCTTTACTCTCTTATTCATGTAGTTCACACACAGAGATACTTGACTTGAGTTTTACATTCGCATTTACCAAGATTGTCCATGAACCAATTTCGTCCGTTTATATGAATAGTAGCAAACTCAATAAAATACCATATATATATTATATGGACTTAAGTAGTTTTTATACTCATAATCCTAGCTTCATTATTTTGGAACTATTTGTCTTTCTACAGGATGTGTTGGACAGTCTAGAATTTGCAAGAGGGAGTGCAGAATCAGCATGGGGCTCCGTTAGGGCTGCAATGGGGCACCCTGAACCATTCCCAGTCAAATATGTTGCAATTGGAAATGAAGATTGCGGGAAAAAATTTTACCGCGGTAAATTGATCGACTACATTTTTCTTGCATCCTTTTTAGAGAATAATTCGAAAAGGTCTTGTGCACAAGGGCAGTTCCTACCCAATGTGCCTTTACTAGCGAAGAAACTAAAACTGAACATAACTCCCAGTGGTACTCCACAAGGGGAATACATAACTTAAAACTGCAGAGTACGACAGATGAAACCTACTTTTAGTTACATTTACATGATATTCTCTAATACTGTTGAACAGGTAATTACCTCAAGTTCTACAATGCTATAAGACAGACCTATCCAGACATTCAAATGATTTCAAACTGTGATGGTTCATCTAAACCACTTGATCATCCTGCTGATTTATACGACTTCCATGTAAAGTTCTTGCTGCCAACTTGCCAAGTCTGTTTGTCTCATATCCTCTGTCTAGATTCTGTGGTTCTGTTTCCTTATTCGCCGTCAAAGTCAACTTGCCTTCTCTTAAATTCCGACAATGCTTCTTTTTCCTAGGTCTATACCGATTCTAAGACTTTGTTTTCCATGAGGAACACATTTGACATAACATCTCGTAGTGGATCCAAGGTAAGTCTCAATTTTCACAAGGAAGATTCTTGAGAAACAGCCTCTTTCATGACCTAGCATTTACATTGATTCAGGACTTCATGACATTTCTCTTGGGATGTTCTTAGGATAGTATGAAAAGGGTCCTCTGTTTCTTATATAATAATTGTGCAAAACCTTGGGTATATCCGCTCAATAACAACCTAAAGGGTTATAACTTACAACTCTTAGGGTCAAATCCTAACCCCCCCAAAAAAGGAAGAATAAGGTTACAATTCTTAGGGGCATTGTAATTCTAAAGGACAATGAGTATTATATATGTGGAGCCTAAGTAGTGACTACTATGTTGTGTGATGTTATTTCCCTGTTCTGGAGACTCTCAAGAACTTCATTGATTTTCTTGCTTATTTAGATCATCATACATGCCTATTGGCATCACCATATCCTGTTTAGACAGTATATACCGTTCTGAATATGGTTGAAATGCAGGCTTTTGTTAGTGAGTATGCTGTTTGGAGAAGTGATGCAGGCAGAGGAAGTCTTCTTGCTTCTTTGGCAGAAGCTGCTTTCCTTACTGGACTGGAGAAGAATAGGTGATCTCTCCTTTAATAAAATTGTTGGCTATTGGTTGCTTGGTGCCTGAGCTTTCCTAGATAAATTTTGGATGTTATATTTGCTCATTGAGTCACCATGATCTAATGGAGTTAGTCTTTAGTGTGAGTTACAATGCTAGATGACCTTTTGTTTGTTCTTTGCAGTGACATTGTTCAGATGGCAAGTTATGCACCGCTGTTCGTAAATGACAATGATCAAACGTTAGTATTTAAGGCTTTATGCTTTCTTTCTTCCTTGTGTTCCTGTTGATTTAACATTGCAGTAATGATAATTTGAATATCAGGTGGAACCCAGACGCTATTGTGTTCAACTCCTGGCAACATTATGGTACTCCTAGTTACTGGATGCAGACACTTTTCCGCGAGTCTAGTGGTGCTATGATTCATCCAATTACGATCAGTTCCAGTTACTCTGGTTCACTAGCAGCATCTGCAATTACTTGGCAGGATTCAGAGAATAGCTTCCTAAGAGTAAAGGCAAGTAAAATTTCTCGCATCCATCCTAGCCTGCACCTGAAGGATTATAAACTTGTACTAAATCTAGAAAAGCTCTTGTGCAGGTGGTAAACTTTGGGTCGGATGCTGTTAGCCTCACAATCTCCACAAGTGGACTTCAGGCCAGTGTTAACGCGCCGGGATCAACCGCCACTGTGCTCACATCTAGCAATGTCATGGACGAAAACTCTTTCAGTAACCCAAACAAGGTCGTTAACCCCTTTTTTTCTTCCTCGTGTCTAAATGGCCATATCACTTAATTTCGTCACAATAGTTAGATCTTGTAGGTTTTGCTGTCCTTGTCTCTCGGGTGATCTGAATCCAAAGCTTGCTTGTGAACCATTGTGCAGGTTGTGCCGGTGAAGAGCCAGCTGGGCAACGCTGCAGAGCAGATGCAGGTCACGCTGGCTCCTCACTCCTTCACTTCGTTTGATCTCGCGCTGGCCCAGTCCAAACTTGTCGCGGAGATGTGAAGTGGCGACACCAACACGAGGCTGGAGGAATAATCTACGAGGAGTGATACCCAAATACAAGTAATCAGAGAGTTGTCAGGATCTTGATGACGCGTTGTATATATAGCGCAATACGAACAGTATACTAAATAAAAAATGGCATCAGGCTTGTTTGTTTGAGGCTGATTAACATGCATGCCTTCTCCGTGTTTGCTTTACATGACAGATCACGCCATAGGTGTTTCGGTTTACTCATTTTATTTATTCGAAAAGGCATGCAGTTCCAGGACTACTCAGTTGTACTACAACACATCCTGAAACTCAGTCGTCCTGCATGGTCACCGGCGACGCTAAGTTGCTCACCACATGCACGTCTTTCTCACCGAAAAATCCGATCCATTAGAATCGTCCTTTTCTCACCGCTCTGTGGTTTGTTTTTGGGTTTACTACTCACATTAAGTTCATTCCCAATACATACATAACGTAGCATTGCGAGAGAACAAGCAAACAAATGCTAAATGTGAACTCGACCAGCAAGAGGACAAGCAAGCAAACAAGTGCCATTGTTTCAACCTCTTTCTTAATTTACACTAAAATGCTTCTTCGATCTCAGGACTAACACTTGATTATTGGGTTTGCGCCTCTGAGATGTCAGTTCCCTAGCTCTTCCTTTTTTTTTCTCCAAAGAGGATAGCTCTTTTTTTTCAAAGAGAATTGGATTTCAGGAGAATAGCTCTCCCTTTTTTTTGCATGGGGGTGAACTTGTTGATCAGGCAGGCCGCCTACTCTTTCGGAAGAGAGACATGTTGTTAAATCAATATATCAATTCACGAAAGCAAGGGGTGGGTTTAGAAATGGGCGAATGATGGCCATATATATGGTTAACTAAAGGTGTTCAATTGTACCAGATCAAATGGGCCGGTACAAGGTATGGTATTTTTGTCCGGTCTAAGCATGACACGGCCTGTGCCAGCACCACACATTGGGCTGGTACGGCATGACTCGTTTAAACTTTTTTTATTTTTTAAAAATATATAATAATTTGTTTAGAGATAATATCATATATAAATTATGGTGTAGTGGTAATGTACTTTACTTCCTAGCACAAGGTTGCGGGTTCGATTTCGGATGGCACCTATTTTTTCAATTTTTGACATGATAACAGACTAACATGTCAAAAAAATTCATCAAATCTACCATGCTGTGGATCGACACGGTACAGTATAACCATAAGTGAGCCATGCCTGAACCTATAAGGTTCTTCACTGGATTGATACAGTATGTCCAGCTTGGCTAATGGACCGTGCCTAGCTGGGTTTGGGTTGTTGTAACACCTCACTTTACAACTAAGCCTATTTATATGAAAATAGGACATTTTGGCAGCATTTCCTCTATAGAGAGGTATAACTGAACAAAAGTAAGATCTCAGACAGACAGAAACAGATATAACCAGCATATCTATAGAAATCATCATGACGCAACCAGCGTCTTACCACAACATGAACCAAGCAACGACAAACCATCAAAAACACAACTTCTAAGCACCGGGTGAGCTATCGACATTGTGAGGAGGTAGTGTGTGCAACTACCCAGATCCAACCCCAAAATGCACGTCAGCAGCTAAACATACCTGTAAAGATTTAACAGGGGGATGAGACGAGCTCAGCAAGTAACAGCTATGAATATATACACGTCTCATTTAAAACGAAAGCATTTGGGAATAAAACATTCTTCTTCCAGCAACCAGAACAAACCACATGGTTTTAAAGAGACCATCATTTCAGAATTTTTGTTGAGACAGTAAAGACAAACTTCAACCCATCCTCCCACAAGAATATGGCATTCAACCCCCCCAGAAAGCTGAATTCTCCAGATATCATAAAAAAAATGTAGGAATGCCATGATGCAACTCCATTTGAGAGCTGGACGATGCCAACATCTCATGCAACTCCATGTACCGGTACGAATCACGCGCGATGGCAGTGATCGGCCTTTATCACCATATGAAGTGCATAAATGCATATGTATGCATGTGAATTGACGTCAATTCTTTATTTCTTTTTGAATAGCTCATGATAAAAACCACAACTGATTCATGAAAACAAACTGGTTCATGAAGACAAATGTTCAATCCAAATCAATAAGTAAAGCATTGATTTAAATAATCGAATGCAACGACATCCATGATTTAAATGGATTACAAAAGAAAACCATATACTTCAATTTTATTTGCAAAAGAAGTAAGACGTGAATATAAAAATAGCATGAAATCACACCCCCACGTTACTTGCCTTTTACCCAAAAGCGACGAAGAAAAAATTCCGATCAAGAACCCCCGGAAGTGGTACCACCTGTACAGGTATGCTATTAGCACTAAAGCACATTTAAAACACATAGAATATGAGGCGTCATTCCTACATCGGAAAACGTCGCATATACGCCTATATTCCAGACAACTGAACAGAGAACTGTATCACATGAAATAATACACTATTTCCAATTCAGAGTCGAACTAAAATTCTCATTACTTAGACTTCGCTTCGATGAACGAATTACTTCGACTCGGATGTCGTATCTTCGAATCAACAGCGATTATCAAAACGAATCAAACTATTGATCACATGAAATGATACGACACGAATTGCTTGATTTGATTTAATCCAACCACAAACGTCCAGAAATTACCGAGAATTCGCCTTTGAAAGATTGATGACGAATCCGACGAAATTCCGAAATTTCCAACTTTTCCCTCTTTTCTTTTTTTTTCCTCTCTTTTTTTTCCTTTTCTTTTTTTCTTTTTTTTTCTTTTTTTCTTTTTTTTCTTCCTTTCTCTTTTTTTTTCTTCTCTCTCTTTTTTCCTTTTCTTCCTTCTTCTTCCTGGCTTCTCTCCCGCGCTGCTCTATTTGGCTTCTTCTCTGGCCGGCTTGGCTGCTCGTCGGAATACAGAGAGAGGGAGAGGGCAGCAGCAGGCGGCGACGGCCGGCGGCGCGCAGCAGCCGGCGGCAGCGGTGGCTCGGCGCAGAGGCGACGCACGGCGGGCGGTGCGCGGCGCAGCGGCGGCGACACACGGCGGCGGCGCGCGGCGGACGGTGGCGCGGCGGCGCGGCGCTCTTGCGGCGACGGCCGGCGCGGGAACAGCAGCGCGCAGCAGCGATGGAGAGAGAGCGAGAGAAAGAAACGCAGGCGCGTGAAGAGTCTGCATGGATCGGGTTGAAGATCCATCCAGTACTTATCTATTTTTTTAATTTTTTTTCAAAACAACGAACGGTCTAAATTTAATGGGCTTGCTACGGGTCACAAAGTGCCCGAAACGGACATATGAATAGCAAAATGGGTTCGTCTTGACGAGATGAACGCAACCACGGTCTCCGATCGTCCATACGAGCAACGGATCAAAAAGTCAACTTTTGGTCAAAATCTTCTCTCTCTTTTTTTTCAAAATAAATTCGGTATTACAGTTGTACCGTGTCGGACGGCCTTAGTTGTATATCTCTGGTTAACTAGACGTACTGCCTCTAAATATGAAAATCTTTTTATGGTGTGAAGGTGATGATCACATGCAAGTCTTTCTCACCCCTGTGTGGCTTTTTGTCTTTGTTACTAATCACGCAAGTCCATTCCCAATACATACATGCGTAGCAATGCAAGAGGACAACAAATAAGGACGAGCAATAAACGAGAAATGTGAACTCACACAAAGCTGGCATATAGTGTATATATAGAGAGAGAGAGACGGCGTGACGAGCTTGCAAACCAGCCTCTTTTTCCTTCCATTTGGCTTGTATCCACAACTGATGCATGATTCAATCATTTCCACGCATCATTGATCGCTTGTCTACCTTCATATATATGCTGCATTGCTTTGCTTTGCTTCTTGTTAGGATAGGATTTGGCAGTTCCTGTGATATATAGCAAGCAAAGCTCATCAAGAAAACCAATTAGTTTCTGTACTGCCGGTGCACATGCAGATATTAACCTAACCACCGATTAGTTACTTAACTTCACAAAGGACATTTATACTCATCAGAAAACAATAACGCAAGCAGGCAATGGCTGCTTTTCTTCTACCACTTGCATGCATGCTGAGAGAGATAGGCCCTGAGCTCCGGATCAACTTCTTAGGAGAATTAGGAGAGCTTTGCTAAGGACCAGTTTACAATTTTCAGTTTAAAAAGATTTCGTGAGAGTGATTTCTAAAATGAATTAGATGCTAGGAACTGAAAAAATTAGTTTTCTCTAATTCACTTTTTTTTCTTAAAAAATCACTTTTAGCTACAAAATCATTTTCCCTGAAAAAACACTTCTTCTATAGAATTTGGATATCTTTTCTGACATCCGGGCCCTCCCCCAGGGAACGGACACGTCTCGTCTCTCCCGGGAAGCAACGGCCAAGCGGTTGCCCATCACCTCGTATCAGTCGCCCGTTCAAGATCCGACGGTCACTATGCCCCCCCAGAGCACCCTGCGTGGCTCCGGCCCCGGCTGCAACCCTCCTCTGCTCTGCTAGCCCCCTTCCACCGCTTCCATGTTGGTAGCATCATGCCACGCCATGGCCTACTTAAAGCAGCACAGCGTCCTTCCCGAGCTCACACTTCACAGCGTCTCATGCTTGAGCGCACTTCGTCAGGTGACACACCTTCTCTTCTCACGTCTTATCTCTTCCGATTGTATATTCTTGGTTGAGCGCCTCAGGTGTTTGATGAAATGCCTAAGAGATCGTAGAGCTCCCCTCGCGTTCTTGGCTCAATGTATGACAATTTAGTATCGGTTTCGTTGCAAGTTTCGATGGGTCTAGCGGTGGTTGCTGAGCCTCTTTATCTGTGTCAGTTTGAGGATTTATCTTGTACGTGGCAGTTTTAATTTATAATGAAGTCCTAATCCAATGATCCTTGTCATTTTCTCCTCTGTTTTAAATGCTCTTTACCTATTCAGTTGATTTCTTTATCTTCTGTTCGTTGCTGTTTAACCCCTTTCGAATTGTTACATTTACCTTCTATCGGAATGCAGCAGTGTGCATATGGCTTCCAAGCAAGTGTTTTCCTGTGCCATCTTCTGCTCCTTCCTTTTGTTCTCAGTGAGCTGCAAAGGCCTCGCTGCTGAATTGGAGGGGACTCAGGCAGCACTACTACAGGTTGATGCTTCGTGGAGGCTTGCTCGGAAGATCCCTGAAACATTATTTGGATTATTCTTTGAGGTGAGATCCTGCTTCTTTAACTTCCTGTCAGTTCGTCTTCTTACATTCTCTAGCGATCCGCTTCTGTATTTGTTCCAAAAGAAATTTGTGCTTCTGTACCGTCTCCTCGATTTCCCTACATCAGTTCGATAGGCATTGGAAATTGAAGGTCCAACGAATACAAGTTAGTGAATCTAGGAGACATAATTAGCTTGTCATATTTTTCTATTTCTCGATTACAAGGAAGAACTAGTTTGTCATCCGAGGTTGTAGTACACTGCAGTGCAAATTACGGTGCCATTTCATGTTCATGGCCATTTTTTCGCATGGTTCAGAAAAAAAAAAGACTTCCTTGTACTGGGAGTTTTCTCCTAGGTATATATCATTTAGCACCTCTTATTTCTAGTTTCTTTCTTTCGTAATGCCAATTATGAAATTTTATTTGCAATTACTTGTTGGAGCAAGAAGCAGTCAAGTACTCCAGTTGTTCCTTTCTTCAGTATGACAGTTTTTTTTGGTTAATACTTATTTTAATTTTCACTGCATGATAACAAAAATCTGATTATTTCATATTATCCTATATATATTCATGATAACCATATTAGTGAATTTTCAGGAGATCAACCATGCTGGAGCTGGCGGAATATGGGCAGAGCTTGTTAACAACAGAGGTACTACTATTACTCTTAGCTTCTATATACACTTCTGGGCAAAATTCTCTGACAAGTGACTGGTTGCAGTTCATCAGGTTGCCTGCTTGCTTGTTCCGAGGGAATTGATAGATAGTTCAAAATCTAGGCAATGAAACTGCACCTTGTATAAAAGGTGCAGTTCACAGTAGGGGCCTCCCCTGCTGTTTTCCCCTCAAAAAATGTAACTACACCTTTTAGTGCGGCACCTAGTAGCATATTTCGAAACCTGAAACCTTAGCAAGATATATCCAAAATGTCCCTAATAACAGTGGTTCATACAGGCCGATTGGATTAATGAATTTAAGTACAGAAGTGAATCTTTTGCTGAAACACGCAACAATCCTATAAAAGGATAATTCTACAAAAAGTTCTGTAAACGGTGTTATTTATCCTCATTTCTTTATGCTGCTTGTTGGTTAATTCAGTTCTGTTACTTAGATAATTCTGAGCATTGTTACATAACTAAATACACTGAAGCAGTATTAAACCATAGAACAACAGGGGAAAAAAATATTTGACCTTTTTCTTTTATAACTGTCATTAACACTTGAAGTTTTAGCCTTAACTGACTGTTGCATAATTTGTGCTTTAGGTTTTGAAGCTGGAGGGCCCCACACCCCTTCAAACATAGACCCATGGGGCATCATTGGAGATGAATCCTCCATATACGTGATGACTGATCGTGTCTCCTGCTTCACTAGAAATATTGTTGCCTTAAGAATGGAGGTTCTCTGTGACAAGTGTCCAGCTGGTGGTGTTGGCATTTACAACCCGGGATTCTGGGGCATGGTATGAATACATAACTCCACTGGCATATCAGCATGAAGATTCTGACCACATTTCTACTTTTCCCTTCTGGTGTTATGAAGATTCTGACCACATTTGATTTTCTAGAACATAGAAGAAGGAAAAACCTATAATCTAGTCATGTACGTCAAATCACCAGAATCTGTGGAGTTGACAGCTTCACTCACATGTTCAAGACCTTCAGGTGCATTGCAAAACCTGGCATCAGCTTCTATACAGTATGTATCTTTTCCCTGACATGGAGAGTATTTTGAATTTGTTCTTTTTCTTTGCTAACTGATATAATTGCACATTGCACTGTTACAGTGATATTGACTTGTCAAATTGGACAAAGGTAGACCTGAAATTATTAGCTCAAGGAACATGCAGAACTTCAAGACTTGATCTAACAACTTCCAAAAGGGGAGTTATGTGGTTTGATCAAGTGTCGCTCATGCCTTCAGATACATACAAGGTGCGTTGCATTTTTATTCTTTATCTCGATTTTGGCTATTTGCAAGAACAAAGATATTATGGCATGGCTCATGAAGATCCAAGAAGAAAATTTAGTACCATGAATTAATTGGTAAGAAAAGATACAAGCTTGCACTGTTTGTTAGTTAGCAGGCATATATTCAATGGGTACCCTTTTCATATTATGTGTGCCATCAGAGTTATTCAATCATCACCGTAATGTCGGTCCAAGAGTTAACATTGCTAACCAATAGATCAAATCAGATAAATTATATTCATTTTTATAGAAATTTGAAAAAAAATAGTCTTCCTTTTCTAACGCCAGACCTTGCTTACTATGACATTGACATGAGTTGCTAATTGCATTTTGTTCTACACATACAGGGACACGGTTTTCGCAAGGAACTCATGTCTATGCTCTTGGATTTAAAACCACGGTTCTTACGATTTCCTGGTATTTTCTATGTTTTCTGATCAAAACCAACTATGGACTGTATTCAATGTTTTCTCACTGAACTGCTACTTTACATTCCTTTGCATTAGGAGTAGGTAGAAACTAGAATACAGGCAAATGAAAGGAAACATGCTTTGATGATATAACTATACTAGGTTTGTCAAATAAATTACTAGCGACTCACCTAGCACAATATAATAGAAACACACTGTATTTTCCTCTGTGCTGACATGCTTATGTTTAGAACACATAACACTCACCAGACTTACAGTATTTTCATTGTTGCAGACGTAACTAGTGTTCTATCAAGTATCAAGTTAATTGACCGAACAGAGAAGTTATTGCAGATGGTGTACCCACGAGACAATTTTTCCTTGTGGCATAGCCCAAAATATGGGCAACATAGGAATATAACACCTTTTTTTTTTAACAAAACCACAGGAATACAACACTACCTATACCTCTCAAGGAACAAAGTTAACATTTTGAGAACACGTTTCCTGCTACTACTTTAATGTCACATCCAAACATACTCCAAGGGAACTCTTGATTATTACTAGTACTGTACAACACAAAAATATGTAAGATTTTCGAATAAACTTCAAATCTTATGGTGAGTTAATCTGTAATGCCATGTTAAAATTTATGGTTAGTCTAAAATGACTGTATTTTACTTATGGTTACCATGATGCATACTTTTTTTCATCTTGAAAGTGAGTTGAACGAGCCAACTTTGTATCAGTCCTCCAATGGTACACAGATTGAGTAACAATATTTGTGCATCATTTTTGATAGGGGGTTGCTTTGTTGAAGGCAACTTGTTAAGAAATGCTTTCAGATGGAAGGAAACTATCGGTCCATGGGAAGAGAGACCTGGACACTATGGAGACGTATGGAATTACTGGACCGATGATGGCCTTGGATATTATGAGCTTCTTCAGGTAAATGTTGATTAATGACATCTGAGTTTGCCTCTTTTGGTTTCACCATAACTTCACCATAACTCTTTGTTTCAAATGTTTACAAAAGCTCTCAGAAGACCTGGGTGCTGCCCCAATCTGGGTCTTCAATGCTGGTAAATATGATTTTGTTATTTTGACGGTTTTTCCTTTTTATATCTTTAATAATCAAAAGCATACCATTAAGTTCTTGGACTTTTTATCCCGAATTTTAGGAATTGGTCACAATGAGGGAGTTGACACCACTATTATCGCACCTTTTGTCAAGGTATTTTTTGAAATCCCTAGATCTTTCGTTGTTTGGATGATGTAATGTAATAGAAAATTTTCCTCCTTCAATAAACTAAAATGGTAGTTGGGCTTTAACCTGGTGAGTAAGAGTTCATTGGTAATTGTCAACCTTTGCACTTAATTCATTGGTAATTGTCAACCATTAAAGCTAGTATTGAGCTGCATGCACCAACCAGTTCACCCATAAGCCTAAGCTGATGAGGAAAGGTGGGCAATTCACTTATACTCAGGCCTCAGACGTAGAAATAGGAGTGGGCTGTAATTTTTTATTTAATTGCGCCCGCTATGACTCGAACTCGAGACCTCTAGCCCTGATACCATATTGAGCTGCATGCACCGACCAGTTCACCCATAAGTTTAAGCTGATGAGGAAAGATGGACAATTTACTTATACTTCAACATCTAGCTCAATTTGTTCTCTCTGGAACATTTTTATCAGCATATTTAGTGCAGGTAAGCTTGGTGATCTTGTCAAAAGGAAACCCTATTATGACTATTTTCCAGAATCTGAATGACACGACCACATATATTGTGTATGCTTGATCAAATGCCTAAAAAAACTCATACTTCGTTGATATTTAATAAGGGATGTGGTTGGCATCGCATAATTCTTTACTTTGCCATTCTTAAGGCCACACACTAATCTATGATAAAGCCAAACTGCCGTAATTGGTCTTTAAAGAAAAAAGGCAAGCAAATAAGAATTGTCTAGTTTATTAAAATAGTTATTCCTTCTTCTTTTTCTCATACTCATAGAAAATACCATCTCATACTCATAGAAAATACCATGCCAATGTGCATTTCTCAATAAATTTACTTTCACTATTTCTCAAAATAATTTTATTTTTCCTTCTATAGGATGTATTGGATAGTCTTGAGTTTGCAAGGGGGAGTGCAGAATCAACATGGGGCTATCTTAGAGCTGCAATGGGGCATCCAGAACGTTTCCCACTAAAGTATGTCGCAATTGGGAATGAAGACTGTCGGAAGGAATTTTACCTTGGTAAAGTTGATTAATTAACATATACAAAGTATAAAGAACTTATTTTTCATCATTAACATAGGCGTTTATATTTATCTTAGGACTGAACTGATGTCATGGCAAGTGTAATTAACACAATCCGGCACTCATTTTCTATTAAACTGTATATATGAAACCACATTTTTATTCATCATGTCCCCCTTCTTTCATCTTTTTCCTTTTATTACTTTGTGGAATCAACTTGATCCTGGTGATATATGTTTGCATCCCAATAAAGTGCAATAAAAAGCATTATCAAGCAAAAAAATTGAAAACAATACCGTCAAAACCAGATTCCTTAGGGTACATTTGTTTCGCACACGAATGAAGCTATATTTGATCATAACTTATAGATTTACAGTAGCCTCACCAATTTCTCTGAAGTTGTAGTGAGCTTCCCAAGAATACTCACTTTGCACATGTTCTTTAATTCTATTGAACAGGAAACTACCTCAAATTTTACAATGCTATAAGAGAGGCCTATCCAGACATTCAAATGATTTCAAACTGTGATGGACTTGACCATCCTGCAGATTTGTATGATTTCCATGTAAGCTTATTGCTTCCGAGTCTGTCATTTCCTCCCTGTTTAATTTTGTCTTGTGACTTCGAAACAAAGATCTTGGTGTGCTTTTATTGACAGATATCTAAAAATATCACCTTTTTTTCGCAGATTTATAACAATGCAACTGATCTTTTCCTCATGAAAAATAAGTTTGACAGGACATCACGTATGGGGCCTAAGGTATAATCTAGTCTTTATGGTTTCTATGAAGTGGTTCATTTTGGTAATAGATGCCATTAAAAAAGTCTTAGAAGGATGTACCTTTCATGGATCAAGCTTCCTGACTTTCATAAGACATTGTTTTTTTTTCCATCATGTTCTGTAATTGAGACTGGAACCTTTGTTAACGAAATACATTAGACATCACCAGGGGCCTCCCCTACTGTATTTCCCTAAAAAAAACATTAGACATTTGGCAAACTTATTATATAGATGTGGACATGTGGTGACTATCTTCTCTATACTACATTTTTTGAGCAGATGAGGTAACTATCAAGTAGTATAAACACACTATTCATCAGACCTCAAGAAACGCTGTTCAACATAGTTATCTTTCTTATTGACATCATTGGATGTTAGGTAGACAGGAAGTAGACTGACCATGCTATGTTCATATTCCAGGTGTTTGTTAGTGAATATGCTGTTACTGAAGCAAAGGATGCTGGTAGAGGAAGCCTCCTTGCTTCACTGGCAGAGGCTGCTTTTCTTACTGGATTGGAAAAGAATAGGTAATCCCCTTCGCACGTCGTTATCATGAGATCTGGGGAAATATCATATGGTTGCCTATTGTCATTAGATCAAGCACTAGTTTTTTGTGAATATATGTTGACATTGTCTTTGATAATTGTGACCTCGTTTTGGGGAAAGAATCATGTTAAGAGATAACAAGAAAATATATATAGAGTAATCTTATATACACTGACAGTGAGTAACAAACAATTACTTGTTTTGGGTTAATGAGATGGCTCTCTGGCATGCTTCTTTGTAGTGACATTGTTCAGATGGCATGTTATGCACCACTCTTCGTAAATGACAACCATCCTGGGTTAGTATTGATAAGCTTCATGCTTTTGTTTGCTCTAGCCTTCTTATTTGTGACACCTGCAGTGTTTATGTTTCGACCCTTTTATCAGCTGGAAGTGGAACCCAGATGCGATAGTCTTCAATTCCTGGCAGCAGTATGGGACTCCTAGTTACTGGATGCAGATATTTTTTCGTGAATCCAACGGTGCTGTGATTCATCCAGTTACAGTCACATCCAGCTACTCCGATTCATTGGCAGCATCTGCTATTACCTGGCAGGACACTGAGAACAGCTTCCTGAGGGTGAAGGTAAATCCAGTGGTTTCTTATTTTCTTCTTGCATGTGTGTGATTTCTTCAATTCCTTACATATGTACCGCAATGTTTGAAATGACTGGATCCAGATATCCGTAGATAAGGATTTCTTATAACCTTATATTGACCTTCAAATATTTTGCAGATTGTAAACTTTGGATCTCATGCTGTGAACCTTACCATATGTGCAACTGGACTTCAGGCTGGTGTCAATACAATGGGATCAAGAGTCACTGTTCTGACGTCCAGCAATGTGATGGATGAAAATTCGTTCAGCAACCCAAATAATGTAAGCGGGTGACTGCTTTTTACAAGCTTTTTCGTATTGCATACATTATCAACCATATTTAGTGAGTTCAGCAACGTTTTGAGTAGAAGCACTGCATCCGATAGCGCATCTGTCAACTAGTATAGTAGCATGACTTCCATATGTCAAGGTGAATTGTTTCTGAACTTTGAAGCCTACACTTAGACTCTGTCATCTCCTTCGGTAGTGTCTAGACTCTAGAATCAATTTGCAGGGATTTGTTGCGTTAAATGTAACACACCATTCTCATGTGTCAGATAGTTCATCTAACATAAACTTGTGAATGATGCAGGTTGTGCCAGTTACGAGAGAGCTACCCAATGCAGCAGAAGTGATGCAAGCCTTGCTCAGCCCTTACTCGTTCACTTCATTCGACCTAGCTCTGGATGAATACAGACGTGTGGCAGAGATGTGAAACAATAGAGCAAGATTTACGTAAGAGACATGATGTGTGGTAACATAATTGCAGAAAGCATAGTGTGATCTGCGTTCTGGTATTTGCCTATCAGGCCTTATGTTATCCTTCTGTTTATGAGACTGCAAGCATACTGTGGCAGGCTGATTTCTTGCTACTTTTCTTTCGCTTGATCAAAGTGAACCCTAGTTTCTCAAGGTGTAATGCATCTGAAGTTATTCAGATAGTCATCCTATATCGGCATCATGCATGATTTGCCTTGTATTTGCTCAAGTCCTTGGATTAATATTTGATGCAAGAACATATAGTTGCAGGGGATTAAATGCTCTGCTAGGGAAACTTGCTTCTGAGAACCAGCACAGGAACTGAACAAACATATCCCCATCACATCTCATAGACTAGCCCCACATAAAACCAAAATATTCTCAATCTCACGGATGCAAAACCACACATAATTTTGCACGAAACAAATGATCCGTGGGAACAGAATGACCGTTGGTTAGAGCTTTGCACCAAACGCTTAAGATAGCTAATGCACTTCCGGAACGCACAGCCTCACGTGCACTGAACATGGCAAAGATGATGGCCATCTCTTTTTTCGAAAACCAAAGACGATGGCCATCTCTACCGACAGAAACTGGTACAATCAACATAAGGAAATGTACATCCAAAGCAAATATATCTGGAGCTGTATCCGTACAGTAGACACTCTTTCTCAAGCCACAATTTTACATACATGAGGATACAATTCATGCTTTGCATTTCACCTAGGCGCATAGAAATTGCACCCTGTTCACAAAATGCCACGTTGCAATGCATGCATAAACATTCAGTCTTGAACCAGGTGAGATGCCACGCTAGACAACAAAAGAAAACAAACTTGGAATTATCAAACTGTAGGCAACACCAATATCAAGTCATCAAAGGCAGCTGAAAGATTCAGTCTGTTGAAGAAACTTACCTCCAACGAAGGAGTTAATGAGAACGAAGTATCAGTGGATACGTACAGCACCAGCCACTACTCCAACACTGCATGTGCGGTTGGAACAATATGTGAACAAAACAAGTTGGAAGCATAAGGATGTCATTGTTTTTTAATCATTTGTACAGGATTCACAGATCTCCTACCACAGAAAGCAATGGTCCTTGCTTAAATTTGTTATGAAAAGCAAAAGCAAGTGGCTTTGCTCCTTCTCCAGGTCCTCTGATGAATCCACTAGATATGCACACAGGAATATCATCGAAGAATGGTCAAGGAATGCCATTGGAACAGAATTTTAATGATCAAAATGATGTGGTAAATCAGAAGATTTTGCTCTTACACTAGTGATAGTGAGACAATTGGAGATCTCCGCACATCATATACAGCAACAAGACCACAATACATTTCATTTCCATCTTTGAACGACAATGCCAGACGTTCCCCTGAAGCATCCCATGCTAATTTCTCTATGCCTCGGCTAGATGAAGCAGTTAAAGCATAAATTAATGAATGGAAGTAAGATTCTAGGCTATAATAATGGATAAATTTCCTGAATATTAAGTGTACACTAAATGAGAACATGTGTGATGGCAAAAGGCAGATTTTGAAGACAAAAATTTAGGGAAATAAATGGTTACATGCTTCTGTTGGTTAACGAAAGCTTGTCTTTCCTTACAATCCTATGCTATATACATCAAGAATGACTTCCGAGCTAAGAAAAGATGAGAGCAGACTTACTTCAAAAAAAGTTACATGGAAAATAAAATTGTCAATTAATTGCGTATGATGTTAGTGGAAATATCATCGGCTAAAATTAGCATCCAAGATGAGAAAAATGTGTAGCTTAAGGTGCGTATGAGGTCAAGAGTATAGAATAGTAATTCCTCTGTTGTTACCTAACAATCAGGGACGAAATTTCTGGAAGTTCAACAGGCAGGAGATGGGCATCTGAAGATATGGACCGCAGAACAAATTATCAGGATCCAGACAAAAAAAATGGAACAGCATAGCTTTAGCAACAAAATATTTGGACGAATGTCTGCATATACCTAAAGATGGTGGCTTAGATGAGAGGTGAATTGAGCCAAGTGTAGTTGAGTTAGAAAAGGACAACAATGCAACACGACCTTCTGGGTCCCAATTTGCTCCCTGACAGGAACCAAAATAAAAATAAGCAAATATGAGAAACAGTTGTAGAACAAGATATCATCCAATATAATGTTTAAGGGACCAATGGATGTGTATGTGTACTACCAATAGGTTGTCCATAAAGCTGATTATGTATTGGTATAGCTTAGACACTCATATCAAATTAAGCTTTATGCAATATCTACATTATTACCAAACTAAAGTTAGGCACCATCAACTTTTAAACAGGCATGTATATTTCTTGTGGGACAAAATTATATCCACCTATTAAACAATTCTCATTTCATGTATAAAAAAGCAAACTATTTTCAGCTGTTGGGACTACAAATCATTCAGAAATGGTTAACAAGTCAAAAAAAAGGTTGCAAGGTTGTCGTGAATAAAGAAAATAAACAAAGTTTTGAAGCATGATACATGTAACACGCAAGGAATGGTGGCTAGAGAAACAAAAACCCTGACCCTAACCCTAAACAGGCTCTGATATCATGTTATGAATAGCACTTGTATTCAATGGTAGCCCCATGGGGGCAATATATAAAGTACAGGAGGGAAACCCTAGGACTAAGAGATTACCATAATACCCTTGACTATTATACCCTTAACATTTAAAAGTATATTTATTGAAATCCAAGGTCCCATATGTAACGAGAAAATTGGCAATGTTCCATATCCATCAATCAGATGATAAGTATATTAGCTTTTTTTTTTTCTCGAACGCGCAGGAGAACTGCGTGTCATTTCATTAAAGAAGAAGAATAAAATTACAAATACAAATACAAAGCCAAAACAGCCAATCAAAAACAAACAAACGCACCACTCACAAAGGAAGAACGACCCTAACAAACCCCAGGAAGGGTCCTAGGCTACCCAGCCAACAAGTTTTGGAGCCCTGCCGCTCCGGCCATGCACCACATCGCCCCCTCATCAGCAATCAACCTCAAAAGCCCTGCCAGATTAGGCGAGTCCCCATTGAAAACACAAGCATTGCGATGCTTCCAAATCTCCCAAGCAACAAGGATGATGAGGGTATTAAGACCCTTTCTTTTTTGCTTGTCGACCATCTTGAGCGCTCGGCCCCACCAATTAGAAAAAGAAGCCAAACCAGGCTGAGGTGAGATGGATTGCATCCCCACCTTCGCAAGAACAACAGCCCAGACCTGTCGAGCAAACACACAAGAGACCAACAGGTGATGGATGGTTTCACTATTTTGATCACAAAGAGGACAGGCTGCTGGATGAGGGAGCCCTCTCTTAGCCAATCTGTCCGCCGTCCAACAACGACCCAAAATGGCCAGCCACACAAAGAAACGACAGCGAAGCGGCGCCCAGGTCTTCCAAACGCGCTTCCAAGGCGCAAACCGGATGGATCCAACAAAAAAAGCGCCGTATGCAGACTTACTCGAATAGTCTCCAGATTCAGCAAATCTCCAAACATGATGGTCCTGAACACCCTGATGGAGTTCAAAGTCCTCCAGTAAAACCCAAAGTTGCAGATATTCACTAATAGCCTGCACAGAAAGCGCGCCTTTGATATCGGCCACCCAACGTCGATTCTCTAGTGCTTGCTGAACTGTTCTTTGGTTGATTACTCGCCGGGGCACCAAGGTAACAAGGTGAGGAGCCACCTCAGCCACGGAACGGCCATGAAGCCAGCGCTCAGTCCAAAATTTTGTGTTACCCCCGTCTCCAACCACAGTGCTAACCGCTATAGAGAACAAGGCCTTAACATTTGGGTGCACCTGGATCTGCAACCCAGCCCAAGGCCTTGTCGAGTCCGTCTTCTGCAACCACAACCACCTCATCCGAAGAGCCCAACCAAAAGTCGACAGATCGTGAATACCCAGCCCTCCAAATTGGAAAGGCCGACACACCCGAGGCCAAGAAACCAAGCAGTTGCCGCCATTAGCTTGATCTCTTCCTTTCCAAAGAAACCCCCTTCTGCGCTTATCAATCTCCTTAAGTGCCCACTTCGGAAGATCCATAGCAATCATATTATAAATAGGAGTCGCCGAGAGAACCGCCCGCACCATGATTAGCCTCCCAGAACGGTTCATCAAAGAGGCCTTCCACCCAGGAAGATGATCAGCAACCTTGTCCACGAGAGGCCGCAGAACCGCCTTAGAAGGCTTTCTGACCGACAGCGGAAGACCCAGGTACATGCAAGGGAACTGCTTTATCTCGCACGGCATGACGCCCTGAATGATCTCCAAATCCCCCTCCTGGCAATGTATAGGAGAAACAGAACATTTCAAAAAAGTGGTCCTAAGCCCAGAAGCCTCGCCAAAAATCTTAAGAATGTCCTTGATCAGCCCTAATTCAGAGATTACTGGCCGAATGAACAGAACCGCGTCATCAGCATAAAGAGAAACCCGGTGCTTAAGACCTCGAACAGGAAGCTGCTGCAGAAGACCATCCAGGTCAGCCCTCTCGATCAAAGAGTTAAGAACATCCATGACAAGAATAAATAACATGGGTGAAAGAGGGTCGCCTTGCCGAAGACCCCTCTGATGCACAATCAACTCCCCCGGTTCCCCATTCAATAAAATCCTGGTGGAAGATGAAGATAACAGGGTGCACAGAAGATTACACCATCGACGACCGAAACCCAAGCTCTGCAATACCTCCAAGAGAAAGGACCAAGAGACCGAGTCGAATGCCTTGCAAATGTCTAACTTGAGGAGAATATATGGGATCTTCAGCTTGTATAATTGCCTGGCTGTTTGCTGGACAAGCATAAAACTATCATGAATACAACGCCCACGGATAAAAGCGCTCTGATTAGCCGAGACCATGGAAGATAACCTCGGAGCCAATCTGTTAGCCATGATCTTTGTGATTAATTTTGCAAAGCTGTGTATTAAACTTATGGGGCGATAATCAGAGACCTGCAGAGCATCCACTTTCTTAGGCAACAGAGAGATGAAGGCTGTGTTTAAAAGACCCATTTTGGCGCCTCTTCCAAGCTGAACGGCCAATAAAGCTTGCATCAAATCCTCCTTAATTATCGCCCAACAGCACCTATAAAACCGACCTGTATAGCCGTCGGGTCCCGGTGCTTTATCCGGAGGGAGGTTTTTGATGGTAGCCCACACTTCCTCCTCAGAGAACAGCTCATCAAGAGAACCCAGATCGTGATGCTGTTTATGGAAGGAAGAGAGATCAAGAGAGGAACCTCGCTGGACAGCAGTACCCAGCAAATCTGAATAAAACTCAGAAACTGCAGCATGCCATCTTGGCTCGTCACTATCTGACCCGCCACTTGGAGCTTGGGAATGAAATTTTTTCTCTTTCTATATCTTGCTTGTTGATGAAAGAATGAAGTGTTAGCATCCCCCTCCTTTAGAAAAAGGACATGAGAACGCAGCCGCGCAATGGTGCGCTCAAAGGAGGTCAAACCAAGATAATGAAGCTTCAATTTTTTCCGCAGCCAAGATAACTTTATGTGATACCCTAACATATTCATGAATAAAGCTGCATAGGAGAACACTCATTTCCGGCAGATGCCATATAACTTCTAAAGGAAGCTCCCATATAACTTCTAAAGTAACAAGCAATAAATAAAATGCATTAAGTTTCTTATTCCCTCCTCACTAAGGAGTATTGCGCTCCAACGTAAAATTTTATAAAAGCATTGCAAGGCAAACAAATGATGTTGAATGTTCAAAAAATAGGTATTTAGGAGTAAAGGTATTACGTACAGACACATATCCATTAGATGAAGACCAGGGTTCTGACGTCCATGTGCTTGTCTCCCAGAAGTGAAACGTTCCATCGCTAATATAAAATCAATTTTGTAACTCTTTGGAAAGATTAGTAACAATAAATGTAAGAAGGAAATGACATTGAACATACAATTTAGCAGCTAGAAGGTAATCTCCACTAGGTGACCACCGCACTAATGATATACTACTTAATCCGCGCCGTATAGGAGTTCCCAAGCCTGTAGCAAAAGAAAGGTGTCCAGATATTAATTAGTACACAGTTCTGTGTGAAATGGGATTGGCTGTCTGCATTTAGAAAAGGACTGCTATACCTACCTTGAGAAACATCCCAAATTGTGAAGGATGGACTATTACAGGAGGCGGATGCCAAGTATGTGGAGATATGTCAAGAAAAAATGTCTATAGATGTTGATAGTTCCCGCGGATAATGGCTACAGCTATCGTAAACCTTTCTGTATGCATGGCGCATAGTAAATACTAATTTGGCAAAATGGAATTTTACAGTTAGCCCACACTGATAATTTGATGTTATTTTAGCTTTCAAATAAGAGATGAAAACCAACAGTAACCTTTGCTCGATGTTACTATGAAAATTTATCAAGGATATCTTCCATCAGGCTTCCAACAAAGTGCACTAATTTGCTCAGCAGAAGAACACCGAAGAACATCCACCAGTATCCACTGACCACCAGAACCTCTAGGAAAGGCACTAAAGGAAGAAGAGGTGACTCCAGATTTCATGAACGGAACATTGCCAGGATATGATGATGACCAGAGGCATATTCCACCCCTGAAAACAAAATGAGCAACTCAATCCAAAAGTAAGACATGACAAGAGTGTGGAGAAGTGTTCTATGGTCAGGTGGTAGTAATACACACTTGCAGCCAACGGCAATCATCTTCCCACTATTTGGCCTCCACTCAACAGCCTTAACATTCGTTTGATGGTCACTTGTTAAAATGCACGGTTCTTTACCATCTGTTTAAAAGATCAGACATTATTATGGGCTGCAACTAAGTTGATGAACATAGTTTAGTTCACGAAACTAATGCAACATAACAAAGTAGGCAGATCTCACCTGAATCCTCAAAGTCATGCACTGTAACCTGGTTCTTTCCAGACACAAATGCCAAACAATGTTTGTGTGGATTCCAATTTACTTTCTGGGTGTCAAATTCTTCTAGCAGATTTGGCTGGTAAACCAGAACGATTATTTGTGAGTATAGTATAATGACTTTCTCAAAAAGGTCCACACAGAAAAAATCAACAGGTAGGAAGCAAATCCAGAGCGCTTCTGACAAGAAAAAATCTGGAGGATACATTTTGAGATAACTGGGTAATGCCAGAAATTTAGAAAGTATGCTGGAGGATGCATTTTGAGATAGCTGGGTAATGCCAAAAATTTAGAAGTATGCTGGAGGAAGCAATCAAGTTATGGAGTTAAAAAGAACATTGGAGTAAAATAACTCAGATACGATGATCCAACTCACATCTAATGGAGGGAAGATCATCCGTTTGAAGAACTCGGATACGGTGGATAACAAACTAGCTGCTGGTGCGCTCTCAACGGCAGGCTCGGCTTGGTCGGCAGCAGGAGGGTTGCGGTTGGTGAGAAGAGTATCGGGTTGGAAAGGGATAGGGCTGAAGACCATCCCCTGCAAATGCCAAACCCCAAAATCCAATCCCTCGTCAGATAAGCACAATACGCTTCATAGACGAACAGTAAAGGCGAGATTTTTAGGGAAGCGAGCTGACGAGGACATCGCCGTAGGCGTCCTTGGCGCGGTCGTCGGACAGGGCATCCGACGCAACTGCGAGGCCAAAGCAGATCGAATCAAATGAGCAAAGAGGCTAATGCTAACTGGTTCAGCAGGAGGAGGAATCGATCAGCTAGGAAGGTACGAACCGAGGTCGCGGTTGATCTCGCAGACGGTGACGGCGCCGGGCGGAGGGAAGCTCGGCATCGTCGATTTGTTTGGTCGGGTTGGGGGCCTGGGGTTCACAGTAGTAAAGACAACGGCAGGGAAAGCAGCGGAGCGGCGCAGGCGGCGGCGGCGGCGGCGGAAGCAACAGAGGGGCGAGGGGGGAGAGAGCGGTGATGGCTTGCTGACGGGCGACGGCGAGGCCAAATAGTAACGGACGGGCAGATGGCTGCTGAGTGCTAAATCCAACGACCGAGAGGCAGCCAACATTCCATATAGTGTTTCGAAGAACTTTCAATTGATTCAAAAGAAACCTTCGATCAGAACTTTCAATTGATTCCAAAAAAAAATAAGCTTTCAAACTGGTTTGAATAAACTTTCAACAAGAAAACTTTCTACTAACATATCAAATACTTCTCATTCACACAACAAAAACTTTGTAACTGAAAATTGTAATACATGGCTTATTAGTGTTTTGGTTAAGACCCGTGTGCTAGTGTTTTGGCATGATGAAAGTAGTCCTACTAGATAGTTTAGATAGGTTAAGACCAATTTATAAACTTTTACACTCTAAATATAGTATCTTTGGGTTAATTATTTTATACGAAGCGATGACGAAAGTGTAAGATAGACGCTGTCGGTAACACAGGAATCAGGAGTCCCCGAGTCCCGAGGCCAGATCAGCAGGTTGCCATGTGGCGCCCTTCCGCAGGGATTATCTCTCCGAGGTGCGAGAAGACTAAGTTCCGGGAGAGAGTGCTCGGGGCTATGAACAGTGGTCCCCGAGTACCCGAGTTCCCCGATGACCCGAGAAGACCAAGTGCTGGGAAGAGGGTGCTCGGGGCTGCGAACAGTGGCCCCCGAGGACCCGAGTCCCCTGAGGACCCAAGGGAAGTAGTTCCGGGAGAGAGGGCTCGGGGCCATGAACAGTAGCCCCCGAGCACTCGGTTCCCCGAGGACTCGAACAGTCAGTTCCGGGAGAGAGTGCTCGGGCCGCGAACAGTGACCCCAAGCACTTGGTTCCCCGAGGACCAAGAAAGGGCATGTCCGGGAGAGAGTGCTCGGGGCTGTGAACAGTAGCCCCCGAGCACTCGGTTCCCTGGGGGTCTAAGAAGTCCTTCACCAGTGGCCCCCGATCACTCGGTTCCCTAGGGGCCTAAGAAGTCCTTCGCCGGCGGCCCCCACAGAGGTCCAGCGGTGAGGTATCAACCAGTGAAAGGCCCGATGCTGCATTTAAGAGGGCGCGTGGCTTGTCACCTCCAACTGCTCCTCCACGCTTGCTGTCAGTCCCTGCCACGGCCTGGTAGGGAGGCGTGGGGATATTTAATGCACGGGTCCCATCGCGGGACATCCGGTGCGCCTCGGGATAACATCGCGAAGCCCAAGGCGTCCCGCCTGCCGCCCTGCTGTGTTAAGCCTGCTCTGACCGGGCGGGCACGCCGGGCTGCTCGGTGGCTGCCCGGTGGGCCCTTCCCGCGGCGCCCGTTGAAGAACGGTATGATGACCTACAAGACCGGACGGGGGCGCGTTTTCAACCCTCTCCGTCACCTCGTGCAGCAGCCCATGATGGTTGCTTTTCATTTATAGCGCCTTGGAACTCGCGCCCTTTCTTTCTGGGCACGCTACCGCCCCGACGGGTACTTAAGGCGGGGCGGGCTCCCCAGAGAAGACAAGTTAGTTACAACCAAATTAGTTGAAGCACAGAAGCTCAGACCACCGAAGAACAAGGAGCCTGAAGCTCTAGACTAGACAAATATTTTTGTAACCCAGCAGAACCTCTGAGAGACATTCTCAGAACATTTATAGCATACACACAGGAGTAGGGTGTTACGCTCAGTGCGGCCCGAACCTGTCTAAAAACCTCCCGAGCATTTACTACTTTCTGCATCCGATCCTTCCATTCCACCTGTATCGCATTTACGCCCATTTATTTCACCTGCAAAACGAATTCAAAATCATCCCCCGGCCGAATCTCAAAGGGGTCCCTCCGGATCCCTACTTGAGGAGTTTACCCTCCGACAGACGCTATACGCACGTGGGCCCACTCCACACGGGGGCTAGGCTATAAGCGGATTTTGAGGGCGAGATGTTAAAAAAAAAATCAAAAACATTGTACACAATTCATCTCAGATTCATAAAAAAATGTAAAAAATCAAAAACATTGTACACAATTCATCTCAGATCCATAAAAAAATGTAGATGATCAGTTGGCCAGCTTTAGCGGGTGCTTCACCCTTCTTGTTCCCTTGTTCTTGCTAATGTTTTTTTATTTGAGGTGTTTTTTATTTGAGTTTTAATTTTGCATTTGTCCTGAAGATTTGTCCCTCAAGAACCCTTGGAGTGCAATGGATGAAGAGCTAATTTGTAGAGAGAAGCTGAAGAAATTCGTAAAGGTAACATACTTTTTTGTGTAGGGATTTCCAAATGCAAATATAGTTGACATGGGAGAGAGATCATTTCTTGGTTTTGTGGTGCACGTCTATCTTGTTACTGCTAGGCTAGATAAAGGGAGAAAAATACTCTTGTAGTGTCTCCGATTTTGGGTTACATTATACTGGATGTATGTTTGGTTCGTGGTAATTGGTGGAGGGAAATAATTAAAGAAGAACAGAGATTGAGAAGAAGGAATTAATATAAAATTACCATTTTTGTGAAAAAAGAAAAACATTGCAACTTTTTCTAATTGCCAATCTAGCACCCACATCTCTTTCTTGGTGTAAATATCACCATATGCCCATTGAACACACGGTATAGTGCTTGCATGGATTCCGGTGTAGTGTGGTGACTTCTTGCGTGACTTTTGGCATCTTAGGACCATTTAATCTAACTTGACACTCTTTTCTTTGAGGCTCGAAGAGAATGAATCCACTCAAGTGAGCGTGTTGAGAGTGCAAACATTTGAGTGGTAGGTCAGATTTAATGGTCCCCATGATTCTAAAAGACACACTATCATGATGCTATATGTCATACTAGAGATCATCATGTTACTCTAGAAGAAACACAAGCAGCATATTGAATGGTCAATGGTCTTGGTCTTAGGGTTATTTGACATCAAGGAAGACATGCGAGAATCAAACTAAAGAAAAAAAATAGGGGAGTTTTGGACAAACCCCAAAATTACAGATAATTTGACAAGGCATATAAGATGACAAACATAGTTTTAAGTCACTTAGGTGATACAAGGATCTCCACCGGGTAAAAAAGGCATATAACATGCGGACGGGTTTGTTTGTAACCTAGTGACAACACCTCTATGGGCGGAGTGAGCCAATGGGAGTTCGACCCTCGTGCCCTGCACACCCCTGTAAAGTGTCCAAAGAACACTGGGTAAGGGGGCCCTAGTCTAAAATAAAATAAGTAAATAAGGCATAGAACATAAGGTGTATTTTTTTTTTCAAAAATTGAGTTGTGTTACTTGTAGCCAACAGGCATATACACTGTATGAATAAAGGGCATATTGTTACATAAGACAAGAACTCATACTTTATTATGCACATTTTGGTATAACACGGTCTACTTAGGTTTTTGTCGTCTCAATATGCAATGTCTCTCGGATCGACATCATAACTTGTTTGTGGTTCTTTATGCTTCGTCTAACGTGAGTCTAAGCTGCCAAGACACCTTTATTTATAGCTAAGGTAAATTGTTGCATCATCATGACATTGTAAGATCCCAAACTCTTTTCCACATAAATATATTACCTCTATGACATTTCCTAAAAATATCAAACTCTACATGAACATAAATTTATCATGAAGGTCCTTTTAGATAGTTTGTTCTAGGATATTATGAATTGCAATGTTGAGAATACTTTAGAACCTTCGTGTTTTTAATCTTACCAACATTCTTTTTTTTATGAGTACTTCAGCGAATTAGATGAATTTGAAATTTATAGAAAGACAAATCTATTTGAACAATTTGAAATTAAATGTACGAGAAATAATGAGATGATTTGACATTCTATGAAGTATCCTTTATTCGTCCCTTTTATAAGAAGTTATTGTCTTATTGATGTTCAAGAAGCCAGCCAAGTTATCGCTAGTCACAGTATATTTTCATGTATCCATTTTTTAGCTCGTTCCCATCTAAGTAAAATTTGACGATGTCAACGTCTGACATGTAAAAATCAGATCCGTTAACACCATAGTTGAGTTATCAAGTTTATTGGTTCAAAATAGTGAAAAATAAATCGAGGTAATAAGTGAGGGTGTAAATTGGACTTGTTTCCTAAGTAATATCATTGTGCAGACAAACATATTCAAGTTACATCTACCTATCTAACCGTTGACAAGGGATGCAAATTAATTAATTTAAAGGTATCCACCGACCCTCTTTAGTTCCATCAATTACAATATTTTTTAAATTTTTACTCAATTTAAAAAAATAATACTATTAGTTGAACTAAAAAGTATCGACGGTAATTTTAGATTCGCCAATTTACACCCCTATTGACATCCTCGATCAAAGACAAAGTTGCCTGTGATGAGGAGTCGGGCGTGTGAGGCTGTAGCGGCACTGAGATAGAGTTGAGAGTTCCACACTTGTAGTGACTAGGATTGGCTCGTAATAGCCGCCTCGATGGCTGTAACATATGTGTGCCTTGTGAACTCCACGCACTGCTTACAAAAAATTTCAGCGACCCGAGTGAATTCTTAAGTTTGGCAAGTCCAAGAAATAAACACGTGAAAAAGCGTGGCATTTCATTCCCAAATAGCATCCATGTCATACATTTCACAATCAGTTGTTTACCACAATATAACAATGACCACCTCAAGAATCATTGTTGCCTAGAAATAATTACACTACACAAAATGGCTAAGCACAATCATCCTGCCCTGTATAGAACCCTGATACAACATTTCTGACAGTTATCCACTCCCTCTACTTATTGTGTAGTCACGCTCTTTGCCAGATTCCTTGGTTGGTCGACGTCGAATCCACGAAGAACAGTAAGGTGGTATGCGAGCAACTGAACCAAAAATAACAAAATTTGTACGGTGAACAGAATTGTAGTAAAAATGCAAAGGTGTAAAAGGAGGTTTGAGGACTCGGCAAAAAATAACAAAATAAGCTTAGACAAACCTGTAATGGAATTATGTTAATCACAGGCTGGAGACAATCTGCAACCTCTGGAACTTCAATAACCCTGCAAGATCCACTAGGACATACAGAAGATGCATCTCCCTTCGAGCACATGACTATAAGGCGCCCCTTACGTGAAAGGAGCTGCTGAATCACAGATTGCTGCTTGCTGCAAGAGGAGGAAAACTTACTTTTGGGGAGTCCTGTTATTAAGCAACCAAAAGCTGTCCTGGTTCCATTTCGAAGTGCTTACCTGAAGCACGCATCACGTGTTGCGATGACAATGATGGGGAGGTTTTCATCCACTAGTGCCAGCGGCCCGTGTTTCATCTCACCAGCAAGCATGCCTTCACTGTGCATCAGTGCGACCTCCTTAACTTTGAGAGCGCCCTCCAATGCAGTGGCATAGTTATAACCTCTTCCAAACACAAGGAGCGACTCTGAATCGATCAAGGAAGAGGCAAGCTCCTTCATTCCAACGTCAAGTTTGAGAACTTCGCTAACATTGCCTGCATCGTGGAACATACACGTTTAGAAACATCAGTCAGAAACAACATTTGCTTGAATACATAATACACTTATTTATCCAGCACAACATACTTGGAAGACTGGAAAGACCACTGATGATAGCATCCCTTCTAGCTTGAGTGGATATTTGATCCGATCCAATAGCCAAGGCCATCATAGTCATGGCTACTATCTGACTTGTATATGCCTGCAAGATTTCAGGTACTTTTAGGAAACAAGATGGCTAAAGAAAGGGAAAAACATCGCAACATGAAAATGTGCATAGGCCAACCTTGGTGCTGGCAACACCAATCTCACAACCAGCATTGATATGAACTCCGCAATGTGTTCTTCTTGACAGTGTGCTTCCAACGGTGTTGGTTATGCCAACACAAAGTGCTCCATTTTCTAGTGCATAATCAAGAGCAAGGAGGGTATCTGCTGTCTCCCCTGACTGACTAACAAAAACTGCAGTGTCTTCTCTATAGATGGGGCCTTGTCTGTCGAGCAAATCACTTGCTACCTCCATAGTCACAGGAATACCTATATCATCCAAATAAAGCAAGGAGAAAGATTTAAGTTAAAGGATCATTAGCTGAATACTAATTGCTTTCACGGTGTCCAAAATTTCCGCATCAAAACAATAGAGCTGGAGTAGCTGATTTGACTTACCAGTCAGTTCTTCCACAAAAGGTCTTGTAGCTAAGGCAGCATTGTAACTTGTACCACAACCAATAAAAACCACCCTTCTACAGCGCCTAATTGTTTTGAGATGTTCCTTCAGTCCACCTAAAAGAACCCCACCATCCTTCAGTCTACCCCTCATTGTTGTTGTCAATGAATGTGGCTGTTCATGGATTTCTTTTTGCATGAAGTGGTCATAGCTTCCTTTCTTTATTTGCTCAACTTCCATCTCAAGAACAGACAATGCTCGTTGCACAGATGCTGGCTTCTCTTTGTGATGGTCAAATTTAAGGATAGACACACTGCCGTCCTGCATGCAATGCCCAAACTGTGAGAACTTAGAATTTGGGTGAAGTATAAAGCATAAAGATGTGGAAGAAACAAACGAGTTTCTGCACGTAGTGCATCTCCATTTATTAGACAGTAGAAAAGAAGAACAATAAAAAATACCAACAGCAAAGGTAGTGAATTATATTTATTGGACATGACATCATTGTGGCAGGAACTAATAATGGCACTGGTGATTACAAAATATATGGAGTCTAGAAACGAAGGTCATTCTCAAACTAATGGAGGAACCTTAAAAAGACCAGCAAAACAGAACAAGAAAGGCATGTAAACTAGCGAATAAGTCCTTAATGAATACCTTAATATGAACGATTTCATTATCTTCAATAGCTAAATAGTTCTTGGTATGCTCTACGATAGCACATAGATCACTGGAGAAGAATAGTTCTTTGGGCTTTCCGTTTGTTGTCAAGGCGTTGACATCATGAAATGGTTTCCCACTGTGTTGACCACTCAACTCCTGAAACACAAGAGATAATGGACATGCTTTGTACATTACATAGGAAGGGTTCAAATTCAATAAAAGATTATTATAAGACCTATACGATTGCAATAACAAAATATGTAGTGCAGTAATGCAAAAAAAAAAAAAAAGGATTACAGAAAAGGTTAGTCATAAGTCATTACCAACAAACCTAAGATCAACCTGGAACCAATTAACTGCATAGTTCTTAATGTTCGAACAGTGTGGGGACAATTAGCCAGTTGGTTACTATATTGAGTACTTGAGTGCAGACCTTGTTAAGAGTTTCCATTGATGAGAAAAAAGATATGGTAAAAAAAAAAAGGCAGTTATAGGGCATATGATGCAAAAGGTGGAAGTAACATCTTGCTTTAATGCTTTACGTTCTCTATTATGTTATTTTTCCCTAGCAATATGTTTTAAGCCGATGATGACAAGAAAAGGTAAACTTTAGTCTCTGATTTTAACAGAAAATGTAGCTCAGAACAAAAATATATAACTCTTTCACAAAAGAAATTGACTACTTTACTTTGCTCAAATTAAACCCACCCACCCAATCAACCAAAGGGAATAAGGAATTGAGGATTTTATTTTGCTTACATTGACACCAAGTATCAGTGTACTGCCTCGTTTGCAAGCAATCAATTCATTGGGATAGTGTGGGCTTTTAAAAATAAGCGCGTAGGCTCCTTCAAGCTGCCTCATAACTTCCATAACAACTTGGCTAAAAGTCACATCACCTGAGGAAACGAAAGCAATGTAAAGAATGGCCTTAACTGGAAGGAACAATTATTTATTTTGTAATGTAATAATAAGTACTCTTGCATGCTAATGAACTCTTCTGTTAAGTTTAGAGCAGTGTGTTGCCTAAGAAGTCTCTGCGTGCTAATAAAAAGTTTTGAGCATAAATAGCATAACAAATGTATCAATTATTGCCTCATCTGCTTCTTAGAGGACAATAATGCTTTAGCCATAGCTTAAGAGTAACTACAGAATAAATGGTCCAAATAACGATCAGAAGTCAGAACGCTATATCTTTTCAGCTTTGGCTATGACAATAATATTACAATTAGAGAATATATATAAGTATATACCTTCTTCATCATGAGCTTTATCAAAAACAAACTTTGCTAGCTTAGGAATGACTTCTGTGTCGGTATCAGACTCAAAGGTGAACCCGTGCCGAGTTAGTGTCTCTTTCAGGACCTGAACAGATATATCAGAAAAAACATGTTAGAAATGTGATTTATTGTGTTATCATGTGATGCTGCACCAGTCTACACTTTACAAAAGTATCAGGAGGTTGCACATGATCACACATTCAAGTTTCAGATGGTTGAAACTTGAGTCATAAATGTCTGATAATCAAATGATCAACTTTTGAAATATAACATTTCTGTATTGAGAATTCTATAAACAATAGAGTAAATTTCAAAAACCTATAATTATTTTGACATATGTTGCAGAAAACAACAACTTCTAGTGATTATAAAAACCTACAACTATTTAAACTATAACTTTCTCACCGTGGACCCACCTGTCATCCTCTATGGTATGTAATAGGAGTATTAACCATGAGCCCATCTGTTGCTAGAGGATGACAGGTGAGCTCACGGTAAGAAAGTTGTAATTTTTTGCAACATGTGTCAAAATAGTTATAGGTTATTGAAATTTACTCTAAACAATGTGATAAAGAAATTTTGCACTATGGAGAAAACAACGCCACCAAACTGATTTAACGATTCTTGATATTTGACTTATTAAATAGTAAATAGTGTACCACAGTACTTACTGTTGTTTAGCACCAGTATATGAGCTTCGAAATTAAAAGGTGGATTCTCTCTCTATAAAATACAAAGGAAGATAACAAGACAGCCCATGTGGAGGGGCTCAAACCATTAGACTTTGGCATAGTGTGCCAGTTGGTACAAGTACGTAGTTTCAATGATACATGTGCACCCAGAACTAAAAATAATTGAAGATTATATGAAACACACAATACGCAAGAATTATATATACAATATCACAGCAATAATATAAGCAAACCTCATAGTTCGTGATGATGCCATTGTGGACGACCAAGAACTCATCACCAGAGCCAGAAGATTGGGGGTGGCTGTTCCTTGGAGCAGGCACACCATGTGTGGCCCACCTGGTGTGGGCAATTCCAGCATGGATACTGAATGCGGCATCCAAGTTCACATCCTTCTCATCAACCTCTGAAAAACATAAGCACGAAAGCTAGTAAGATTTAGCTTCTGTGCTACTCCTATAGTTCAAGAGTTGCACGTAACGGGGGCACCGAAATTACAAGAGAAACTTGTATAGCGTGGAATTGCAAGGAAATCCAAAATAAAAGGTCGCACAAGAAATTGACAAATGGCTTAAACGCAAGAAACTTATATGCTTGATCGGAATTCGGAATTAGTCGAATTTCATATTTTGTGACAGGACCATGTAAAATCCGAGATCGAGAAAAAAAAAATCTGAATTTTACGAGCACGCGATTCCAATATAAAAATGCGAAGTGGGAACAGGAGAATTATCCAAAATCACTACACGACACAACGAAATTCCCCCCAAATGTGTCTTGAAACCCAGTCAAAATCAAAGTTTTGCCGTCACCGCGTGGAACAGCCAACGCAGACCCTGAACAAAAGAACTCGTAAAAAAAATCCTAGCTTTGCGCCAGGAAGCATCACAACAGGAACCAAAGATTCAACCGAACTGGAGGGAAATCAGAAGGGAGAAGAACTGACCTGAGTAGACGGATCGCACGAGGTTCTCGATCTTGCCCTCCTGGCGGAACACGAGCGCGGGAGCACCCGCGAAGGGCGCTGAAGGAGGAGAGGACAGGGAGGCGGGGAGGTCTGCATCGAGTGCGATCCCGGAGGAGTCGTACCCGCGGTACTCGAGGCGGCGGAGGCCGTTGAAGAGGACCTCCAGGATGTAGCGCCGCTCCCGCGACACATTGTAGTTCAGGTACGCGAAGATCCCGCACATCCTGGCCTTCTAGAACCTTCTAGGCTCTGGAGGCTACAGTGAATTGGGCTAGTAACGGTAGTATATACCGTACGGGAGGAGTAGCGGTCTAGTTCAAAGAACGGGAATCCGTCCGAGAAGAAGACGAGCGCGGCTAAGAAAAGGAGAGAAGAGAAGAGAAGAAGAAGCCGTGTGGTTTCGATGGCCGATGGGAGGAGCTGGCTGAGTACGTCTTATACTGTTGGTAGAATCTTACGACCTGTAACACTTTTGGATTCTTGCCAAAATCGAATTTATAGTATATTTTTTTCATGCGTTTTAAATCGCGCGCTCTATTTCAACGTCGTGTGAACGTTGATAAGTTTAGGGAAGAGGTTAGAATTTGGAATTTCAAGTTTTACATGTGATTAGGGGTTAAAGGGTGGATGGTAGTGACCGGTCTGATGATGGGCGGGAGCGGTACATGAGATTATAAATGGCAAAAAGACACACTCTACTTAGAAAATAATATAAAAGAGCAAATTATCCTACAACCAGTTATTCATATGTAAAAGAGTGTATAACGATCTCTTCCTTAATCTGTCTAAATACTTCTATTAGCTACATAAAAATGTCATTAAAGATATATCTGTTCCGCTCTATCAATATATTTCAAAATAGGAATATGATGACTGTTGCCACTGTCCTTTGTTATTCATAATGAACCTCCTTCTTCACTTGACACTACCATTATTTGAGATTTTGATCCGACTGCTGAGCCACCTAAAAACGTCTTTCGACCACTCTCTGACTAGCTCACAGACTTCTTTGACGTTTAGGATCTGTACGGTTTTTATATCGTAAGAGCGTAGAGCACTCCGTCCCGTTATCGTTGGTTATTACGGAAACCACACTAGTCGCACGGCCCGTGATCCATGGAAGATCCCAGGGACCTGCATTTTGGTTGGAGCTGGAGCCGTTCGATTGGCCCGACCACGTTGCCCAAGTCGTACTACACATGACTCCAGTATTGCTGTCGGCCAAGGCCAGCTCCAGCTCCAACTGAGCCTGACTGAGGTGACGGCTCTGTTTCGTTAGTCGTTTCTCGTCGTCTGGTTCTTCTCCTTCTTCTGTCCGACGTTCAACGAAAGTGGATTTCAGAAAAGGAAATGCAGAAGAAGGTGCGTAATACCTGTAGCCGCCGTCGATTGGTATGGACTCGCTGGCGATTTACTGCTTCTCAATTGGCTGCATTCTTCATGCATGTCATTGTCATGTGCAGCAGCTTCGAAGCCTTTGCTCACACCACACCAATATGCCCGTCAACATTGACTAGATAATCGATCCCAAAAACCAGCAGCACAATAAACTAAGTTCCCAGCTGTTAACCGAGCATCCACAAGGATTATTCTACTACTGTTGTATTCAATCTACGTGATCTCCATACAGCAAACCAAACAAGTGGAGAGAGAGAGAGAGAGAGAGAGAGAGAGAGAGAGAGAGAGAGAGAGAGAGAGAGAGAGAGAGAGAGAGAGAGAGAGAGGACAGCGTTGCGTTACAAAGCCGGGGATCACGGCAGGATATAACTGGGATCAACACTGTGATTTGTCAACACACACCTAACCTAAACAAGAGGAGAAAACAAAGAACCCTTCTCCCTATGCTTGCAAACAAAGAACCCTCCTCCCTATGCTTGCATGCATACTCACACGGCTTCTCCTGTCCTTGGGGACTCCATAAATTAAAAAGGGAAACCCAGTTGGTACATGCTGCGGGAGTGTGCCAATGATCCGTCCTCCTCCTACGGCAACAACAATGTTTCTGCTCTGCAGATCCGTTCAAACCAAAGAACACACAGATTTCCTTCTCATCACCATGCCATGACTCATGAGACGAGGAAAGCTTCACACAGAAGCGGCGAGGAGAAGACATGATCATGAAGCCAGAGGCCGATGAGCCACTGCAGCAGCTGGACGCCAAACCCAGGAGGCTCTACCAAGCTTGGAAAGGAAACAACGTACGTACCCCAGCTTAATTCACCTCATCACCTTCCTCATTTCCACTTCACCTGTACATGTGTGCTTTAGCCTTTAGCCACCATGTCTGCACGGGCACAGCATCCCATAGCCTTGTCATCTCCAGTTATTTGTTCTTCACAAAAAGCTCCATGCCATAGGGCACCTGTACAACTCTTGATAGATAGTTAGATACATAGCCTTTAAAATTCAAATTACATGAGAATTCTTCAAGCCTCAAAGTTCTTACCTGCAACAGAGAGACATTTACTGACGTACATCATGCTTAATCTGAAGGTATTCTTGTGTGGTGGGCGGCTGATACTTGGACCAGATGCAGCCTCACTGCTGCTGTCGACGTTCCTCGTCGTCGGCCCAACCATCACCTTCTGCTACCAGATGAAATCCAAATTTTACCACTCTCAGGAGCACACCACTGGGCAACAGTATATGCATCGAGCGGCACTGCTGATAGTGATCATCACAACAATTATGGTCAGTATATGCTGCCATCAAGTCGTTACTGCAACTTTTTGAGCAGCCCCTTTGTCATCTCTACTTTCATACCAGCTGAAAGTGTGACCATCCACAACAATTTTAGCCTTAACATCTGAAAGTGTGACCATCCAGAATTCAAGAATTAAACATTCCAATTGCCACTAGAGCGTAAAATTGAACAACCCATGGCTCAAATGCAGGATTTGGTCTTCCTCTACATGACATCTGCCAGAGACCCAGGAATAGTACCAAGGAACACAAGAGCGCCGCCACCTGAAGCTGATGAATTGCTTGGCTCTAGCACGCCGTCCATGGACTGGAGCGGCGGGAGAACCCCACGGATGAGGTTCCATCGGCCAAAGGACGTCATTGTGAATGGTTTCACAGTGAAGGTGAAGTTTTGCGAGACCTGCCTAAGGTACCGCCCACCACGATCCTCGCACTGCTCCATCTGCAATAACTGCGTCCACAAGTTTGACCACCACTGCCCATGGGTCGGTCAGTGCATCGGACTTGTAAGTAAGCAACTCATTAAACAGTTATTAGTATGTTGTAATTCTGAAATTCTAGCTCCAGACCTCCAGTGAAAGATCACGTGTTAGTTGTTACTTATTTCACTGCTAGTATGCATATCATTGGCATCAAACAGATATTAGAGTACAACTAAGCACTGTGGAATGAATTTTGCTTTCAATAAGAGACAGCAAGGAGCCCAAACCTAGCCTAATTTCCTTTAATCATCTCCGATATTTGTCTAATTTTAATCTGTTCCTGATTCTCCAGACACTACCAAGCAATTTGGACTTATGCATACAGCTTTAGTTGTACTATTAACCAAAAAAGTTCCAATTAGTTGTGTTTGACCAAACTCTCAGTGGTAGCTTACTTTTTTACAAAATCACCAGGGAAAATTGTTAGCTCTGACCGGATTTGTTAATCAGATTAGACACCTAAGTAGGAAAGTGGACTTCCAATTTTTTATAAGCACTGAACCACACATAACATATGTCTCACTGACCGACTTTTGAGGCTTCGCAGACATGTGTCATAGTTTGCATTAAAAATTGATAAGTCAAGCATAATCCAAATTCATATTTCAGAAATGCAATAATATCTTACAAATAAACGGTCTAAGTAAGTTCCATCGGTATTTGCGTTCTTAAATAGTTTCCATTGGCCAAGAATAATCACCATTGTTTTTTCATGCTCCTTGCAGAGGAACTACCGCTACTTCTTTCTGTTCATAGCAACATCGACTTTCCTGTGCATATTTGTCTTTATTTTTTCATGGCTGAGTGTCTACAGCCAAATGGAAGACAACAGTGGCTCTATCTGGAAGGCCTTGCGCAAGGAAGCATACTCTTTTGCGCTAATCATATATACTTCCATAGTTGTTTGGTTTGTTGGTGGCCTCACAGTATTTCATCTCTATCTGATAAGTACTAATCAGGTGGTTTTACTTCCTTTTGTTGCATATCTTTTTAGAATATTGTTAAGAATTCTGATTCTCTTATACCAGAATTTGAGTAATGCATTTGACTGGACAACAATAAGACAGTTTTGGTCTCTTGAACTAGCAACTCCATATGATTTCTTGCTCTGGTACTGATAGATCCAGTAGAAGCAACAAGAATTTTGCACTGACCAAATATTTTGATTGAATTTTACTTTTGGCATGGGCCAGATCTCTACTGAAAGTGTTATTAAGATGCAAAGACTGTACAGGGCCATACACAAGGAAAAGAAAGGAAAATTTGGTTCTGTTAGAACATTTATTGTTGATTCGAATTCCCAATTCAGATCACATGTAACCAAGTACAATGTAAAAACTCCAGATTAAGGTTGTGAGCTATATAATATCCAAATTAAAATGGCTTTATGGTCTACTGTTGTGAGCTATATAATATCCAAATTAAAATGTCTTTATGGTCGACAGAGTAGTTTAAAAGTTTCCAACATTTGCAATGACTGTTTTAATCGTATTAGTACTTCAAGCTCCTATAGTTTTACAAATACTAACTACATATTCTGCACTACAGACAACATATGAGAACTTCAGATACCATTACGATAAGAAGGACAATCCCTACCGAAAGAGCATAGCAGCAAACTTTGTGGAAGTGTTCTTTACCAAGATACCTCCTCCGCGGAATGATTTCCGTTCACGGGTAGTTGAGGGAGCACTTGAAGCTGGGTTCTACACTCCATATATTGGGATAGATGTGACAACCCCAAGGGAAAAGATTGATGTAGACATGGAAAACAAAGAAGTACTTGTTGGGGGTATGCAGATTCCAACAGTACTTCAGAACATAGACTATGGTTCCTTTGAAGATAGTTCAGATGACAAGAACAGGAACGAGGGCAACAAATCAGGGCATTTTCCTCCAGCTTGGGCACAAGGAAATGAAGGTGCTGGAACATCTGCAGCAGCTACCGCAGCATGCAACGATGAAACAAGTGAGGACGATGTTAACGAGATTAGTAGTCCAAATACATCTTCCACACAAACATCTGCTGAAGCTAACGCAGAATCACCAGGTGAGGATGATGCTAAAGAAAGTAATAGTTCAAATAGAACTGCCTGATCTTCAAAGGACATGAGCTGATAGCTTTGTTTTACTTGAGTACATTTGGGAGCTTGTTTGTAGATATGGCCATTGTGATTTTCAGTTGACATGATTCTTTATAACAACAACAACAAAGCCTTTCAGTCTCAAACAAGTTGGAGTAGGCTAGAGATGAAACCCATAAGATCTTGCAAGTCTAGTCATGGCTCTGGCATATGGATAGCTAACTTCCACGCACCCCTGTCCATGGCTAGTTCTTTGGTGATATTACAGTCTTTCAGATCCCTCTTTATAGACTCCTCCCATGTCAAGTTTGGTTTACCTCGACCTCTCTTGACATTATCCGCACGCTTTATTCTTCTGCTATGTACAGGCGCTTCTGAGGGCCTGCGTTGTATATGCCCAAACCATCTCAAACGATGTTGGACAAGCTTCTCTTCAATTGGTACTACACCAACTCTATCACGTATGTCATCATTCCGAACCCGATCCTTTCTTGTGTGGCCACACATCCATCTCAGCATGCGCATCTCCGCTACACTCAACCGTTGGACATGTTGCCTTTTTGTTGGCCAACATTCTGCGCCATACAACATCGCAGGTCTAATTGCCGTCCTATAGAACCTGCCTTTTAGCTTCTGTGGTACTCTCTTGTTGCAGAGGACGCCGGAAGCTTGGCGCCACTTCATCCATCCGGCTTTGATTCGATGGCTCACATCTTCATCGATTTCACCATCCTTCTGCAGCATCGACCCCAAATATCGAAAGGTATCCTTTTGAGGTATCACCTGCCCGTCAAGGCAAACCTCATCCTCCTCGTGCCTAGTAGTACTAAAATCGCACCTCATGTACTCAGTTTTAGTTCTACTAAGCCTAAAACCCTTCGACTCCAAGGTCTGTCTCCACAGCTCCAACTTTCCATTTACCCCCGTCCGACTATCGTCGACTAGCACCACATCATCTGCAAAGAGCATACACCATGGGATATCACCTTGTATATCCCTTGTGACCTCATCCATCACCAAAGCAAAAAGATAAGGGCTCAAAGCTGACCCTTGGTGCAAAGTGACCATCATGATTCTTTATAACATGATTAACAAAAATGGAAAGTGTAGTACTATTCTTATTCTATACCTCAGTCCACAGCAAATGTTTTCAATGAGAGTGTATTAAATCTAATTATTTTCTATATCTCCCACGCATTATTCATAATATCTTTGCATTTTATTTTTCAAGAGCACGTTGACCTTGGATAAGAAAAGTGGACGTATCAACAAAGCAGGTACACTTATTGATTGCTTTCCTGCTTTTTTAATGCCAGGTCAGAATGATAAAATTGAAGAGACAGTGAAAAGGAACAACGGAAGATGTAATATAATTTAGATGCTGTGCGGTTACAGCAGGGAAGCGATTGATTCTCATCTAAGGAATTCATACAGCATGGAACAAGACATCATCAACAAACCAATGACATTGCTCAATATTGGGAAAAGTGCACAATAAGCTAGATTTTCCATAGCAACTGGAATGTAGGACTCAGAACAAAGTTACATAGCTAAATGACAGTACCATCACCATGGGTCCCATAAACGTGCAGAAAAGCTCATGGCTGGTAGACATCTGGAAGCTGAAGGCCTACACTAGCAGCAGATTTGTTCAATATTTTCTTCATTTCATCGGATCGGTCTACAGCTATATTATATGGGAATAGCAGGTCCTGGACAATCAAACATGATCTAGAGTTAATGGAGTAATCAGTGCATGATAAGCAGATAGTATCATGCAACCATCGAAACGATTTGAACTTGCTTGGTGTAAAATAGGTGACCTGATTAGGTAAAATGTCGGTAATTAGCAATTAGAAAGCATGTGAGCACATTATGATTAACAGACATAGAGACATGATGAAATTTTCTATCCTATTCGTTGTATAATCATCAACAAAACTACACCTTCAAAGACCTGAGTGAGATTCAGACAGCCAGCTACTAGCACTTCCTGCATATCCAATTTATATCTGATACCCTGGCCCAAATTTTTCACATTTATAAGCTCTTGCTTTGTTAACTCTGTTTTCTGTAAGTAATTCATATAACGTCGAAAGCAAGTAAGCCAAATGAAATGAGGCAAAAAAGAACTCTGCTTTGGCAATTCATCGAACGCATGACCTCCCCCGTAAAACAAGCCACGAATCCTTCTCAAAAGCAGAAGCTAAAAATTCCGCATCGAATTATCGCGCTTAACCTCCTACCTTGTGGTGGTGGACGCTGGTGAGGAGGTAGGCGTAGTCCCCGGTGAGCCGCAGCCTCGCCCTGGCGTCGGCCTCCGTGCCGGCGGGGGCGCGGAACTCGGCGGCGACGAAGTCGCGGAAGCGCTGCTTGGAGGCTCCCCCGCCGACGTGCTTCTGCACCGCCTTGAGAACCCGCCGGTACGCCGGCGCCGCGGCCGCCATCGATCCCTCTCCTCGAATTGAAGCGGCGAGAGGAGACGGCCGGGTGCGGAGGCGGAGGAGCGGGGAGTGCCTGGCTCGCTTCGGGGACCGTCCGATCCAGCGCACAAATGAGGATGGCATTTTACAGAGAGCAGCCAACCAGTCTGTTTTCTTGTCTTTTTAACTGAAGGCCGTGTTTGTTTTCTTTCAGTTAGCATTACGAAAAATAGTTTATAGATCGAAAAAATTAATAGTTATTTGGTAATTTAGATTCTAAGGTTAGATGGCTGCTTTTAGATGTTAAAAATTTGTAATGCCCTCGAGTGTTTTGGACATCTTGTTTATCCTATGGGTATTTTGGTCTTTTCATACTTCACAATTTACGGGGTGGGAGATAGATTATTGAAATTCGGAGGCTAGATTGTAAAAGTCACAATCCATAATCTCTAGTTTAAACAAAGAGGGCCTAACTCAACTAGCAATCAACCACATATTTTGCACATGTGAAATTAATAATATTATGATGAAAGTAAAAAATGCACAAGAAAAAAAATTAAAAAACAAAATTGAGGATGCACCTATAGATGGAAGAAAATAATTGTGTATTAATACTTTTTATTATTTATAGTATCTATTAATTGCAATATTCTAAATTGATTAGAAGCTTCCAGGTAATTGAGAGGCAAGGAGACGGAATACTAATTTTGATTGTGAAATGTTTGATTGTGAAAGATGTACGGTAGAGATCGTTTAAATTTGTCATAACTTGTCTATTTTATAGAAGTATAGATATATTCCCTCTGGTTCAAAATAAATATTGTTTTAGACATTGATACGATCCATAAAATACAACAATGACTACTATTTTTTATTATAATATATTAATAAAATATAGTAAAAGTATACTATTGTGAAAAATATTTTTTAAGATAAATAGATCACGTGTTATTTTTAAGTATCCAAACTCAATACATAGAAAGTAATTTATAACTAAAATTTAAAACAAGTAACTACACGGAACCTAAAATGATATTTATTTTGATACGTAGGGAGTAGATAGTTTGATTCATGGTGACTATGGTCGATGTGGATTACAACAATGGCACACACATAAACAGGAACCAGCATTTGCAAAAGTACATATTTACAGCATTCGTGTTTGTATGCAGCTCTCCGCTTTGGTGGACTTGTACTGCAAATTGTAACGAGTTCAAAACCTGGGGACAAAAACTGTCTTAACAATCACAGAAACAATGCAGGAACATTCATTACAACAGAATTTAGACATCATCCAAAGCTTATAGATAGTGACCAACACAAGTTTGAGGCCCCATAAGTAACGATCCCATGAAGCCGCTGAATGTTTATTGATGCAAACAACAATCTCACCATCAGAAAGCCATTTCTTGATGCATGGAGCAAGTTAGCATCATCAAATAATAAAGGCCCAGCAGTTTCAGGATAGGAATTTGAACAACTTAGCAAGATACCATTTACAGGAAACTTGGTGCATTGCACCCAACAAATAATTTAGTCAGAACTCGGAATAAAATGCTACTGTGCCAAACCACCACTAATCACAAATACATTCTGGTCAAATTACAAAAAGAGAAAGGACCAAAACTTGATCGACTATACCCACACTCGAGATCCACATTTACCTACTTCTTAACAGTTTAAACACTGACCATGAGAAAAATAAAATCATCGACGAGCCCAGCCGTACCGAATAAAATGGACCCAGACTCTCGGAGGGCAACCAGAGAGCAGCTCACCAATTTACCAAAGACTGTTCACAAAATACATCATGTTGCTGATATCCTCAAGGACCTATAACTCCATTCTTGTGTGAAGGGCTGAAGGCAAAACCACCGAACGGTGAACAGTGATAGTGATCCAAAAGTTGAGGATAGCAGCAGCAGATTGCAATATTGGAAATAACCTTATCAATGAAATGGTGCAAGACCAAGGACAATACTATGAGCTATGGACCTTTCACAAATCAATTATCTACAACAACAACAAAAGGTAATGGGCTGATCGTTCTTGATCTTCCACGTTTTGAATTTGCAAGAAAATATGCTGCAGTATTAACTTGATGTATCGATCTCCTTCCCATGATCTTCATTGATTGTTCTTCGCAATCTTCTCAACCATATATCATAGTCCATTGGGTACGGGGTCCCACAGAGGCTGTCAACATAATCTGCAAAAGCTTTCAATACTGCTGAGACATCACCCAACTTCTGCTGTATAACTCTCCTTGACCATGACGTCTCCCTCCATTGAAGTGCACTTTCAACTGAGTCAAGCTCTGGGCAAACTCCACCGCAACAGAAATATAGAAGATAAATTAAACTTTCTGCGTCAGATGCTGAACATAGCTTGCCTTCCTGGAGCGCAAAGGTAGATGAGAAGAACAGATTCATTACAGGTCGATCCCTGTCTTCTAGGATAGCATGACCCCATCCAATAAGGACAAAATATGGATGCCTTGAACCGTTACTCATACGGATCACATTCTCTGGCCGGATATCACCGTGACGAATTCCTGCAGATGCTGCAGCAGCAAGTGCAGATAAACAGTCATGGCAACATCTCAGAGCCTCCTCAACACCGAACAATCCATTCCGTATAAGATTTGAAATGGTCTCACCGACTGGTGAAGTGACAAGTATTGGAGTACTGCACCATGGGTGACCACAACTCCCACTTGAGTTAGGCTTGTTACATGGGCCTGGATGGACGACGCGTCCAGAAGTTACCATCTGTAGTATATATCTGCTTGAAATGCCTCTTTGTTTCATCAAAGTCAGTACTTTCGTCTGCCTTTGTACCTGGTACCATGAATTCATATCCTCCCATGCTGGCTCCAATTGAGAAGGGCTGGAACCTACATAGAACAAATAGGTTTTGGTAGGCTCTTCTACAGGAGTAGAAGTATAAATAGGAGGATCACTGTCTGTTAGAATGTCATTGATTTGGAAACCCTTTTGGCAGTAAGCATCCTCCATCAATACAACAGATCCTATTTCAAGCTTCAAGGTTTCCTGTGGTTTCACATCAACAGCTGCTTCCTCCTGTACTTCAACAATTTCAGGTGAATGACTTCGTTGTTGGAATCGAAATAAACCATTTCCATTAGCTTGTTTGTCGACCAAATGTCTTTCTGATCTGCGACTTTGTAGCCGGGAACTATGTTCCGTTGCTACTTCATCAAGAGAATACTTAGGTTCTCCACAAAACTGGATCATTGAGTGGAACATTGCAAGGAGAACTTGAAGGGTCCCAATGTCTCCCCAGTTAGCATTCCCAAGTTTGTTCCATACTTGATCTATGGAAGAAACTGTAATTTTGGCATGTTTCTTTATCCATTCAGCAGCACAGTCATAAACATTGTTCAGATCAAAATCCAGCTTGTTCAGATCACCTTGGACCTTGATCACTCCTCCAAACTGTGAATCAACAAGAAGCAAGTAAACACAATCTGAATTTCGAAGAACGGTGGAGGATCTGCTAAGGCTTCGAGATAGTAGAACACGCAAGGCAAAGAACAGTGCCTCCCCCAAGATACCAGGAGATGGCTTCTGGTCACCTTGTGAAGAAACCATTCCAATATCAGGTCTCAACAAAGCCAATACAACAATATGATCCCATCTTCCTTGTGAATGCTTTAAATTCTTCAGCAGGACAGCTGTTGCACAAACACCATCGAGTTTCCCACTGCTAATAGCCTTCTCAGCTGGATAAAACTTGGAGCTTGTGCTGTGTATACAGGCAACTGAGCAAGGCATTGCTTCATCAGGACCCCAGAAAGTTTGCCACAATCCCTTAATGCCTGCATGTAGGAAATCTTCCAAAGCAAGGTACGCAGTAGCTTCAAAAACATCTGATGTTGATGCATAAAGAGCATTTGGCATCCGCACTAGCTGCTGAAAAGTAACACCCTCCAGAGCATAATCAAAATTCTGTAATTCAGTAAGGTCAAAAGGAACATCAAATGCTGGCTTCCTGAAACCATAATCTTCACTGTGACCAGAGAACCAATCCTCTAGGCTCGAAGTCAGAAGTTCGTTGTCCACAAACTTCCGGAGAAAATCTTTACATGTAGATGATGAAAAATTACGCTGTCTATCTCGTGATGAAGTATTAGACTTTTTTGGAGCTGAATCAACTGATATATGGTCAGGCAATTGGTCTGCAAAATGCCATCAAATTCCTCAGTTACGAAATGTAAAGTATGTACATAAAAGATGTTCAGACTTCAGAGTAATTGAATGTGAGGGGCTTCAAGAAAATTCTAGGATTGAAGCTGTGTAAAGAAACAGGAAGTAACAGATAAACACTAGAGTACTGAAGATAAATAGATAACAGGTGTACTACGAAACCATACATATGACAAGAAATACTGACATCTTCAAGATAGCTTAGAAAGATTGCAGACTAGGTTTAACCAATACTGGCATGCCAATACCAGTACAATACAATATGGACATGACTTTTTGTGTTTTTCTAGACGTATCCAACAAGTCCATACAGATCAAAGAAAAAGCATAGAAGCTTAAATATGGACACAATGTTCAGGACATTTAGGATCAGAGAACAATCGACCAATCTACTAACAAAAAGGACCACTCAAGTTAATCTGCCTTGAACACATTGATTACCAGGCATTCAAGAATACTGAGACAACCAAATAAACAAAATACGACGGAAATCCTAAATGAACTGAATTGGACATTCCTACGTTTAGTAATCTTCACTTCATTATATTCTTGTCACAAGGGGGACAAGGATATGGAATTGCTGTTAACCAAATTATACATGGCACCTCTGTTGACCAAACTATACATGGCATTGTTGTTGACCAAATTATACATGGCATTGCTGTTGACCAAATCATGCATGGCATCTACACTAGAGCATCACAAAATTCAGAAACTTATGTGGCAGAAATGTGCAATGCATTCTGTATTAGTGTATTGTTGTTTGCTAAAGTGGCAAGCTCAACTGCACTTGCGAGATGTATATGGTAATTTCTGTAATATCATTTCTAAACTAACCCATAGGACTGGAATTGCTTTCCTTTCTACCTATCTTAATTTTGTTCACAAATTGCACACATTAAACTGAAAAGTGGTTGAGTGGCTTAAAATTGAATTTGTCCTACATTAGAAAAGATAATCTTATATAAAGGCCCAAATCACCCATAAAACATGAACCGCAAAAGCTACGCAGCCATACTCTATCATGTGAAAGAGTTTAATTCCGTCTTATACCACGCCAAAGCAGGAGCCAAAATTCAAGAAAAATTCTATCACAAGACCCGTACCTGCAAAATAGTCCCGGTGTGAGCAACCGGGCATTCTCCTGGGAGCAAGACTTCAATAAAACACGGCATTCAAAGCTAAAATCCTAGAATGGCATCCTAAAGGTCACAAGTCAGAACTCCTCAAAGAAAAAATTGAACCTGTGCCTCTTTGTCCCTAATCCTTACCGATATATCCACGCAAAGAATCAACGCAAAATCAAGAACAGCACAAACAATCGACCGGGAATTTGAACATGTATTCTACAGCTCGGACTACAAAAACTAACCGGGAATCGGGAAAAAAATCAAGGAGAACAAAACCGCCTGAATCAAGTTTCTCATGAAACCCCGCGCAGATCTAGAACCAAAGCTATCTCATCTCCCCTCGAGAGGAAACCAGGTCCTGAGGCAAGAGGAAAGCACGTACCATCCATGAGGCGGCCGGGTCGTCGTCCTCGTTCCCCACGGCCTGCGGGTGCGGGTGCGGGTGCGGGTGCGGGCGCTAGATTGGAGCACCTGCTGGACTGGTAGGACTACTAGTAGTCCCAACTGCCTCCGCTCTCCGTGGTCGATGGACTGCTACCCCAAGAAAAGACATGCGCCCCCGGCCAAGATGAAGGGAGGAGGAAAAGATGGATTTTTTTAAAGAAAAACCCCAAAAAAATCTTCAGTTTCTACTGATCACCGAATTTCTTGAGCACAGCACAGCAGACTAGCAGAGAGCTTGAGCGGGACCGATTGACTGCCTGAGTGTCTGTTCCTCCTGCCCCTGCCGGTGGAATTTTTTTAATTCCTTCACTAATTATATATTTTTGTGAGCTGAGTTTTTGTACTTTCGGCTCGGAGTACTACAGTGTGCGCTGTGGCTGCGCTGGTCGTTTGGGAACCGGTTCCTCTCTTAAGTAGGGAAGGAAAGTCACTGGTCAATAGTTATGTGAATAGTATGTTACGATATGGTGAACAGTAATCTACAGTAGATTACTGTTTGTTATAATACTGTTCATAGGATATTGTTTATGATCAATGTTTGTGGAATTCCTGTTCACCAGATCACTATTTCATACGTCATGTTCATAGGGGAAAGTCAATCACTATTTACCCGGTGTCTTTTCTTCCAGATGAGCCGAGTTTTGAGAAGGATTAGACGAAACTTTAGTGAAGTAAATAAGGGTATGTTTGGTTGTCAATCTTCACTCTCACAAAAACCAAACATATCTTTAATTTTTTTTCTCTTCTCCACTCTCTAGTGAAGAGATTAACTAGATGAATGATGCAACCAAGTCAGACTTTTATCAGGATAATACCTTCGGCATGGAGCTACAGACCATCTCCAACAATATTCCCTTCATTTCGTTCCCTTCCCGATTCCCTTCTCCGTTCTCATTCCCTTTATTTCCTCTCATCTCCAACAGCTTCCCCTCGAGGGGAATCGCGAAGAGAATGAAGAGAGAATCCCATCCTGAAGGGAATGACCCTGGGAATCCCGTCGTGACAGGAACCGTGAAGAGAAACCGTTGGAGCGCTGAAGGGAACAAAAATCCCGTCGTGAAGGGATTTTGGTCCCTGAAGGGAAACCGTTGGAGATAATCTTAGTACACCAGATGTACACGCTTAACACCTACACTTTGTTCTTTTCGATTCGGATTTAGATGTCAGCTTCTTCATTAAGAAAACGATGGTAATTCTCTTAGACACTCTAGCTTTTTTATACAAGCTTATCAGAATTACCTCGGGGAGGATAAAATGTTTGCGCACGACCGGCCTGTTGGTCCTCGCCTCCTTGGACCTTTCAGGTGTTTTCTTTTGCAGTTGAAGCATGGAAAAGACAACCATGTAAAGTTTTGTGAGAATTGAAAACATCCAAGAAACACAGTGGAATGACAGGAATCAAGTAGCAAGCATAGTACTGGTAACACTGTATTAACACAATATATTGAGTGAGTCCTGATCATTTTCAATCGTGACAAAGAAAAAAGAAAAAGAAAAACTGTCATTCTTTGGCTTCTTCCAAATGTACATACACACATGGCCGAAGCAGTGAACATGAGTTTCACCAGCTCCTGGCAGGATATAATACAAATATAGCAATTGATCTGAAGAACATGGTGATAGATTGAATCTGAATGGAGATCACTCTACTCAAGAGTAGAGACATGTATGCAGTTCCAAGACAGCATGATTCGGGATGGCAAAAGTGAGGCATGCATGCTAACTAAAAGTTGGTGACCTAACCCAAAAGCGCATGCAAGCGTGCTCTTCCACTGCTCCAGTCCAGCGAGTTTTCTACTGAAGAGTAGCACAAAAGCAGCTGGAACCTGGAAGCTAGGCACGTAGCAGAGTGTGATATGAGCACCATTGCACCAATGACAGTGATCTCAGTGGTGATTGGTCGGGACCATCACGGTCGACTTGTGGGCGTTTCACTTTCATGAGACCATGAGGCATGCACATCCATCATTATGCTGCAAGTCATTAAGTGAGAACACTTGGGACAGATAGAGACATGCATGGAGAGATCGCTACTTTTTAAGCCCCGATAGTATATTTAAATTCATATCATACTCTATATAAGTGCACCACCGACATATATTAGATATATAATCTATATCTACTAAAGAGATTTAGTAGAAACCCTAGACTCCGCTAGCATGAGCACACCCCTCTCTCGTTGTGATCCATCAGATGCTTGAGATAGATAGGAAGAAATCCTCATAGGCAAAGCCTCAGTGTGCGCCAACGGGCTCGAGCCTAGACAGTTAGCGTTTACAACGAGACGACTTACCAACCAAGCTAAGCTCAGTTCACGAGAGAGCCACTTGATTGGGCCTAATCATATAGATTTTATCTGGGCTAGGTCCATAGGAAGGTGCAAATTTGGGAGTTTTTTTATTTATATATTTTTTCGAGTTTAAATTTAAATAAATAGATTCTCGGCGAAAAGATTTGCAAAAGTAGGCGCCCACTGCCCTCTCAGAGGGCGGGTACGGGTGCTAACCGTCCCCTGAGAGGGCGGTAGGCCTAACCTCCCGGGCCCCACCGCTTACCGCCCCTCAGGGGGCGGGTAGAGGTCCTTACCGCCCCCTGAGAGGGCGGTAAGGGCTCCTCCCGCCCGCCGCCCCGCGCCGGCCCCCTGCGCCCTGAGTCTATAAAAACCCCGAAAATTGGAGAAAAAACTAGAAAATTCAGAAAAAAAGAAAAGTTGAGAAGAGAGAGGAGAAGAGAGGAGAGGAGAGGGGAGTAAGAGAGATCGGCGAAGCCCTGCTGCATTTGGGCTGCGGATTTGGAAAAAAATTTCAGATCAATCTTTTTATCCTTTTTATTGTTGTTAATTAGTGCAGTAGTAGTATATGACATAGATTTTAGATAGTTAGATCTATGGTTTAGAAAATTGTAAAATTTAGTTAGAAAATTGCACGATAATAGTTGAATATAGAATATTATTTTTAGTACATTATTTTCAATTTGTTACCTGTAGTATATTATTTGTAGTATATTATTTTTAGTATGTTGTTTGTAGTATATAGTTTATAGTATATTACTTATACATGCAGACGTATGAGTCAACAGTAGATGATAATTTGCGAACCTAGGGTGGCATTTAAAAACTATTTTATCCGATAATCAGAAATATAGTTTGTTGTCTTAACATGTGTTATGTTTGCGGGTGTTTCCAGGAATGGGAGATAAATTAATTTTTCAGATATATTATGGTGAGGGTGAAATTATGTACGGTCCCAACGGTGTAGATCTCTCTGGATTTCGCCATGTTATGAAGGGGCTTAGTAAGGCTAATGAGAGGACTATTGTGGGGGTGTGCAAATGGCTCATGCGGTTTTTCCAACTGGATCCGCAGCAATATGAGCTGAAGTTGAAAGGTGTTCTGAGCCGTGCTAGTCATAGATACTTTGGTGAGCTTGTTCCCATCGAAGCCACATCAACTTGGAGGCAGTATGTAGATATATGCTGTGAACGTGGCATGCCGCTTGTTTTATTAGCTGCGGCGTACCTGAAAGATCAAAATGAGGTGAACTCTGAAGAAGCAGTAGTAGGACCAAGTGAGGCAGTGGAAGATGAGTCAGAGGCGGCTAATGTAGGGTCCAGAGAGGAGGTTGGTGATGTTCCAGACCTAGAGCCGATGGGTGTAGCTGATGAAAGGGAGCACATCCCTAGCATCATTGAAGATATGGATTTGGAGGATGAAGAGTTGGAGGAAGGCCTTGCCGATGGGGATTCTTCTGATGAGGAGGGTAATGCTGCAGTTCCTACGGAGTGGCGGGATCAAGAATTTTCAAAGTTGGTGGTTAGCGAGGCTGACCAGACACCGTGGCCATACCATGAGAATGAGGTGTCACAGGGTGCTATGTACCCTACAAAAGAGGCAGTTATTGATGCTGTGAAATTCTGGTCGTTGTCTCTTCGTAGGCAATTCAAGGTTGTTAAATCAAGTAAAAGAGAGTACGATGTGAAGTGCTTGGTTCCTGAGTGCCCTTGGCGGGTGCACGCATTTAGAGGGAAATGGGCAAACTACTGGCAATGCTCAATAGTTAAGGAACATAATTGTCATATTGAGGAAATAGAGTTCGCCCATCGGAATCTGTCTTCTGCTTTCATTGCAAATGTTATGTACGGAGAGATTGTGGACAACCTAAGGTATGAGCCACGATCAATAATCCGTGCTATTGAGCAAATGTTCCAGTACACAATAAATTATGCGAAGGCATGGAGGGCGAAACAAAAGGCTATTGAGATTAGGTTCGGTACATATGAAGATTCGTATCACAATCTACCTCGTCAATTAGCCACAATTTGTGCAAGAAATCCAGGCAGCTACTATGATATCAAGCATTACCCCTCTACTGATGTGGAGTACAACGGAAAAAGAGTGTTGCAGCGTGCTTTCTTTGCATTCGGTGCAACTATCAAAGCATTTAGATATTACCGACCCATCATATGCCTAGATGGAACATTCCTAACTGGGAAGCACAAAGGACAGATATTGTCTGCAATAGGGGTCGACGGTAACAACCAAGTGCTGCCACTAGGGTTTGCGTTCATGGAGAGTGAGAATGGGGACAGCTGGTATTGGTTCCTAGAGCGGGTGAAGCATGCAATTGTTCTTGACCGACCAAATGTGTGTCTCATTCATGATAGACATGCAGGATTGTTGCAGGCTTTGCTGGATATGCAACACGGTAGCGTGCGACTGGGTGTACCAGTACAGTGGCCAGATCTCAAAAGCAGGTGGTACATGCGCCATATGGATGCGAACTTCTACAGACAGTTTAAAAACAAAGAGTTAATAAAGCTCTTCAAGAAGTTGTGCAGTCAAAACCAACAACGTAAGTTCAATGCATTATGGGCAAGACTTGATGAACTGACTCTTAAACAAACTGCGGAGGCCGCACCTAACCGTGAGGAACCAATAGCTCTCGGTCGGCTCCCAACCGATACTCCGCAGATTGTACGGAGATCTGGCTCATCTATTAGGAGCTTTTCACAGTGGATACGCAATGAGCCCAATGAAAAATTGGCTCTGCTGTACGACAGTGGTGGTGCCAGGTATGGAGTAATGACTACAAACCTTGCAGAGGTTTATAACTGGGTCATGCGAGGAATGAGATCCCTACCACTAGTTGGAATTGTAGAAGGCATTTTGCATGGCACCTGCAAGTACTTCATTGATCGGTTTGCAGCTGCTAAGGTTGTAATGGAGGACAATCGTATGCTTTATGGTCGGATGCTATGTGAGGACATGGAGAAGGCAAATAGGAAGGTCCACATGCATCGCGCAAATCAAGAGGGCACAGCAGAGCACAGGTTCAGTGTCCTGTGTCGGGATAAGGGTCGGAGGGGGGGTAGACGTGAGCGGCATGTTCAAGAGTGTGTGCTAAGGAGTGGAACATGCATATGTAGTTGTCAGAAGCCACAATTACTCCACAAACCTTGTACACATGTCATAGCTGCGTGCGCAGAGCACCATATGCTTCCAAGGCAATATGTGTCACAATATTTCATGAAAGATCAAGTACTGAACACCTGGAACCAGGAGCTGTATGGTTAAAGCATTGTTGACACTTTTACAAGTAACCCAGGGCCTTCAAGAATATATGTGCCTGATTTGGGAAAGATGAAGAACGCACCGGGCCGAAGACAATCTCGGCGGATTCGTAACGATATGGATGAATCCGAGGCTGGCCCTAGGATGCAGCGATGCAGTCAGTGCAATGAAGTAGGTCACACTTACAAATATTGTCCCAAAAGTGCAGGCGGTGATGCACCTGTTGTCTAGGTCAGCTAGTTTTGTACTTTGTATTAATATGTGTTAATTTCGCGTACGGTTAATTTGCATTCGAAGTTTGTTGTTCTTGTATTTATTTCTCAATGTACTAATGTACATGTCTTTCAAATGCAAAGATGGCTCAGCCTTCGACCCCAGAGCTTTTGGACACTGCCGTGGACAAGAAGCATCGCAGCTTCTTATCTGCCGAGCACCAGACGGACCTAGGAGTGTTTCGCCCACGAGGCCCTAGAGAGCTGCTGACGGTAGACGAGCGCTGGACCCACAGGTACTTAGAAAAGCTGATGGTTTTACATATCATTTCGCTGCTGTTGTTACCTATTATTGATGTACTGCAATACTTATAGGTTGGGAGCGGCCGGACTCCTACCGCTTTGCCGGTTGGTCGAGGCCCGAACGACGGAGGACCCCGATGTTGCGGCCCGTCGTTTCTACTTCGATCGGTCGCTGATAGCAGCACTGGTCGACCGTTGGAGGCCGGAGACACATACGTTCCACCTACCGTGCGGAGAGATGACCCCGACCCTGCAGGACGTCTCCTACCTCTTAGGCCTTCCTTGCACGGGAGCTGCGGTTGGGGTGATCGATATGCAGGCTGACTGGATGAACGACATGCATCAGCGATTTGGGCCGGTGGAGCGAAAGGCGGATGCACCCCCGTACGTGCCTGAGTTCTTAGCTGATGCACGAGGGCCAACGAAGAAGTGGATCCTACAGTTCCAGGTATGGTAACATGCAACCTATCGATTTCTAACAAATTATGTCGTAATGATTATTTCTGACACCAGTCATATATGCAGCTGACGTACATCCACCCACAAGCCAACGCATACGCGGTCTCGAGACATTTGGAGGCCTACCTCCTTTGGTTGTTTGGGTGGGTGATGTTCACTAGTGGCCAAGGCCACCTGGTTACGAGGACCCTTGTGCCGTACGCCCGGTCGATAGCGGACGCACATGCAGAGGATGTACCGCAGTTCAGCTGGGCATCAGCTGTTCTTGCTGCGACGTATCGGGCGCTCTGCGATGCATGCATGAAGAAGGAGGCGCTAGCCACTTTTGCCGGGTGTCCACTTATTCTTCAGCTATGGTCGTACGAGCATTTCGCCATAGGTAGGCCGGTGGTGGATCGCTCCCCGTACCCAGAGGAGTGGTACGGCGAGATGGAAGAGGGCGCGCCGACAATGGCCTCGCTGTGGTGTCGTCGACGGGTACGTAATTTACATTAACAGTTTCGTTCGTACTATGTTACTCTCTAAATATCTGTATTGATGTTTGTCACTCAGCCACACTGGGCCCACGAGCAGCCTCGCAGCGCGTACGAGCATTTTCGTACCCAGTTTGACAGGCTACGTCCTAACGATGTGGTATGGGAGCCATACAACGTTCGGGCCGTTCATACACGTGCAGGGTCGGGATTGTCACCCTTGTGCACCCGTGATGAGGAGTACTGGCTCATCAAGGCGCCCCTTGTCTTCGACATCTACGTCGAAGAGTACTCACCGCAGCGTGTCATGCGGCAGTTTGGCCATCACCAGGCATTCCCGCTCGTCCCCATCCGTACAGTCCCCTTGCACGTCCACAGGTACATTTGATAAATTTTAGTTTGAGCAACCTTCGTTTCAGTTTGCCTTACATTTACTGTGGTTTCAATGCAGGTACACGCGGAAAGGCCAGCCAGCTGGCCACCTCTGGGCGGACCGCTTGGCCCCTTACGTGGCAACATGGGCCCAAGCGCTACAGGACGTCGCATCGACAACGGAGACATACCCGGTGCATTGGGACGAGGACGCCGCTTTAGCAGTAAGTCATTTTTTGAAGTCCGTACTACATATTGAATGAACATAACCGTATACTTTAATTGTTCACTATTGTTCGTATCCGCAGACAGATATCATTTATGATGTAAATAGGGATGCAGCTGCTGTCATGGACCGCGTCCGGCAAGGGCATCACCTAAGTGCGTCGGATGTTGCGAGCTTCATTAGACGGGTTTTCGACAAGACGACGCGCGCCCTGAAACTCACCTCCTGGCGATCTACCACAGATGTAGCAGGGCCGCCTCCCAGGACGAGTGGTGCACACGCCGAGTCATCTCGGCCATCAGACGTGCACCGACGTTCTTCAGTGTCGGCACCCACACAACCCCTTCTATCACGTCTTGGAGGGTCCGAGCAACATGGTACGAATTATACTTTTGAAAATTATTGATCAATATCCTTTACTTATTGTTATTAAACATTCATTAGGTCCGTCTGCACAAGTGTCGACGCAGCCTCGCAGATTGAGCCCTGTACGTCCACAGTCAGGTACTCCGGGAACCCTTCTTCCTAATTTCTAGTACTTTCAGCAAAATAAGTTACAACTGTGCTCAGATTACTTCGGTGACGAGGCCGGTCCGTCTTCGGCGGCCCCACACCCTACCCCCCCCCCCCCGCAACGTACTACGGCACGTCAGCGTGGCCTTCTTCTGCTGCACCGTCGTACCACGCAGGTACAATTATACATTTTTTACTACTACTTTCAATACCATATTGTTCGTATCTAACGTGATTATTTGTTCACAGGCCCCTCCAGCCAGTACACATGGACGCCTGCCGAGCCTTCACAGTCCTCCTACCCAAGTCAGGAGGATGAGGCTGGCCCCGACACCGCATACGACATCGTCCGTGACTTCTTCGGGGGCACACCTGACTATGACGTCCTTCAACGGTCCCAGGTTTCCAGTGCACCGATTCGGACCCAGCCCACGCATGACGAGCCCTCGACACCGGTGGTCCCTACTAGGCCTAGCAGACACGTCGGCCCACCTGACCCCCTCACCTACTCCAGGGGTCACGTGAGGGTTAACCAGCGGCATCGGGACCACGATGGGGCGCACGGACGACGGCAACGAGGGAGACATGAGTAGCATTTTACATTTTTTGTAACTAACATATGCGTATTCGCTTCGTGATGTGCTCATATGTATTAAGACACGTTCACTTTGTATGGTCGACTTAGCATTTCGTAAATGCATTTCATATTCAGACATGTTCAATGAACAAGTGACCACACCACTAAACTTTAACCATGACTTGACAACACATGCCTCCTGCCGCAGGCTTTAAACAAGATGTGACAACACTACCCAGCTTTTTCAAATCAGTAAATGACAACACGGGTACCAATAAACGTAGAATCTCTGACCATGGGCAACGACAAAACTGTCCTATCCTTCAAGATGGAATTCGATGCTCCTCCCGCCAGCTACACCCATGCCCTAATTCCTTTCTTTAAGAGCGAATCCAATGCTCCTGCCTTCCCCAACTATAAGTAGCCAAACCTCCTTACGGAGAAGCATCGCTCATTTCTCAAATATCTCAAGTGCAATGTCTTCCTCAGCTCCATCGAGCCCACCAAAGAAACATTGGGGGACTACCGTACCTGAAGGTCTCGAACCACCAATGTGCTTCTGTGGTGACCTTTGTAAGCTCCGCGAGTCGCAGGACATCTCATACACCTATGGACTACGCTTCTTCATGTGTGCCAACTACGAGTATGACAAGCCTCGCAATGCAACAACTGGTTATCGACCGGTACGGTAATAGATGTCCACCTCATCTCTTCCGATTACGCACCCTCTTTTACTAACCGCTCATCTTGTTCCATTTGTTTAGTCCCCTTCACCGCTCTGTGATTTTATTCAGTGGCTCAACAATGAGCAAAATGACTCACAGAAGCTGTGGATCGACATGAACATGAGGTGGAGAAGGGAAGCGTACGCACGTCGGGAGTACGAGCAACAGCAAGAGGAACTTCGTCTCAAGCGGGAGGAAGAAGAGCGCATGAGGAAGGCGGCGCACGACCGTACCGTGGCTCAGGCTCGAGAGGCTGAGAATGAAAGGAAGCGGGAGAGAGCCCGCCGTGCTAAGGCGGCAGGTCCCAATGCCCTCCGAAAGGGAAAGTATCCTAGATGCACGCAGTAGAGAGTACCTAATGTAACCCGACATACTTTCCTTCCCTAAGACATGTTATGATTAGGATCGGCGCACTAATAAGGTCTTAGTGCGAACCGTACATGCCACCTTTGTTTTCTCATCGTGTCGTCGCGATTACAGTGTATTGTAATGTTTTCACCATGTGTTCAATACTATGTTTGTCCTCGTTCGCACCCCATACCCACGTAAAATGCTACAACTACTAATTACTGATTTTTTTTCCTCTCGTTATTACATAACCTACTCCAAATTTAATTTCTTAATTTCCTTACACCCCTTCTTTTTTTTCCTTCAATTAAAAAATAATACATTTTTATAGGATAAAATGGAAAAAAAATTAATTTTACATGAAAAAAGCCCCTAACCGTCCTCTCAGAGGGCGGCTAGGGGCTAACCGCCCCCCAGGGCCTAACCGCCCCCTGAGAGGGCGGTAGGCCTAGGCCTACCGTCCTCTCAGGGGGCGGTTAGCACCCGTACCCGCCCTCTGAGAGGGCTGCAGCCCTCTGAGAGGGCGGTGGGCGCCTACTTTTGCAAATCTTTTCGCCGGGAATCTATTTATTTAAATTTAAACTCGAAAAAATATTAAAAAAAAGTACACCTAAAGGGCTTTCTTGGAAGGCCCATGTGCTCCGGAGAGGAGGATTGCTTTAGAATATTTCTCTATTATATAAATTGCGTATCGATTCTTACATCATTTTTTTCCTTAACTCTCCTCTTATTAATAAAAAGCTATTAAAATTTAAATAATTTATCCACTTTTACTATTCACCCACACCATCGAGCCTCCTCATCTCGTTACCAGTTACAGAGACACATTTTACTACTTAAAATAAATAAAGAAATTATGATAAAAGTTAGCGGATAATATCCTCTTATTTTAGATTTCATCTAAAATCAAACTATAGCATCGTTCTTGATGTATTCGTTCGACGACACTCCCATGACGTATCCATATTTTTATACCTTGAGTTTGCGCTTAATGGTATCATGTTCTATATTTATGTTTTCGTTGCAACACACAGGTAAGTAGCTAGTAGAATTCAGTTCACTAGTAATCTAAGTAAGGATTTAGATCGCAAAACCAAACATGTCATACAGATTTAAATATAATGCCAGGAATTTATTTTAGTTTCATAAGATTTGCCGCAACAACATGTAGAGTACAACGGTTCCTTACAATGCATGTTTGGTCTGGCAAGATTGTTTTGTTTAAGGTAAAATCTAAAAACTACACGTGTATTATTTAGATTTATAGTATGTATATCTATTTTGCTCTTAAAAGTATAAAAATTGCTTGAGAGTTTGAACTAATTTATTTTTATGAAACATACTTGCAACAAATTTGTTCTCTTTTTATTGAAAATATGTAGTAGCTAGATCAAATATTGCTTTTGAATGGTTGTAATTTGCTCATAAAAATTGTTGAATACCCGATCTAAATTGTCTTAACATATTTCTTAAATTGCTCACGAATCAATTCTAATTTGCTCACAATTTTTTTTTTACAAAATTACTTATATAACTGCATTTAAGAGACAGACATACATATTGATTTTTTTATCAAATACTTTCTCTGTATTTTGCCATACATTGAAGTTGATCACAGATAAAAGTTACAAGTCCATATATAAGGATGTCCAAAAATATAATAAATGTTTATGTTCAGATTTTTTTTACTAAAAATAAGTATGTATATCATAAGTCTAAAGTATTCCCATATAATTTTTAGATGCATCCTTATTTCAAACAACAAGATTTGCAGAGATACTAGTAGTCTAATTGATAGTAAACTGATGGACATGTGGGAAGTGGCAAATTTGGAAATTTAGACAACATACGCGACCGTATTTGCGAAATTAGATAACATATCGACGTATTTGCAAATCTAGCACTCGTATTCGGTACCTCAAATTCCGAAATTTGGATTTCGGAAACTGAAATTCCGAAAACACCGTATTCGGCAACTGAGGTGCCGAATACGGCCCACAGTGCCGTATTCGGCACCTCAGTTGCCGAATACAGCCGGCCACCCATCCCATCCCTTTTTCCCGCGTCCCATCAATCATTTTCGCGTCACATCAATCATTTTCACCATTTTTTGCAACCTGTGGCCGGATGCATGCATGATTTTGGCAACCCGTGATGTTTGGCACGGCCCGAGGTAAGGTGAATAAATGGAGTTCGTCAGAGAAGAGAGTAGCAGCAGAGTCGAGAAGGGAGCAGCAGAGCAGAGAAGGGAGTAGCAGCAGCTCAAGTATAGAAAGCAGCAGAAGAGGAGCAACGCGATCAGCAGCAGCGGCAGTTTAATACTTCGAGAGCACTCACTTTCATACCGGTTAGTTATTAGATTACCTATTTAATACTTAGGTTAGTAATAGTATTTAGAGTAATTAGCTTATTTGGTTAGTCTGTTTCGAAGTAGATTAGTTCTTTCAGAAGTAGATTGTGATTGTTTAATCCGTTCAATTACATTTATTTAATTATATTAGTTTATTTAATTAGAGTACTTAGATTATACAAATTAGATTATTTAATTACGTTATTATATTACTTAGATTATTTAATTAGAGTACTTAGTTTATTTAATTAGAGTACTTAGGTTATACAAATTAGATTATTTAATTACGTTATTAGATTATTTAATTAGAGTACTTACTTTATTTAATTAGAGTACTTAGATTATTCTCATTAGATTATTTAATTACGTTATTACTTAGATTATTTAATTAGGGTACTTAGTTTATTTAATTAGAGTACTGAGATTATACAAATTAGATTATTTAATTACGTTATTATATTACTTAGATTATTTAATAAGAGTACTTACTTTATTTAATTAGAGTACTTAGATTATTCTAATCTGTTGTTCACCTATTTGTTGAACCAAGAAGCCTTAAATCATTATCATGGCTCATGGTGGTCTTCCCGAGCTTCTTCAGCAGTGGTACGACGAGAACTATAGGGGAAGGATGATATTCATGGGACAACAGGTACCACGTTTATATGTGCTATTTCATTGCTACGAGAATTTTGAACTAACGCTGTACATGTATTGGATAACTCATGCAGTTGGGTCCGTTACGAGCCCGGAGTGTGCACAAGATTAAGGAGTTGGACCCTCGATTCCACGAGCCACTCGCACGAGCGGGACTACTACCTTTCGCTCTCATGATGGCCGGAGCTCCCATGGAGGTCGGTGGTAGGACACCTCTCCCGGCAATTGATGAGGCACTGCTCACAGGTCTCGTCGACCGCTGGCGTCCTGAGACACACACTTTCCACTTTCCTTTTGGTGAGATGGCAGTAACACTGCGGGACGTGGCCATGCTGACCGGGCTGCCAATCAGGGGTGCCCCGTTAATAGTTTCGCGACCCGCAAGGGAGCAGTGGAAGGGTTATGTTGCAGATAGGTAATTATTTGTTATGTAATGCACTTAAAATATTACAGTGCTATTAAAACGTCATTGACCATCTGTATCTTATAGGTTTGGTGTGCAATACGACGGGAAGGATGCTGGCCTCTCCATGTCCTGGGTTCATGGGCTGACACAGTTCGGTCCATGCCCACTGGATGCGGACGAGAATACACTTATGCAACACTATGAGGTGTACTTATACGTCCTGCTCGGAGGCATCATGTTCTGCAACACGGCAGGCGATTATGTCGTCCCACATATTGTATGGTTAGCAGCCCACCTCGCGTCACATCCTTATGAGCCTACATCTTACAGTTGGGGATCTGCAGTGTTGCCTGCAACGATGGGGTATCGGTGGATTCATGCCAGGCTAAGATGGAGTCAGCAGCAAGACCATGGTAACTACTCCAGGGTGATAAGTGATCTGGACATCCTTAGCGCTGATCTAGTGGATTGGGATCCATGGCGTATGGCACGAGTAAAAGAAATTGCAGATGGTTGACTACACGCCAGGCTTGGGATCCATGGCGTATGGCAGATTGGGATCCATGGCGTATGGCAGATTGGGATCCATGGCGTATGGCTGCAGCATCTACTCATCAGGAGGACGTCGTTGACTACACGCAGCAGACCCCTTGCTGGAGCGACCCTAATGCTTTTGACTGGGGTGCTGCAATGCATGCGACCGCCACCTTCACTGATCTACTCGGCGGACAGTCCTCCCATGATCTCAATGAACCTGGAAGTTCACATTGGTACCAGCATGGCGAGCCTTCGGCACACTGGACTCCATCGGAGCACGTTCTAGGGCCGTCCACACTTCCGCACGAGGATCCTTCAGCATGGTACATGCAGAGCCGAGTAAGCGGGGCGGGATACACGTTCGGTGGGGTTCCCACAGGGCAGGCAGATGATGATGAAGACGACCAAGGGCATGCAAGGCAGGGGCCTGCGCAGGCTGCTGGGATGAGAGCCACACACCCGCCAGACGCTTACACGCCTGGAGATTGTGTGAGGCATCGTCGCCGTTGAGTAGCCAGGACAATTTGTCATGACACATGTATTATTGATTTTAATGTCGAGGTCATCCCTATTATGTCTTATTCACTGTATTGTTAATTTAAAAAATTCTCAGTACAGAGGAAACAATAGTAGTTGTAAAGCATAAGTAGCATGGAACCTGGTACAGAGGTTACACATAAAGAGCGAACAACAACAAACATTATCATGTACGATACGCCTAAAGAACATAATATCATGCCTTAAGGGAATAAAATATATAGGGTTACAATAGATGCTTAGGGCGAAGGAAAGTGGCGACGCAAATTAGCGTAAGAATTCCAGGTGCGATGGTCAAAGCTATCCGGGTAAGATGGTTGTCGTCTCCGAGGTGGTTCTGGGAAGTTGTAAAAATGAGTACGAGCAAATCCATCATCATTTTCAGGGTCATCGGTGTCCTCCGGAGATGGAAGCCTCGGAGGGCGGGGTCGTTGTGGCATGAAATCGTCGTCGTCGTCATCATCTTGAGGTTTCTCCGAGGTGGTACCACGTCCTATTTCCCTATCAGTTGTATGGCATCTCGATGTTGTGCGTGAACGTCCTCTTGCAGTGTTCCTAGAACTTTCTCCTGTATTTCTGTTCGAACGTCTAGGCATGGGGGGCATGAAATCGTCATCGTCTTCGTCCTCGTCATTATCTGGATGATTCGTAGAGGTCGCCTCTGTACCCCTTTGATTCGCTGACTGTCGTCATTTTCTACGCGAACCAGGCATCACACCCCCGCCGAAGAGCATATACATCATCAAGAAGTGTGAGATTTCTTTGTTGATCAACTGTTCGTCTTCCGAGAAAGCCTGACGCAGAAGAGGACCGTTCGAATCAATGGAAATAAGATAAGTAGGGTGACCAAATGTTTATATGACATACCTGAATATGGGATGCATACTGGTCCGGCGACATTACTATCGTTCTTTGCCTCCTAGAGAAACCTATCACAGAAGGATGATCGGCCAGTTCGCGGACCCTCAGATACATTTGACGCCGGTGATACAAGAGGGCCCTAAGGTACTCGGTGGTTACACATTGGAGCGGCGCGGTTAACCTAGAACATATGGGTCTTGCATGCAATTTCGCCACGGCTTGGATTATGTTGTTCTCCTTTAACGGATCATCGTTTCCTTCGCGCACAACCTGTAAGGAGGCATTAAGTGCTATAGCGATCGTTGCAAGTGTCCATGGAAAGCCTGTACTAGAGGATCCCGCCATAGATTTCTTGCTCACTGACTACCTACGCTCTGTCTCTGCATCAAAACACGGATCCATGAATATTTAAGAAACACAAAATAAATAAATAAAATTACATTTACAATACAATGGTCACTTCTTGTCTAAAGGGGTACAGTGCAAACCACATAATGCACAATAAGTAGTACAACTAACATGTGAATAACATTTTACAATACAAAGTCTCTAAGACAGTTCAGTTTGACAGTGGGCTGATAGTTTACTGACGGGTCGGGCAAGTCCTCTTGTCATGTCCAGGTTGTTTGCAAAGTTTGCACCTACGAAAGCCATCAACAGCATCTGCTTCATCCATGTCACCTTGCAGCCTCGTAGATCTAGGCCTTCCAGGATCTGTGCGTCGTGCTCGTGGATAAGGTACCCACTTAGGGCCCTCGATCGATTTGTAGTTGGTTCCGATGTTAAAGGACCGCATCTTTGGAAGCCATGTGCTCCTCAATGCATCGATCGTGAAGTACGGTGATACGTACTGTGATCCGTCATTGCCACCTATGTCCCTGCAAGCGGCTAAGACATGCGAGCACGGGATATAGTGCAGTTTTGGCTTATTGCATGTGCACTTCACCTCGTTAGGTCCAAGTTGACATTGCTGCACGGTGTCCCCGGCGCTATACCCTGAAGCATACCTACGGCGGCACATGACCTCAAAGTCATTGTTGGCCAAGTCATAGATCCTCGACCGATGAAAGTGTGCCTTGCTCCTCCTTCTTGATATGATTTGCTCCACCTTAGGTGCAAACCGTGTGCTAAACTTCATAGCAGCATTACCACGGTCTCGAAAGTAGTCCGCCGTTCTGTAGAATGTGAGCTCAATAATGGCACACAACGGGAGGCCCCGTACTCCCTTCAGGACATTGTTGAACGCCTCCGCTATGTTCGTTGTCATGATGGAGTACCTAACATGGGATACAATATGATCATTACAATTCTATGCGCTAACCTGGCACCATGAGTGTCATGGATAAGGGCCCAACGCTCCGCCGGCTTCCCCGCTATCCACTGGCTAAATGTACCACGTGAACGACTAACGATAGTTTGGCCCCCAACCATTTGCACCCGCAGTTGATCCTCCCCTGCTTGCTGGTCTGCCATCATCTTGCGAGTGGTCTCATTTAACTCTCTCCATATCTCGTTGAACTTCGCCTGCTGGTTCTGAAGACATAGCCCTTTGAATCTCTTTACAAGCGACTTGCTGCGGTACCTTGTGTACAGGTTCGCGCCCAAGTGTCGCATGCACCATCTTCTCTCCACATCAGGCCATGCAATGGAGCAGTTTGTGCTATCATGCAGCACGTCCAACGCATGCAGAAGACCCTTGTTGCGGTCTGAGATGACGCAAACTCGTTCCCTATTTCCCACGACACGTGTCCTTACCAAGGTGAGGAACCACAGCCAACTATCATTGTTTTCACTCTCAACCATTGCAAAGGCGAGAGGAATAATCTGATTATTTGCATCCGTCGCCATTGCTGTCATAAGGGTACCATGGAACTTGCTGCTTAGAAATGTGGCATCCACGCATACAACCGGCCTACAATGCCTGAATGCTTCGATGCATTGTCCAAAGGACCAGAATAACCTAATGAGGTATCTGTCAGTGGTGCTATATGACCCATCATCTAGCCTGATCGGCTCATCCGCCATGGCCCATTGAGTCCCTGGATTCATCATGGCAATCTTCTGCAGCAGTCTCGGAGCATTGTTGTATGACTCTTCGAAGCTTCCAAACAGCATCTTCAACGCCTTCTGCTTCGCTCGCCACGCGGTGTGGTAATTGATAAGCATGCCAGTCTTAGTGTGCACCTCCCCCATAATCGATTTTGGCGACAAACAAATTTCTGTGCCAATAAGCGTGATGAGGAGTTGGGCTACGAACCTCGCATCAACGGCGTGGCTCACATTCCTAATAGCCTCTTCGCTGCATGTATGTGGGGTGTGTCTACTGATCACAAAATAGTTCTCATATTTCGGCTGATGTGCTCGTACGAAGTAAGGGCAATTCGGGTGCTTCGTACACCTGACCTCATACTCCGTAGGGTTAGACCGGGCGCACTTGTGGTCCCTTCTTGTTATTACAGCATAGTTGCTAATAAAGTGGATGACCTCCCCTCTGTTACAAAACTATTGCCCGACCTGAATGTCGCTATTCTGGTATCCCCAGTTAGATAAGGTGTTATACTCAACGACGACACACTCCAGGAGCCCAGTACCACGAAAGTACTGGATCGCCGGGACCGGGTCATCATTGTCAGCAGCTTCTTCATCCCCGCTACCACCGTCTTCATTATCCATGCATCCTGCATCGACCTCACCAGGGTCCACTCTACCTCCCTCTCTACTGGAACTGCCCTCCCCGACATGCCCTCCATCCTCTTCATGCATCACCTGCTGGCTTGAGCCTTCCACAGTGGTTACTGCATCACCTTGCACCAGTCGTGACACTATGTTTATGTACACCGCTATATCAAAGTTCTCCTCCAATGCCTTGCGTGAGTACAAAGCCCATGCGTTGTTCCTACTCATCTCGAACAACGTATGGACAACGACCGAGCTATTTGGAACAAGCCGCGGCCGTACACCCTCTAAGACAACAGTATGGGACTGCTGGTTCACACGCAAAAGACGCATAATATGTGATTTCAGGCCATCTAGATCAATAGGTACCTCAACCGAACTCTCTATGTGCTGGCAGTTCTGAATTGTTACAAGTCTCCCGTGCAAAACTGTGGGACGTTCTCCATAATAAATATGGAAAATCATACCGTATCTCCTAAATAAATATACATGTAATAAATAATAAGTACAAAAATAATACTAATTAAATAGTACAATATACAACTAATACGCATCTTTGTTGCTACTGGACACTATCTTCTATGGTTCTACCAAACCTAAGTGATTAAACTAATTAATCAAGTTAATTGATTAATTATATTACTTTAATAAAACTAATTACCTAAATTAAATCACGTAAATTCATGTTACTATATTAAGTAAAGAATCTAATCACACTTACTAATAAAAATTATATAACCCAACTAAATCATTAATTTAAATACTCTAATTTACCAAAATAATATAATTAATCAAATGTACTTGAATGAATTTAACAATATACTGACGAAATGACTAATATACTTCTGAACGAACTAAGAAAAATCTAATTACAATTACTAATTAACTACGTAATCTAAAAACTTACCTTAAGGAAATTGAGCGCGGCTGCTGCTCGCGTCGATCCTCTCCGGTTGCCCCCTCTGCTCGAGCTGCTTCTCCTAGCGTTGCTCCGCTGCTGCTCTCTTCTCTCCACTGCTGCTCTCTTTTCTTCTCCCTTCTCTCCACTGCTGCTCTCTTCTCTTCTCCCTTCTCTCCTTTGCTGCTCTCTTCTCTTCTCCCTTCTCTCTTCTGCGAGCCAGAGCTTTTTATTAAGCGCAAAAGCAGCATCCCGCTGGCACGTACACACCGAAAACATCGACAGGACGTGAAAGTGACATGATGCACTGAATTCGGCAACTGTGGGTGCCGAATTCGGCAACTGAGGTGCCGAATACTACCATTAGCTATTATACATCGTTAGCAGGATATACCTACCACTGCCAAGTTTCAGATTAGATTGTGGCAAGCTGCGCCCTTGTGGCTAATTGCGGATACTATTTATCACTCCGAGTATCTTCAGAAGTGTAGATAGCTGTTATCTATAAAAAATTATATATGTCACTAATAAATAATATTATACATCTTAAAAAATAGACAACATTATAGACAATGTTGCTAAAAGTCTAATGATATCGTTGTCTACGAAATCGATGTAGACTTACGTACAATAAACTATAATTTATTATATTAAATAAGTAGTATATCTATTAACTACTTTCTCTGATTATAAATGTATGTTGTTTTAGGTTTCTCAATTATTCTCTAAATATAAATCATTCTCGAACTTATATACACTTTTTTTCTTTTTCATTCCCTTCTTGTCTTTGTTCAATAAATATTACCACTCTCACAAATGAATGAGTTATCTTTTTAATACAGAATAAATAAAAGACAATAAGATCATTTGATCTACTTTCTTAATTCTTGTACACAAATTTAAAATAATCTATATTTACAATAAAAAGAGTACTGGCTAATATTTTCTCTCTCTTCACCGACTCTCCCCTCCACATATGAAAAAAATGACGTGGACACATATCTAGCTAGTATAGCTAACATGGATGGTGAGAGAGACCTTTCAAAACTCATATATTTGACGGAGAACTTTCAGTATTAGTTGTACGGGATCAGGAGCATTGTGTGTCTTTTGCTGTACCGCACTGTTTTGCTGCTTCTGTAGCAGTCTGATCTGGGCCGTCACATGTTGATCAGACGGTGGAGATTCAGCTTAACGCAGAGGATCCGCGTCCGCGGCTGGCATGCGGTACATGTGCCACAGTGGATCCGTACCGTCACGGTCGGTGCACAAGATCCGCCGATCTCGATCGCAATCCGGGATCAATCATGCAGCATGCTGGTACAGCAGTACGAGATGGTGTGGACTCTGCCCCCTGTGGATCCCACCTCCGACAGCAGCTCCTTTTTCTAGCTTGGAGCTTGTGAATTTCGATTTCAGAATCTCCTCGTGAATAGACTTTTTTTTAATAAATTTTAGGATGAAATTCTCTATTTTTCTTTATGAATCTCTTCGAATAGAAACGGTTGAATATAGAAAAATAAAATAAAAACGTAAAAACGAATTTCCATTCAGAATCCTCTTGTGGAAGGATTTTTTTTATAAATTTTAGAATGAGATTTTTTTATTTTTTTCTTTACAAATCTCTTTGAATTGAAACGATTAGAGATAAAAAAAATAAAAATATAGAAAATAATTAAGAAAGAAACAAAATAAAAAGAAAATGGTTTGAGACCATCTAAGTCCGTATAGGTGGACTTGGACTATTCCAACACGTCCTTAGTCTCCTCCCTTCCCCACCTGTCACTTCATCTTCCCTCGTTCATACACATGCTCTGCTGCTGCCACTGTATAGCTAGGCCCTGCAGCTAACTACATCACAATCGCAGCACGAAGGCCACCAAGTTCTCTCCTGTTTCAGCTGCCTCCTGCTTCCTGACCCCAGCAGCCATTTCTTGAGATCTTTTTCATCACCAGCCACCAGGAGAGGAGAGGGCAAAGGGCATCTACTCTGCATTTCCTGGTTTGATCTAAGTGAGAGCTACCTGTAAGTTCTGCCGCCTCTTCTCTTCCTTGTTTTATCTGCATCTACTCTACCATATGTATTAAAAGTTGTTTGGTGTTTTGTATGAACCAAAAGCTAAAGGCTTATGCTGAATATCTAAAGTAGAGTTACTTCTGATCTTTGTGGGCACTCTTAGATTTTATGCATGCCTTGAGCTTCGGCAACCTCCATTGCTCCTCCTTGTTCTTGGTTTCTTCTCTTCTACTCCTTCCTCATCTTCTTTCTTTCCTGTTTGAGAGCCCTAAAAGTTTCATGTTCTTGGGTTGCCCAGTTGATGGAATATGCCCAATATTCAATGGCTTCTTTGCAGGCTCCATGTGGCTAATTGAGATATATTATGTCCAGATACCAAATCCTCTTTGACTCCCAGTTGATTATTCATGTTCTATGTGAGGGGAAAAAAGAACCAGTTTTTGGATTTCACAAGAACCAGTTTCATATCATAGAAGAACTAGTTGATTATTCATGTTCACCGATTTTTTAACTTGCTTGGGATGTTCACCAGTCCTGGATTTGCATGTGGGCACGTTCTGTACCCTATTATAAGATGGGAAAAATGCAAAAATCCCCCAAAAGTCATTTGGATTTTGACTTTCCTCCCAAAAGTTGTTTTGTTGTAAAAAACCTCCTAAGGTTTGGTTCAATTAGATGCATTCGCATATCATTTTTTGTTTCATATCATAGATGAACAATTGCCGAATGCATCTAATTGAACTCGTGTGATGACTGATGTTTAGTAGACTTAAGAACTTCATCCAGCAAAAAAAGTGTCAGCATATTATCTTTTCCTTGATGACCTGTAACAATCTGGGTAGAGTTTTCCACACAGGACAGTGAAACAATTTGACTGCGCGTGGAAGCTTCCCGAGGCTCCAAAGGGGGAACAAGGCAGGGGATGAGTACAACCAAGGTGAAGAGACGTGTGGGGAAGTATGAGCTCGGCCGAACCATAGGCGAAGGCACATTCGCAAAGGTCAGGTTTGCGAAGGACACTGAGACCGGAGAGCCGGTAGCCATTAAAATCCTGGATAAGGAGAAGGTTCTCAAGCACAAGATGGTCGAGCAGGTCATTGTCAAATATACACTTTGAATTATTGCAGCATTTCTAATGTTTGGTGATATTTCACATCTAGTAGATTATGTCCCCGTCCTTCAGATTCTCTCCCTCCTTTAGTGTCTTCACTTTTAAATGGCCAGTGGGCTTGCAACTTTGTTCAGAGTTCAATTAGTAATGTTGCTGACGAAAAAATTACATGGTCGAATGCAGATTAAACGAGAGATTTCGACGATGAAGTTGATTAAGCATCCTAATGTTGTCCGCATATATGAGGTAATCGAAAAAGTCCTTATTCCTTTGTTGATATTCCAGTTGATCTTAGGAAGTTGTTGATCAGAAAAGATCCAAGTCAAAATTTTCGGACGTACGTGATCATTTAGCACGTCTATTTTCCTTCCATTTGGAGCGATCGCTGATCTTCGACAAAATCAACGTTTTCATTAATCTTCAGGTGATGGGAAGTAAAACAAAAATCTACATTGTGTTGGAGTACGCAACCGGCGGCGAGCTCTTTGACACAATTGTAAGAGAGATGCTACATTGTCCATTCCAATATATGTAGTCTCTGCTATGCCCACCGCCTTACTGTTTCAGCGTCCACAAAGTTCAATCTATTGTTGACAAATTTTCATTAACGGATAATCTTTTTAATCCTCATCATAGGTTAACTATGGTCGAATGAGGGAAGATGAGGCAAGGAGATACTTCCAACAATTAATCAACGCAGTTGATTATTGTCATAGCAGGGGCGTGTACCACCGGGATTTAAAAGTGAGCTCATTTTCTTTGCCTGCTTTTCCCTGTCATTAATAAGAACTCCATTTCAGAATCTAAACTAAAAATACTTGCAGCCAGAAAATTTACTGCTTGATTCATACGGAAATCTGAAGGTCTCTGACTTTGGGCTGAGCGCGCTGTCTCAGCAAATCAAGGTAATGACTTCTTGTTATGCCTCTAAGTTAGTATCGAGTACTTGGGTATCGACAGGTTAAAAGTTCACACTTGGTGCATTAACAAATAATCATACCTCCTTGATGTTTGAACATTTATCATAACCCTCAACATATTTTTAAGTATGTTCCTTGTCTCTCTCTCTCTTTTTCTTGTTCAGGATGATGGGTTGCTGCACACAACTTGTGGGACTCCAAACTATGTCGCACCAGAGGTATGCCAGAAAAATGAATAAATGGAACCCACATTTGGTTTAGGAATATCATGATTTAAATATTTCAATCACCTTCGTCATAGGTCCTTGAAGATCAAGGCTATGACGGTGCAATGGCAGATTTGTGGTCATGTGGAGTTATCCTGTTTGTTCTGCTAGCAGGGTATTTGCCTTTTGAGGACTCTAATCTTATGACGTTGTATAAGAAAGTGAGCATTGCACGGATTTCAGATCACTGCTGTTGTCTTGCTCATTCATGTTTTTGACTTTTTCCTGCTATTCCTGGCAGATATCAAATGCAGAATTTACATTTCCACCATGGACGTCTTTTCCTGCCAAGAGGTTGTTAACAAGAATTCTTGATCCAAATCCAATGACGGTATGCCAGATCACAAGAGCTGCTTGGAAAAATACTAACGCAACAGAATTTCTTAAAAATAATTGAATAGAACGGATTCGTACTCACCATACAATGTATCCGTTAGTAGGCTAGTAGACCACCTGATGTCACTGATATTCATCAAGAAAATGATGTTCCAATTGCTACAGCGGTTGTCTTGTAACTCACATTGACACTCATTTTAGAAGTTCCTAATGTACTTACTAGTACGCACCTAGGCACTGATAGATGTTGTTGAGAAAAAAAAAACCTAGTTCAGTTGCTTCGAGAAAAGTATAGAAGCACCATCCATTCATTTTTCCTACACCAAAAAACGTGCATAATTTCAAAATAAAACCCTTTGTGTGAGGAAAGAATTGTGAAGGGGGAAGAGTTGACACTGGATTGTGGTTCATCATGAGGATGTTCTGAGTTTGGTTTCTAGAAGAATGAGCCTTCATTATTTTATCTTTCTCCATAACATTAGGCTCATGTTTTGATAAACCATGGCAGAGAATAACAATCCCAGAAATACTAGAGGATGGGTGGTTCAAAAAGGGCTACAAGCGCCCAGAGTTTGACGAAAAATATGACACAACATTGGATGATGTGGATGCTGTCTTCAATGATTCAGAAGTGAGTAAATGGCACATTTTTGTTTTTTAATTCATGCAGAATGTCATAGATTTCACTTACTAATTAGTTTTACTACTGTTATTTGACCTCATTCAGGAGCACCACGTGACAGAAAAGAAAGAAGAAGAACCAGCAGCTCTGAATGCATTTCAACTAATTTCAATGTCAGCAGGCCTAAACCTTGGAAACTTATTCGACTCAGAGCAGGTATTGTATGTTCCTGATTCCTCTGTATTAACCTAGAACACTGAAACTGCAATGTGTGATAGCTAGCTTAAGTCATCATTTTCTAAGTATATTGCCTCATGACTATGATATGCACTTGAATTTCGTCTGAATTCAGCTAGTGAAGGTCAAGTCAATCACACATTTGTAATGCATGTTAAAATCTATCGTTCTATATGCCTCTAGGATTAGAACATTCGTTCTGAAATTATACATTTACTCTCAAGTTAGATTTTCTATCAACATACTGTTATCATGCTATGATTACGAAAGTTTATTCTTCTATACTTTGTACTTTATTTTTCAGGAATTCAAAAGAGAAACTAGATTCACATCAAAATGTCCACCCAAAGAAATTGTCCGCAAGATTGAGGAAGCTGCCAAACCTCTAGGATTTGACGTTCAGAAGAAAAATTACAAGGTTCCTTTCCACAAACTCATTAATAACTGACTGTTTGAATTTCTTTAGTTAAGGCCCGACTTCTCAATAATGTATGCAAACTTCAAATCAATCTTTCTGCATGCTGAAGTTCCCTTTTATTGTTTGACCAGTTGAGGCTCGAGAAGGTAAAAGCAGGGAGGAAGGGAAACCTCAATGTTGCTACCGAGGTAATGCAGGAAAAAAAAAAAAAATACTGAACTGCAATCTGCTTTAAGTAAACTTCTTCCGCCTAACTTTTATTATGCATTTTCATCCAGATACTGCAAGTTGCACCCTCCCTTCATATGGTAGAAGTCCGAAAAGCAAAAGGCGACACGCTGGAATTTCATAAGGTAACTACCATACATACAAGGATCATGCCAATAAAAGAAACATATGTATTCATGGACTATGATTCAGAAGCTGTCATTAGTTGGAGAAGTGGTTTAATTCCTATCCATACGTTTCCGATCATCAGCAGTTTGGATTCACTTAGTTACTGAATTTTGTAATTTTTGTTTTGTTCTTCTAGCACCTTTTCTTTGAACAATATATACTTAAATGTGTAAGCTGTAATTTTATGCAGTTCTACAAGAACCTTTCGAAGACCTTAAAGGACGTTGTCTGGAAATCTGACGATCTGCAAATGCAACCTGCTTCTTAGCACAACCTCGGGAAAGGATATTTGTGTCCCATTCTTCCAAGTAGAATGCATTTTCATAGTCTGGATTTGCAAATTTATTCACTGCATTTTGTAAGTACTGGTGGGTGGCCTTTAAAGATGTGCTCGCCCTCCACCATTGTTGTAAATGCTGCATTCAGTAGGTTTTGTGAGTATGTGAGTATTGTAAATCCATATCACCATATGCCTATGAGTCATGTGGAAACACTATGATCAGAGTCTGCGAAATGTAGCTATGCATTTTCTTGCTACCTTGCCCCATTGTCCAGTACTGAACCAGAAGAGCTTAAGCTATTTTTACCCAATAAAAATCCAGCAAATCAATTGGGAACTCATATTGGTCATCATTTCATTTCCCGTTTACACTGTAAATCATGCAGTTACTTGCTTGCTTTTTACATTTCTCTGGCTGGGTGTCTCGGTGAGTTTCAGAGGATTGTACAGCAGATGTCGCTCCGGTGAGAGTGAGATCCATGACTCCCCTCGTCGTCCATCATATGCTGCCTTCGTCTACACAACGACACAAGAACATCATATGCTATCAGATTCAGATACAAATCATGCATTGTTTCAGATCGCGTTTGATGCATGAGTGCACTGTTACTGGCTTACTACTAACGTTACTGAACTTTCGACACCCAATGCAATGCAAGTATGTGTACGTGCAAATACACATTCATGGAGTACCGTCGTCTAACTTGGCGGCCGATTTGCAAGATCCGAAACGCAAGAAGCCAGCGACAGACGCGATATCCGTTTTTCAGGAGCGACGGTACCGGCGTTTTCGCTTGCAACTGATCGGTGCATATAACTCAATATCGCTAACGACAACTAAGCCTAACCGATTAAGTAAAAGCAACAGCCTATCAATACCCAGTGATTATTACGACCCTATGATTAGGTAATAATCTAGTCTAATTTACCTGGCAATCGAGAAGAAGGTGACGAATGCAATGCAAGAAAGTAGAAAAGAAATGCCAAGATCGAAGAAGCTTGGGACCGACTCACTTTGCCATCATGACCTTTGCGAACTCGGTGTAGTTGATCTGCCCGTCGCCGTCGACGTCTGCCTCGCGGAGCATCTCGGCGAGCTCGTAGTCGGAGAGGCGCTCCCCGAGGTTCTCCAGGACGTGGCGCAGCTCGTCGCGGGAGATGAAACCGTTCTGGTCCTGGTCGAAGACGCGGAAGGCCTCGCGGAGCTCGTCGTCGGCGCCGGCGTCTCGCATCTTGCGGGCGAGGAGGGTGAGGAACTCGTGGAAGTCTATGGCGCCGCTGCCGTCGGCGTCCACCTCGTCGACCATGTCCTGCAGCTCCGCCTCCGTGGGGCTCTGCCCCAGCGAACGCATCACCGTCCCGAGCTCCTTGGTCGTGATCGTCCCTGCCATGTTTTTTCTTTTTAATTTGCATCAATCGATTGCTGCATTTGCATGCATGCATGCGCGCGCAATTCATTGGTGAACAATGCAATGGCAAAGCACAAGGTACCGTCGCCATCTTTGTCGAAGAGGCTGAAGGCCTCCCGGAACTCGTCGATCTGCTCCTTGGACAGCTGCTGCTCCACCTCATCCATTCTTCTCTCAATTCAATCGGTTGATCTCTTGTGATCCCGTTGGAGATGCCGCATGATCGGTTGATGCACCCGCAACCATGGATCGATGGAATTCGATCGGCAGGGAGGACCACCGATTTCTCTTAATAGCTTGCTGTTCTTGCTCTTGTGTTGGCTAAACTTAGGAGCCGAGGGCACATTATATACTTGGTCACGTACGTAATTTGCATGCACGTAGTGTCGCGAACATTCGGAGCTTGGCATCAACGCAGCAGGGAGGGACAGCAAACGCTTCAGGGGTGTGCAGAGGAGCAAGCTGCTCTGCTCTGCTCGTCAACACGAGTTTTTCATGTAAAAAAGAGCCTTACTTTCTATGGAATTTCACCAAATAAAAAAGGCTCGACATTTTTCTAATGCTCTGTCTTTCCTTGTAAAGAGAGAATATGTGCCAACTGATATTTAATTTTCGGCCAAAACACATATATACATGTGGATGTGGGCGGCTGCCAACTTTTCCAAAACGAACAAAGCTGGCATCAGATCACCGACCACACTCTACAAAGACTGTCGTCCTTCCGGTCTTCCAGTATGCGCTCGTATCAGTGAGCCATAATCACAGCCAATAGTATGCTCGATAACATTGCTGTTGACTAGCAGCATCTCACAATTGGATGCCAGGTGCAAGTGTGGCATACCTAAGCTAAGCATGCAGCATGTACTCAATAAAGGAGTTACTGACCAATTAAAATTGCCCTTCTAGCTCAGCACCAACTAGGCTGCGAGCTTTTTATGCAGGAAACAGTTTTTTTTGCTTCAAGACCAGACTTTTGGCTAGCCAAGCCAACATCCAGCTGAATTATCAGTGAAAAAATGGCATTTTGGTCAAGGAGAATATTTAGCGAACCGAGCAGAACTACCATCCAGGACGTGCATAACCTTATCTTCTATATCGCACACAATGCCAGCCAGCCGATCAAAATTTCTGACCATCCTCGAACAGAGGATCATAGAAACCAACACAAATGACAGCAAAACTGGGATACACACTACTGGATACATAAATCTTCTTGTTGGATGGTGCAACCAAAAACATCTATGGCTCAACAGATGGAATTTGTAATTCTTTCAAATCTTTCTGGCCCTGCTCATTCAAACAGTCGATGTCATGTGCTTGACTCTTTACAAGCAACAAAACCGTGTAGGAAAAATGATACAGACACAAAAGACGACAAGTGAAAAGAACAGCCATCTTAACGGGGGCCCTCAAATCGGTTAATTTATAATACCATCATAAGAAAATGAAAGAAAATAATGCAATAATACTACCTGATGAACAAAGAGAAGATGTGGGGACAAATCTTCAGGTGCATTAAATAAAATCTGAAAGCGCTATTATTTGCAACCGTGTGAGCATAAATTAAGGTGAGAAAAACATACCATGAAGTACAGGAAGGGGGGAAACGATGATATATTGGTAAAGCTGAAAAGAACACATTGTCGATCGTCAGGACATATCATTTGTGCGGGTATTATTACCCAAGGGGTAGCGCTAAGCAGCTAGCTACCAACAAATGAATATATGCAATGCTAAACTATGACTTGGGAGTACTACGTTGCTCTAGAATACATGCAAGAGATGACAAGCATGAAGTAACAGAGTGTCTGAGAAACAGAGGGCAATGTACGTCTCTGTTTCTGTGTGCATCAGGTCAGACCATATAATAACTAAGATGCGTGTCAGCGCTGATGGATGTTGTCGATCACCAGACTGCAGAGTCAAAGTCAGAATCGATCATGGCCTCTCATGCACGCACCTACCAAGCTACCTGATCGATGCATGCAAGGAAAGGATCGGTCGATAAGTGTGTGAGACAACGTGAAATGTGCCGCTCGATCGATCGTCTCGTCATCAACTCGATCGATCCATCGCCATCTCGATCCACATACGCATGCATGTATCGCTTGTTGGAGGATGAAAGATGAGTTCTAAAAGAAACATGAGACCCAGAAACATCTAGGGAAGTATCTAGAGTGTTTGTTTAATTATGCCATCTGCCTATAAACTATATATTATGCTGTACGTGAAACTTGCTCGTCACCCCTGACGTTGCATCTTGAATGGGACATTATTTGGTTTGATCAGAGAAACCTCCCTACATAGAACAGCTAAACAAGTTTGTTAGACCACAGATGTTATCTTTCATGCCACTCCGAATTCTAAATATAAGTCCACTTAGTCGCTTCAAGTTTTCTGCAAACGTACGTTTCATCTTGTTATCTCCGAAAAAAAAAAGTTTCATCTTGTTATATATTGCCGTGGCCTGTTAGCCGTTTTTAAGGCATTGGTGGCATTGCCTGTTTTTTAGTACAAGGTAACATATATTACCCACGTACTCCACACTCATATAAAGAGATTAGAAGGCTCGAGATCTCCGGTGCGCGGAAATACATAGTACCACTAAACAGACGTGTGTACCCTACTGAAGAATAAATCTCCGGTGAGACACTGGATTTGATCCTAGGGATCGAACCGAGCGGGTGGGGCGAGCAACGTCGCACCCAATCACAAAGCTACGCGCTGGCATTGCTGTTAACTAGGTTCATCGAGTAAGTCAAATGTCATTAAGTTTTTTCTATTTAATCTCTTCTCTACTATATAAAATAAGAGTTGGTTCTTACGTTATCTTTTTCACTACTCTCCTCCTATCTAATAAAAAACCATAAATTTAAATAATTTATCAACTTTTGCTATCACCCTCCTCCTACAGCCCTCCCGCTTCGCTACTATCTATGAATATAGGACCGATTTTACTAATAAAAATAAATTAAAAAAATTAGAAAAAAAAATTAACGGATAATCTCCTCTTTTTTATCCAAAATCAAACTGCGACATCGCTCTCAATGTATTCGTTTTGTGACAATCTCATAACGTATTCACATCTTTATACTTGAATTTATATTAATTACCACATTTAATATTTATATTTTTATTTCTGTTGTAACGCACGTATACCTAAGTATTATTCAGAAGAAAGTGGAGATTAGCTGGGCTCGCTCCTCTTCGACGACACGACGGAAGTTGCCGCAGGACGGGCTCTGAAAGTTTTCCCTCTGGGCCGCACAGTTTCTGATCCGACTGTGCTCCTTCCCCATATGGTTGCCCGGGGCGAGCACGGCGGTGTACGGAGACGTCTCGATGCTAATGGCGCATTCGACTCGCGGCAAGTCGTCGGCGGCCGTTGGGTCGGATCAGCAGCACCAATGAATGCTTCAGCCTTGAGGGTACGATACCAACCGCTCACTTCCTTGTTCAATCGAGTTTAATTAATCTACGCTTCACGACGCCGGTTCAATCTTTGAGAGTCGAATAAATGGACGAATTCGATTCAGCAACAATTCAAATCTGCAGTTTTTGTTCGCTTTGTGCTGTGAAACCGCCACTTTCCGGTTTGTTCTCATGAGCTCTGCTTCTCTCCCGTGGCTCGTATTTGAAGGATTGAGAAAGGTGGTCAGAGAGGTGATAGACGTCTTATCACTTTATTTTGAAATGGATAATTTTGTTTTTTTATCACTAATGTATCTTAAAAACTAATAGTGTAAGTAAAATTGAAAAGAATCAAGTTGCTAAGAAAATATTCAGAAAAACGCATGGCTCTTTTAGATGTAAATGAATCCTAATTTATATTAAAACTCATTTCATAGGTCATCACCATAAAAGATAGCAACTTGAGGAAAGCAACCTTCGAAGTAAAGAAAAAAATCACCGGATCACCAGTACAAAAAATTCTTCAAGTTGATGATTTAAAGGCAAGAGAATTCAAGATTCACTTATATACATATGTATATGAATTTTATATCTCTAGCAACAAAAATAACAACTTTCGAAAGTGAAAATTTTTTAGCTCAACAACAAGAACGAAAATACAACAAAAAAAGGAGAAACTTGTAAACTTACAAGGGAACCGATAGAGGGAAACTAGAAGGAGGTGAATACAAGCACAAAAGTAAACACAAATTTCATTGGTTGCAGAGATCAAATCTATTTTAAACAGATTACAAAGATTTTTTCTCACATAGCTCTCACCTAATACATAGGTTAAGTACTCATCTTCCTCTGCTCTAAAATCCTAACACACAACTCTTGTATGAAAGACTCAAGGGGCTCAAGTGGCTGGTTCAAAAGGCTCAACTAGCCTTCCCCTCTATTTATAGCTTATGTTCTTTGACCTCTAAGTTTTCTAATTTTTTTCTCAAAATATCTCTCTGTTGTAGTATACTCTTACATACCACCGATAGTATTTTGATCTATTTTCTCCTCCATCTATCAGACGATCAAAGCACATTCATAACTTAGCTTCGCCTCAACGCAAACTTCGCGATAATGCTACGTGCACTTCTATCATTCCCACGATTTTGAGACCAAGCCGTGAAACCCTTTGCACGCTTCTCAAAGTGACTCACTGCCACTTACTTGACTTCGAGCAAGCCTTCCGATGTCGGCATGTGTATTCCATCTGGCGATCTTGACTGTCGGCAAGTTTCTCCCGCTCCCGATTCCTCGAGTCGCCTTATCACTTGCACCAGCATTCCTTCGCTTGACTTTGTCAACACACCGTCTCCATCAATCTTTCATGCTTTGCTTGACCTCCACGTGTACAACTAGGATTACTCTTGACTCCGCCCGGCCTACTCGATCGTCCAACACCAAGTACCCTGCTTGGCTTCGATCGTCTCGCCGTCGGCCACCAAGTTGCATCATCACCTGCACAATATAAGACAAACAAACACATATCTCCAACTCTATTATGGGTTAGTCAAAATTAAAATCCTTTGTTGATCAGCACATCACAAACAAATCGTGTACGCCGGATACACATTTCCTGAGTGCCAGACCATCCGGCATGCTCAACCTCTCCAGACTTGTTCTGCAACCTCTTTGCAGGAAATACTCCAGTGAAGCATCCGACGTGTACTGCTTGAGGGCCGGATCATCTGACGAGTATAAGTCACAAAGAACCAATTTTCAGCTTCTTTGCAAAAAATACTCCGACGTGTATGCTGCCCAAGCACCAGATCATCCGGCGGGTACACTAACTTTTGCTTTTGAGTTGAAAATGCTCCGACATGAATCATATTTGAACACCGGACCTTCCGACGTATTCAGTTTCTAGAACGCCAGACCATCCGACATGTACAATTTTCCTGAACTCAGAGATAAACACGCAGACTCTATTTTTCTCTGCAACTTTGGTTAGTCATGATTATAATTACAATACATCTATATACATTTACAATCTAAAAACATCAGATCAAATCAACACACTTATCAATCGCTCATCGTATATAAACCTAGATATATTTTCATTTGGTTTCACAGTATTACACAGACCGACACTCCATAAAATCATCTAACAAGGACAACAAACCATTCCAACAGTGCGATAACCCAATTGCCCTAGTGATTACATAGCTTACTTGATTGCACGGGTCCATGCGCTCCAACTAGAAGAACAGCATCAACATCTGACTCCACACTGAATTGCCATTGCACAAGCGACTGTGTTTCAGTCTTCTATATGCACTGCGATCATGCTATGCCATCTTCTAGCACTAAGAGATATACTAGTTCATTTTTGTCCTCTGGAGACACTACCTCTATATGTTTTATTTGTACTGTTGAGGAACTGCCAGGAAAGGCTTGAAGGTCAGAATGAGCCCAATGACCTCAGTCAGATTCAGTAGCAGAAACACCATCTGGTCACCTGCTCATAAAAGAATATGTGCGTCAGTTAAAAACACAATTCAAATCGACATCACTACAAAAAAGCTCCAAGGGCCAAGCTAATCGTATTAAGGTCATAATCTAGCTATTTCTTATATACAGCAATTTAGCAAACACCTGTGCTTTAACTATCACTGTAGTAAACAACGCAATTTATATAGTTCCAGAACTCCATATTTACCTGGAAAGAACGCCTCATGTTGGCGCTTTTGTGCCCACGAGAATCTGCAATCAGAGGCATTTCAACAGTGACTCTTTTTTCAAAACGCATGTACACACTTGTTAGAATTGGTTCATGCTTTCATGCTCATCAGGCAAGAACAATCGCTAAGCTAGGAGGAATTAACAGATAAACTACAAATATTCTAATCACTGCAATTATATCATATGAACCATAAGAGAGATGTTTGTTCATGGCTCACAAATACACTATTCAATCATGGCAGTTGATATTGAGAAAAAAATCCTAGCAGCTTGGCTCACTTTTTTCTTCTAACCCATGAGAGCGGTAGACAGCCCTGTTTATACTTACATAATGCCTGCCCCAGCTGGAGCGGCAGCCTTGAACAAGGACATTGCTGTTGTAGCTATTCCATTTGCAGCACCCCTTTGCTCTTGTGGCTATAAATAGGATCCAGTTAAAATATTAGATTTATTTGACATTTATTTTTGTTAGGTTATTGGACAATAATCGGTTGAACTGAGATAAATTGGGCATGTACCACAGCATTGTTTTGCAGAAGAGAAGTGCCAGTAATTATAGTTATCTGATCAACATACTCAAAGGTTAGTACCATCAAAGATGAATATTTGAATAAAGCACAAAGCCATAAACTAAAATAACCAGCATATCTTTTCTTCTAAATTTCTGATTCTATACAATGTCGAACGTATTTAACCATTTACAGTGGTAAGTGGTGAAATATTTTATGGGCTGAATCGCAGAGCTATAACACCGTAAGTACTTACAGCAAGCATACTTTTGATCATTGCTGCACTATAGAGAGCCACACCAAGTCTTAGTCCTGATAAGTGTGTCATAAAGGGATAGGCAACAATTATTGGTATAGATAGTACCTGCAATGCTTAAGGTCAACTGATAAGAATTAAAAACATTTTTTTTTACTGAAAAAGGACAAAAATCAGTGATGAGTAAATTGCAAAGTCAAAAAATTGTGACATTAGTAACTCACTGCTGCAATGCGGGTTGAGTGGATAGGTCCAAGGATTTTATCAACCGAACGATAAACAAAGAGTTGATATACTAGAAGACTGGCACCTACAGTATAATAAAAGATAAGTATTGACTTTCCTTAATTGCATTTGGTACAGCATAACCATAAAACACAAACATCGTACAATTAAATGGCTGCCTAAGATTCTCTAAAGTTCTCGGGAAAGCAGTTGGTTGAACTATAATTACCTGCGACTGCGAGAACTTGTCCAACATCTTTAGATGAAAAGCTAAGCCCGCCATATTTTCTATTACTTACAGTCCACAGAGAAAATATCTGACGTTGAATTGTAACAAATAATGTTTAGAACCATTGCATTTCAATGTAGCAGATCAGATGTTATGACGTCGGTAAATGTTACCTCACTATATGCAGTGTCATGAAGGGAGAAGACACAATATGTGAGAATGGATGACATCAATGGCCAGTTTTTCAATAAACTCTTCTTAGGTAATTCTGTACTTTCTTGAGTTGTGGAACCTTCAGCTGTTTCAACTGCCCTCTCAAGGCCTTTGTGCTTATGTAGGGTCTCCTGTTTAGTTACTTGGTAAATTACAAGTAAAAAATAACAATAGAAGTAAGCTCACATGTAAGTTCAAAATAAACTAGCAGAGAATTTTGTTTATTTTAAGGTAGGATAGGATATTCAAATGGATCATGCAGTTAATTTGAATATATGTCTTGGCTCTTTTAGTACTCCAACAAGACATCTATGTTCTTTTTTTTTTTCTGACCAAGGGTGGTTCTTTCACACCCCCGGCTAAATTAGGATTAACCCAACCACCAAAGTCCTTTCCCTTTTTGCTCTTCTCTTTTTTCTTTAGGAACAAATCCTGTGATTTCTTTTTGGCTTGAGAATGAATCCCCGCTCTTTCTGGGTTTAATTAGGACATATTTATGTATACATAAATCATAAAAGACATACAAAAAGCTCTTTGGGATAACATTAAAACATATAAACTAGTAGCATACATATACACATAGAGTATATCATACTTACCGGGAGCCATGCACAGCTTATGAAGACCAAGGCAGCGAAAAGTGATATACATAGACATGGTAGAAGATATGGGAACCTGCATGATTTTGGTTAAGCAGAGAAAATAAACAAAAATCTGTCTTAGTGTTAAAAGAATTCAATTTCAGGCGAAAAGTATACCTCCCAAAAGCTGATTTCTCATGAAACAGATGTGGATATTGTTTGACAGGCTGGTAATAATAATGACACAAAAGATGAGAAATCATACAAATGTTTCACAAATTATAATCTTTGTGAGGTACCTGTGCTAGGTAGCCCCCAATTGCTGGACCAATTATAACACCCATTCCCCATGCTGTGCTAACCTAAATTTGGCGAAATGGATCAAACAGAGTTCATGATATGTAATAGTTATGGCATATGCGTAATTGTGAAGTGTTTTACATGTAGAATTGGAACTTACAATTGATAGACCCAAAGCTTGCTGTTCAGCTCGACAAACTTCAATAGAGTAAGCCTGTAGTCTCAAGCAACAAGTAATTATTGACTAGGCATTTGCTATAATTAGAACAGTGACCGATAGTGACATCATTCCATTATTTGTCCTTTGCAATTGTCACTATTACATATCAAAATACCTTTATTGGTGCAAGGAATCCATTTAGAGCACCAAGAAGCAACCTTGTAGTAATAGCCATCCAATATTTCACAGTAAATCCAAACAAAGTGTTGAATATAATGCTGAAATATAGATTTAGTAATGGGTTAGCAATCAGATAGTAACGGGAACAGGATACTATTTAACTTTCATGAATACATTTTGATCACATTTAGTGAAAGAAAGAAACGATGAGTACATACACCGAAAATAATGAAATTGCAATCACAGGCTTTCGTCCGATACGATCTGCAACCATACCCCAAAAAACTGAGGCAAAACCTCTGCCGATCATATATGATGCACCTAAAGGATAGGAACACAAATATTACATGGACCAGGTACGCACTGAATATTGATGTATTAATTTTGGGTGAAGGAAATATGCATGGATTTTGTTTCTCATTGACGCTTGGGTGTGACAAATCTTACCGAGAAACCCAGCATAGAATCCAATGTCTTCTTCTCTTTGAGCAACATGCAGGTCTCTTATCTGTTTTACAAATCAGCATTTTTATTTGCAAGAAATCAAATCAGCATTGTAACAGCCAAAAAACAGATTACAGAGAAAGAAAATATGCTTATAGAATGCCATGGCAGCTTACCATGAAGTACAAAAACGGGAACAAGGAGGTTATTGGCAGAGCTGGAAAAAAAAAGATAAGATGGGTCGTATTTAGAAATAAGTAGAATTAGTATTATATTTCAGAACAGGAATACTCCATTATCTATATATATCTGGCACAAGCAGTCGTGAGGGAAGCAAGAATATCCAAATCCAACAAGAATTGGAGTAGAAAAAGACCAGGAGATCGATTAACAAATCAATAATCAAGCAGCACGCTGATTTGCATAATCGACGTATATTCATACGTACACGATGCGAACGTGGTGGTCCCAACGAAGAGCAGCTCCTTGTACGGAACGCCCTGGTGGCTCTCCTTCCTCCGCTCCACGGCGCAGCCGGGGCAGCCGTCATAGTACACCTTGGCCGGCTTTGGCGCCGACGGCGGCGGCGCCTCCTCCCCCATTTCAGCTTCGCGGGGACGCGATCGAGTCGAAGGTGACGCGCGGCGGCGTAGGTGCGCGCGCAGGACGTGATGTCAGAACTCAGAAGAGAGGAAGGGGAGGAGAAGAGGCGGCGGGGCAGGAGCCATGCATTGGAGTGTCAGCCGATGAGCTGAGCCGTGGAAGGAAAGTTGAAGGCTGTGGCAGCGGCGTTGCATTGAAGCTGGTCCCTCGGTAGTCGGTATATGGAGGATTTTTTTAATATTATTTTTTTACAGATATTGTGAAAATAATATCGAAAATAAGGAAATTCTAAAATTAATAGCTGTTTGTTTTTGCCAAACCGTTGAACAAACAAGTATTAAGGTTTGGTGTGATGTGGCACCGGTAGAAGGTTTGGGGTGCTGAAAACAGTTTTGAGATAATTTTCGCTAAACGGTTTGACGAAAATTAGTTGTCATTAAACCGTACAGCGAAAATTGTATTTTTATCAAACGAGAGGCTGAAAAATCCGGCCCCCTATCCCCTCACCCATGCGTTCGCATGGCTGTGCCTGCTCGTCACATTTTAGTCATGAGCAGAGATGGAGCGCACCAGCAAAAGAGAGGAGAAGAGAGAAAAGGAAGGGAGGAGGAAGAAGGAAGAAGGAAGAAGGGAGAAGGGAGAAGGAGGAAGAAGAAGAATATTAAGGTAATTATTTTATATTTGTATTTTAGATGGATGTTTATCGTTCTATGTGTATTTAAATTAAATCAGCGATTAAAAAATAATTTTTTTCTTTGTTGATTTTAGTATAAATCTTTGTATTAGATTTTTTAGTATTATATTAAGAAAATAAAATATATGTACGTGTAAATATTAGACCTCGGTACTCTAGTTATTTTGGACTTATGACTAGTGGTTTGCAACAGAAAATAATAAAACAAAGAGAGGATCCAAAAAGCAATGCAACACCGAAGTATTTATGTTAAAATTTTAATATCAAATGGTATTAATTAATAAGTTCTTGAGAATTAAATATATTTAATTTGTTGGTGCTAGTAATATATTTATGTAATAATGATATCCTCGTTGTAGATTTAGGACAGTAATATTGATTAGATTTTAGGCAACGAAGATTATAATATTTTTTATTGTAAGACCATAAACAGTGGGTTGGCATGACCATTGCATTAGTCAATTTTAAGTTAATCGTATTGTATGAATGTAATTTAATTTCATTTCTAATTTATATATTTTTTACATGACAGTTATGTCAAACTATATAAAACTTAGAGTATTATATGGAAATGATCAAATCCGTAACGGTCCATCAGATGTTGATTTGAGCAATTTTTCATTTACCATCCTTGTGCACCCAAATCCTAAGGGTACAAGTATGAAGGAGATGAAAATATGGTTCACCCAATTCTTTCAGCTTGACCCTCAGATTTATTCTGTTACGATGCAATGCATGTGGACTCGTACGTTAAATATAGTTTGTTGGGAGTTAAAGCCGGTGTATCGGACGAATAAGTGGTTGAAATGGTTGGAGTGGTCCAGGCAGTATCGGGCTGAGTTCAATATCCTGGTGCAACCATGTCCAAAAGAAGCGGATGATAATAGCAGTGCAGCAACACTAGTAGAAGAAGAGGATACACGCGGGCATGCAGTGTCGACGGGGAAGTAGAACAAAGGCAGACGACCGAGGCAGAGGTTGTTGTGCATAGGTGGGAGACAGAGGTTGAGGAGGGTCAGGATGATACAGGGGAGGAAATTGAAGAAATCTTTGTTGAGCTCGAGAACGTGGAGCGTAACGTAATTCATGAGGAATAAGTTTTATTGGAATCTGTAAATATAGATGAAGATGATGGTGATGATGAGGATGATGCAGACGATGACTGTTCTAATACTATTATCCCAGAAGAATGGAACTTTCGTGACAAAGCGAGGATGCATGTTATGGAGAACTATGACTCCCCTTGGGAATATGGTTCTAGTATGGTTCACCTAAATCAGGTGTTCCCCAATCGGTCTGAAATGAAGGATGCAGTGATACAGTGGTCAGTGACATCACACAAAGAGGTATTTGTTGCTATCTCAAGCACAGAAAAGTACAGTGTCAAGTGCAGAACTCATGGATGCAGATTTTATGTTTATGCATACAAGCCGAAGCATTCGATCCACTGGGTAGCCTCAAGAGTGGTTCAGCACAATTGTATGCTGGAAAATGTTGGTCGAAAGCACCGCAACCTCACTGCTGTACTAGTTGCAAATGAATTATTCATTGAGATTATTCAGAAGCGGGACATGGAATACTCGTTCATCCAACGATCGATATTACGACAGTTTAAATATGAGATTACTTATCAAAAGGCTTGGCGTGCAAAGCAGAAAGCCTTGGAGAAGCGACAGGGTACATATGAGGCTTCTTATTGCAACCTAGCCAGCATGCTTGAAATTCTGAAGGTCAGGAACACTGACACATATACTGCTTTCAAGGAGATTGAACTTGATGAAAACCAGCCTAGGATTTTTCGGCGTGCTTTTTTTCTTTAGGTCAGTGTATTCAGTCCTTCTAGCATTGCCATTCTTTGCTTTGCGTGGATGTTACATTCTTAACTGGGAAGTACAAAGATTAGATTCTCACTGCAATTGGTGTTGATGCAAATAACTAGATATTTCCTTTGATATTTGCGTTTATGGAGGGTGAGAGCAGGTTGAGCTGGCTCTAGATTTTTAGGCATCTTAAGGTTGGGGTTGTCCATGATCGACTTAACTTTTGCATCATAGATGATCGGCATGTTGGGATCTTATCTGCTATAAAGACACTGTAAGAAAATTCAAATAAGCCGTTCCCTTGGAATGACCTGCAGAATAGATGGTGCATGCGTCACATGGGAGACAATTTTCATAAGCAATTTAAGAGAAAAGCACTGATGGGCATGTTCAAGAGGTTGTGCAGCCAGAACTAAAGTCACAAGTTTGATGCTTTGTGGAAGGAGTTGGATAAGGAAACAAGGACGCATGTGCAGGAGAGAAATAAGGAGCCGACTACTGGTGACGAAACTGTACCGAAGGTGCTGCCGCCTCTTGGAGAAGGCATTGATCCTCCTAATATGAGAAGAAGGTTGGCAAGAAATATCAAATATTTCTCCCACTGGATTGAGGCAAAGCCAAAGGAGAAGTGGTCCTTACTCTATGACACCGGAGGTGCTAGGTTTGTGTACTGTGCTACGTCTTTATCAAATATGTGTAGTGTGAGCTATTATATTTGAAAGTTGATACCTATTTATTTTGATGTTATTTGATAGGTATGGTGTCATAACTACAAATATAGCAGAGGTTTACAATTGAGTCATGAGAGGGTTGTGTGGACTCCCTATTGTTGCAATAATTGAGGGAATGTTGTACGATATTATTGGTTACTACCAGAAGAGGCATGCTACTACTGTGATACACTGCACAACAATACGTACACCGTATGACCAATGGATGATGGAGTACCTGTAAAAGAAGAACACGAAGTCAGTACAACATATGGTTCATAGCATGGGCATCAATGAGCACCGCTTTGAGATAACCCTGGGATCAAAAGGAGGAGTGGGGAGCGATACCAGAATTGTCACTCATGAGGTGAACGTAGGGCAAGTTTTCAATAGATAGTGCGAATGCTCCTGCAACAAATCGAAGCTTTTACATGTCCCATGTTCTCATTCGCTGGCTGCATTACCACAATTGGGTGTGGGAAGCTCAGTATATGTGTCACAATTTTACTTGAAGGAAAATATGGTGCTGAGTTGGACTGGAGAGTTCTGTGGATTCAATACACATGGTGACTTTACAGTTTACAATAGAGATATACCGATATGTCTGCCCCCTATGATGTTGCTTAGACATCTCTATGGAAAAGGTGGTCAGCCGCAGACTAGGCGTATAATGATATTAATGAAGCTGAAGTTGCAGCCCTGTGAGGAGGTGCAGTGAGTGTGATGAGTATGGTCACAAGACAAAGGATTGCCCACACTCTAACCGTGGCGATGCTGGAGTGTGACCATCCACCGGTAGTCGATGTGGGAGAGTTGCATGTGGAGGACAAGCAGTGCACGGGACTGGGGCAAACCTTGACGGATATGTTATCTAGGAAAAATATGTTTCTTCGGTTATTTGTGAACTGTTATGTTCTTGATGTAAAAACTAAGTGGTATTATTTGTGTAATTTTTTTGTTTTCGATGTAAGAACTAAATGTTTTTATTTATGTATTATTTATGTTCTTTGTGTCATATGAAGTTGTTTGTGTATGGTTTATGCTGTTGACATATGAATTATGTGGTCATCAATTTACAATAACTATGTGTTATATATTGGTCTGTTTTCGTAGAGATGGAGGCATCGTACAAGCTTCTCGACCGTTGTGTGGACAAGCAGCACCGTGGCTTCTTACACGCCATGAGTGACGCTTTGAGTATTCCTGTGTTACGGATTAGTGCGCCAAAGATGGCTTGGCAACTGCACCCGAACTTGTTCGACATGTCGTACAGATGGTTCAATTTGCATGCAGCAACATTTATTGTGTTGTAACTAATCAGCTCATGTATTTGCAGGTTGGGTCGTGTAGGACTTCTTCTGCTAGCACGGATGCTTCAGGCCACAGATGAGGACGCGGGTTCGCATCAGGTGGCTGAGGGACAGGAGGATGAGGGATAGCTGGAGTGGTCACGTCGGTTCCCATTTGATCGTTCCCTTATTTTGGCTTTGTGGACCAATGGAGGCCGGAGACACGCATGTTCCACATGCTGTTTGGGGAGATGGTAGTCACGCTAGAGGACGTCTTCATGCTGACTCGGTTACCGATTTCTGGTGAACCGATCGGTCCCTCTGTCACTCCAGCTGGTTGGCAGCAAGACTTGTTTAAGAGGTTTCAAGGAGTTCTACCTGAGCCACTAAACATGTGGCCCATTGAGGAGCATCGAAGCACGGGCCCAAGAAGCAGTGGTTGGAGCAGTTCATAGTTAGTAATTTTTATGTTGCTTCTCTAATTTCATATTGCACGTGCTTTGTTCATTTATTATCAGTAATGACAATCAATCGAATTATGAAGGTGGATAGGATGGCCGAGGATCCCACGGAGTACCAAGTTGCTCGACACCTGGAGGCTTACCTGCTGTGGTTGTTTAGTTCGGTGATGTTAACCTCTAGCCACGACAACACTGTGGACGCATGTTGGATAGCCTATGCACGGGGTATTGCTGACACAGCAGTCGGCGACGTGCCTCAGGTGTCTTAGGGTTCGATGGTTCTTTATGCCATTTACCGCGCCCTGTGCTATGCCTGCGTGAGGACACACAATGCGTCCAACTTGACGGGTATGCCTCTTCTACTTCAGTTATGGTCATTTGAGCGCTTTCAGGTTGGACGACCTCTCGTGGTGCCTATGCATTACACCTTAGAGATAGACGCTGGCGACGACATCGACAAGCCTACAATGGGATCATTTTGGACACGCCGACGGGTATGCCCATCATAGTACCATTCAAATTTTACTGTTGTAACATTGATAACCTAACTTAGATAAACTATAATTTTACAGCCACAGTGGGCATGAGTTCGGGTTCATTCAGTGTATGAAGCTTTCATTGAGCAGTTCGACTACCTGAGGGCTGATATGGTCGTTTGGGAGCCGTACACTGCCGACTTCGTGCTGCAACGATCCGCTAGCCGTGGGATCTCTGAATTGTGCTTCAGGGACTCGGCGTTTTGGATGACGAGGAAAAAACTGGTGTTCGACGCATTGGTCGAAGACTATGCCATCCACCGCATGATGCGCCAGTTTGGATGGTGCCAGGAGGTCCTGGTCCCGCTGGGGACCGTGTTCCTGCTTCCGTACACACATGAGTTCTAATGTCACATACATCGTTTTATTCTATGTATTGTTTTTCTCTAATTGACACTCCATTGTAGTTTGTTGATGAAGGGGCCACCAAGGAGCATGGTAGACATGACCATCAGGATGCAGCCCTAGGTGCAGCTGTGGGGCGATGCTCTTGCGAGCGTGATTGAGTTTGGTGCGCCTTACGATGACTACAGTTACCAGCAATACCTGCAGTGGTACAGCACATGGACTCGCACATATCTCCTTCGTGTCATGGACCCCACATTGTTCCTCCGCTAACACTGCTGCCATGTACCCAGGACACGCAGGAGTGACGCTACATGTTGCGGTACATGAAATGTTCAAATTCTTACGGCTTTCAACATTCACATTACTACTATTGCTAATGATTAGTTGTGTACCGTAGTCTAACGTCGCGAGAGAGATTCATGAGGAGGCGATGAGTTCAGCTACGAGACTGCGCTAGCAAGGCACATGTGGTATGACGATCGATTATATCATTGAAGCGTTCTCTCGCTTTTCCGCCAAGGCCCGACGTATCGTGGAGTGCACATCGTGCTGACAGCCCGACGTTATTGTATGCGATCCTTCAACCACGCATTCCACTCAGAGGACCCCATGACCTTCCTCCGCCTTTGGCTACCAGCAATATGCTAGTCCTCAGCCTCCACTCCCTAATCAGGTAATTTTATTACTATAAGATTTTTTATTTAGTCTAAGAATTTTTTATTTTGTTGAAAAATAAATATTCTTTATGTAATTATTTCTTTGTAATATTGTTGTATATTTACGTAATCTTAGCAATATGTTGTTTTAGTTCTATGTAAGGTCAATTAACTTGTTATTTTGTTCCATACAGTTATTTTCTGCCGCAATTATGTCAAACTCTAGAAATCTTATAATTTTCTATGCAAATGGTCAAATGCATAACGGTCCATATGGTGTTAATTTGACTACTTGTGCATGCATGAGGCTCTAGATGGGCCATCCCCAAGTTCCTAGGAGACTCTGGATGGGCCGCCCCCCAATTCACATGAGGATGTAGATGGGCTTGCCCCCAATTCATAGAAGGCTTGGGATAGGCCACCCCCAGTTCATAGGAGGCTCTGGATGGGTCACCCCGCAGTTCACAGGAAGCCCTGGATGGATCGGGCATGGCTACGATACTCCTCAGCCTTCGCATCCTGTGCATGCAGGAGGCTCTGGTTTTGCCACGCCCGTGTGTCTTCCTACGCTAGGTATGTCACGACTCTTTATTCCGTAATGTTTGAGTTATTACGCATTCTCCGCCAATACTCAGTTGTTTGTGCACGATATAAATGCAGGTTTGATCCACATCGATACAACAACACAAGTTTCCGAGGGTACATCGCACTCTAGCGGGAACCCATTCTTTGACTATGTAGGGGCCTCAGAATTGCTGGAGTCACCACAATTGTACGGTGCACCATCGTCCACTTAGACTATGCAGCAGGAGGCATAAGACATCTATGGTCCCCAGTTGCCCAGATGTGAGAGCCACATGCTTGATTGGTACACACCTTCCGCCTACAAGCATCCTCGGGAGGAGGAGAAGGCAGCCGTTCTAGTGTCAGCACGTACGTGCAAGGGTGCCAGAGGCAGGGCATAGGGAAGGGGTCAGGGTAGGGGTCAGGAGTAGTCTGTGTTGCTTTTATGATTAATAAATGTCATTAGTTTAGCTTTCCATTTTATTAGTTCAGACTGCTGGTTTACGAAGTAGTTTAGTTACTCTGATGATACTATCTTATGATGCTAGTACCTTATTCTACTATTGTATTCTACTATGTTAGTATGGTGGGAACATTCGATGGCAGTGGAGGAAAATCACTAGGTAGATCTGATACATCCAATGCATTCACTATACGCTTCACTGCATACACACCGAGTACTTCATCTCCGTTCATATCCCCTTTCAAACCATTCACTTCAAACTTTCAAAATAAAACACCGTTGCATCAAAAAAACCCTACAACTATAACACTTTCAACTACAATAACTACTTGCTAAACTTTTACATAATAAAATGACCACACCAAGCAACAGCTACCATAGGGAATCTCTGCCAAGCATCAATGCCATAACTTTTCTAGCTTTCACAGGGCATCTAATGCTCCAGCCCCTAGCCAAGCTCGTGCACTCAGTCCATGCACCATCCCCCATCCATTATAAATAACCCCACCATCATCTATGGATAGATCATTCCTTCCTCAGCTCCTTCAACTGAAATGTCTTCCTCAGCTCTTGCAAGACCACCCAAGAAACATTGGGGTATTTTCATCCCCCAGGGGGTCGAACCACTGATGTGCTTCTGTGGCGATCATTGTAAACTTCGTGAGTCCCCGAACATATCCTACACATATGGCCTACGCTTTTTCATGTGTGCTAACTACCAGTATGACAAGCCTCGACATGGACCATACGAGTATTCACCGGTATAGCCACATTGTCGGAGGATGAACTCCACAAGCGGGGATCCGGAGGGACCCCCTTTGAGATTCGGCCGGGGGATGGTTCTGAGTCTGCCTCGTAGGTGAAATAAATGGGAGTAAAGGAGATGCAGGTGGGATGGATGATCGGATGCAGTAGGAATTAAATGCTCAGGGGATTTTAGACAGGTTCGGGCCGTACGGAGCGTAATACCCTACTCCCGTGTGTATGCTATAAATGCTCAGGGAATGTCTCTCTGAGGATCTGCTGTGTTACAAGAATGTTTGTCTAAATCTAGAGCTGCGTGAGCTTGTCTTGGTCTTGAAGACTGGTTGTTCGTCGTCCAGAGCTCCTTCGATCAGAGTTCGTCCGACCCTCTATCTCGTTCGTCTTCTTCTCTAGGGAGCTTGCCCCTCTTTTATACCCGTCGGGGCAGGTAGCGTGCCCAGAAAGGATGGCGCAAGTTCCAATGTGCCACAAATGGAAAGCAACCATCATGGGCTGCAGCTTGAGGTGACGGGGAGGGTTGAAAACGCGCCCCCGTCCGGTCTTGTCGTCATCATTCCGCTTTTCAGCGGGTGCAGCGGGGAGGTCCCGCCGGGCAGCCACCGAACAGCCCCGCGTGCCCACCCGGTCAGAGCGAGCCTGACACAGCAGAGCGACCGACGATATTCCTCGAGTCATGCGACGTTATCCCGAGGCGCGCCGGATGACGCGCGATGGGACCCGCGCATTAAATGTCCCCACGCCTCCCTGCCAGACCGTGGCAGGGACTGACAGCAGGCGTGGGGGGAGTGGTTGGAAATGATAGGCCACACGCCCTCTTAAATGCGGCATCGGGTCTCTCACCAAATGACACCTCACCGCTGAGCCCTTGTGGGGACCATTGGCGAAGGACTTTTCAGGCCCTCGGGGAACTGTGAGTGCTCGGGGACTACTGTTCACAGCTCCGAGCACTCTCTCCGAGATATGCCCTTTCTTGGTCCTCGGGGAACTCGGGTGCTCGGGGACCACTGTTCATGGCCTCGAGCGCCCTCTCCCGGTACTTGACTGCTCGGGTCCTCGGGGAACTCGGGTGCTCAGGGACCATTTTTCATGGCCCCGAGCACCCTCTCCCGGAACTGACTTCTCTTGTCGTTGGGGAACTCGGGTGCTCGGGGACCACTGTTCATGGCCTCGAGCACCCTCTCCCGGAACTTGGTATTCTCGGGTCATCAGGGAACTCGGGTACTCGGGGACCACTGTTCATAGCCCCGAGCACCCTTTCCTGGAACTTGGTCTTCTAGGACCCCGGGGAGATAATCCTCGAGGGAGGGCGCCACATGACACTCTACTGTTCTGGCCTCGGGACTCGGGGACCCCTGGTTACCATGTCACTGACAGACATAAATCACTCATATGGGTCTTTCCATATGATTTTATGCACTCTCTTACTAATCTCTCATCTTGTTTCTTTTATACAGTCTCCTCCACCTATCTGCGACTTCAGGTAATAGCTCAACATGGAGCAAAATGAGGACCAGAAGCGGTGGGTAGATATAGAGATGCGATGGATGAGGGAAGCTTACAAACACCGCGAGTACGAGCGACATCAGGAGAAACTACGGATGAAACGACAGGAGGAGGAGGAGCGCATCAGAAGCGCCGCGGCTCAAGCACGCGAAGTAGAAAGGGAAAGTAAGCGGGAGAGGACCCGTCACGCTAAGGCGGGGGCCTGATGCCCTAAGAAAGGGCAAATATTCTAGGTGCATTCAGTAGAGAGTATCTATTGTACCCTGACCTATTTTCATTCCCTAATACATGTTTAGTTTAACAGCGACATGCTATTAGATTACTCTTTAGGCGTACCGTACATGCCAATGTTTGTTGTTGGCAGCTTTTTATGGTTAGGGTCTATCCGCACTACGACGAAAAATCCTATGTCACATTTAATGTTCATCGGCGTATGTAATTTTTGTACTAGGTTCTATGGTACTTATGCTTTACAATTACTATTATAGACTCTTATAGCAATTCTATGCTATGTCCTATTGTCAGACAAACAATTCTACGATTTATTTTACATCTTTTTATTCCGTATCAGAAATAAGTTCAATTGCAAAATAAAAATGCGATATAATATTTTTTCAACGGAAGAAATAATTTCGGCCATTCGGACGCGGGATATGGTTTACAATGAGCTCCCGGGTCAGGAGATATGGCCCACTGAGCTCACACGGTTTTTTCATTCAACGGTTTGGTAAAAATTAATTTTCACCCTACAGTTTGGTGACAATTAATTTTCGCCAAACGGTTTGGCGAAAATTGCCTCGATGTTACAGTCAGACACTCCTAACCTGTCTATTTTCGCCATACGGTTTGACGAAAATAGTATTTTCATTGTACGATAGTGTGAAAACTGTTTTCGTCGAACCGTTGAGCGAATAGGTATTATTTTTACAATTTCATCATTTTCGGTATTATTTCTATAATATTCGAAAAAATGTATTTTTAAAAAAAATCTTCCCCGTTACTCCTCTCTTCCGCAAACTGATGAGCCAGGGATGACGACGAGAGAAATAGGAATGGACTGATATGCGAGCTGACGCGCCATCGATGCCGTGGACGAACCACCTGAGGATCGATGCACCTGTGCAAAGCAGACTGAAACCGAGGACGGCAAGCAAGGAGACATCACGAGTCTACAGCTGCGCCAGATGATTGCTCACTGCCCTGCACTAGAGCATTGGGGTGACAGATTTGGAGTTTGGACGGCAACGGGCCAGCGTTACTGTGTAGTGTCGGATTCTAAGTTAGGTTTCGCGTGTTTAATTTTTTTTCGAATCAAATATCTAAATTCGAATTAAATTTTAACATCTATATTCATGTCCGAGTAACACGCCTACGAGCAACTTCCAATTCCAAGAATGATCATAGTAGGTAGAGACTAGGATGCTGCAACCTCCATTATTGATGCGTCAAAAGATGGCCGGCCGTTCGTTTTCTGCCAGAATTGCTTTGGAAGTTGGATCTCCCTGGCTTTCCGCCAGCAGCCGAGATTGACTTCAACGGCACCAGCGATAAGAACGCCATCGACACTTGGACAGAGACGCACACCTCCATTATTGATCTGCAAAAAGAAGGCCGCTTTACGCCTGTTTCGGGGGCGTTGAAGGTAATTAAACGCCGTGCTAAACGTACATTTGTTGTCTTGAAGAAGTGGCTGGATTACCATGTTCTAACTGCTCGATCGGTGACTCCGGCATCAGCGGCGGATCTTCAGGGGTGGGAAGGCCTCAAGCTACTGCCTATCGGTTGCCACTCCCATGCAGTCTATCTCCTCCAATTTTTTTTACAAGAGAAGGAGAAGAAGAAAGAGGTGCCGGGGAGGAGGAAGAAAATCAGCCCTTCCATGACTGCGCTGGGTGCATCACTACACAGCATCTGCATGGCTCGCTGTCATGCTACATACACTAGAGTGTCAGATGATCGATCATCGCTTTGCTCGCTAACTTTCCTCCCGAACAAGGCTACTGACCTAATCACCTAAGAGTGCAGTGCAGGCTCGATCGTAATAATCCTGTCAAAATCGACCAAAAATAGATGAACTACCGTCATTACACCACGCCTACGTACAACTTAGTCATTATGCGAAAAAATTATGGGTGACGGGTATTGCACTCATCACTTAAAATGTGTCACTGATGACGAGTTATAAGTGACGGGTAAGGATCTGTCACCAATGAGATTATAGGTGACGGGTCACGACCTGTCACCTATTAGCTGTTATCCGTCACTTATGTCTTTTTATACAGCTTAGAGGAGAACATATAAGTGACGGATACATAATTTATCCATCACTATATTCAGATATAAGTGACATGTAACTCATTTACTCGTCATGTATGTCTTTCTCACCAGCACATGGAAGAATACATAAGTGACGGATAATTTCTTTACCTGTCACTTATGTATAGGTTACTGTTGGCGTAAGAGATCCTCTTACGCTAATAAATACGGCGAGAGTTTCTTATAAGGAGGAGACTTAAGTTTGAAGATGAAGTTTGAGAGGAAGGGACACCGAAAATGTATTGATAGTCGAAAAGATTGGTCTATAGGAGTATTGTGTCTTTGTGTTTGTGTGTATCTATCTTCCCCTAGATGACTATGCCCCCCCCCCCCATTTATAAGGTTATACGTAGCTTAGTGTACAAGTTATCACCATATACAAATATCTACGACCTGACCGAATTACATGGTCTTATCCTAGATAACTATTTTTAACCCTATATAAAAGATAAATATCTACTATAGCAACTATTGCGGTACAAGCAACCCTGAGGTGAGCTGGTCGCCAATTGCGGTCTCGCACCGCACTGTCAGGGGTGTCAGGATGACATCTATTGCACTGGAGTGTCAGGATAAGCACCACTTGTATCGGCATTAATTGTCCTTTCTTCCCCGATATTATCTTCGGAGATCTGCTGCATCTTCGAACTTCGAGAAGACCACATAGGCACCAAAGGGGTGGGCCCGAAGGGGTCCATAGCCTCTGAAAGCCAGACCTCTTGCTGAGAGTCCGGAGGCCGAAGGCTTCGGAGGGACCTTTGATAGCGATCCTTAACCATTATTCGCAGGCCCTGACATTCGGAGGGGTGAGAGGATATAGAGGAAAGCCAATTCCAGCCTCGTATAGTAACAAGGATGCCCGAACACAATCCCTTACCTCTGAGGAGTTTCTCAGCGGGAGCTGTGGGTATTGATGGTGAAGCTCGAGGCTGATAGCATATTCCGAAGACATAGGCACATTTAGAGGAGACACTGAGGGAGGGAGTCTCTAACGTCCTCAGTGGCTTGTCACGATGATATCAGAGGTATACTTGTTTGTTGAAGCCAAAGCCCGCCCGGGTGTCATTGCCAGCACAGGCTCCGAAGCCTATGTTGAGGTCGGAGGCGTGGCCGTCGTCGAGGCCAAAGAATGAAAAAGTATTGGCGGAGGTGACACGCTCCGGAGCCTATGCTGAGGTCAGGGGTGTGGCCGTCGTCGAGGCATAAGACCGAAGGCGTATTGGCTGCAACGGCAGAGGAAACACGCTTTAGAGCCTAATGGAGTTGGTACATAAGACATTGTGACCAAAGGCCGGAGGGGCGTCAGTGGAGATGACACACTCCAGAGTCCGTGCCAAGGCTGATTTAGATCCTTTGGACTTCTTGATGATGAGTCCTCTCGCCACTTGAATTTGTCAGAGTGGAGACTACGTGTGGGAGCGGGGGGGGGGGGGGGGGCTTCCCATGTTTGCCTATTTAAGAATGGAAGGACGGGATGTGTCACTGGCGCGTTTGACTGGATAATGTGCGGGTTCGTTTGGGGTCGCGTGCTCGCGCCCCTGGCATGCACCGAAAGGAGTCCAAGCCATTAATACGACGGGACCTGTGTGCAAGACAACAAGGCATCGTCGTAGGATGTTGCCACATGTAGGCAGAACGACCGGTATATGGCCACAGGCTCCCTGGAGAGTAATGAGGAGTGCCATGAAACAACGCCATGTCGGTTCCGCTTAATCTCCCGAGCGTACTTGGATGCTTGGCCTGACTATAAAAGCTGGGTCATTTGGCTGGATTCGTTACTGCCTCAAGAGCGAGCACTTAACCTTGACCTGAATATGGCATCGTCTTCCTCCTCATCTTCTTCGGAGATGTAGATGATCTCGACTGGGGCGGGCTGTCTCGGTTGCCAGCGATGGCTCCGGCGGCCATCCTGCTTTCACCCCTGTGGGGAGGACAACCGCCTGCCACTCCAGCTTAACCCCCAGTTCGAGGGATTGCGCATGTCGAGATCATTGATATTTTTGATGACGAAGAGAAGATCGACTGGGATCTCCTGGGGAGGGAGAGTGACGATGAGGAGCATGCATCGACGGAGAAGTCGGCTGCCCTGGCGGCGAAGGAGGAGGCCATGAAGAAGGGAAAGGATGCCACGGTGGTGGTTTCTTTGACTTCTTCCTGAAAGGACAATGATGTCGCCTAGAGGGGGGGGTGAATAGACATTTTTACAAAAAATTCGTCCCCTTTTACCGTTGGCCTAAACTTGCAGCGGAATATAAACTAACGGGTTTTCACAAGTGAAAAACCTAAATATGCTAGGCTCAACTAGTGCACAATCACCTTAAATAAGTGTGGAAATTACAATCCTAAGGTGACAGAAATTATTCAATTCTAGCAAGAGATATGCAATAAAACTTAAATTGAAAAAGGCTGAAAACACTGTTCATATGCCTGAAATTACTGTTTATCCGGAGTATCCGGTGTAGTCCGGATACTCCGGTGTGTACAGGTCCGAAAACTCCGGTAAAGTCCGAATTCTCCGGTTTCTGTACAGAACAGAGCCCGAAACTGAATAAAATTAATGAGTAGAGAGTTCTAGCTCAAACCAAGTGATGTCGTGTGTTCCCGGAGATGATTCCAAGTAGATCCACGGAGAACCTACACTCAAATACACACAAACAAGTAGATCAAGCAATATGCACAAAAGATTTGAACAAGAACTCAAAAGTAAGGAAACAAGAGAGGAGACACAAAGATTTGTTTCCCGAAGTTCGGATTCACCACCGTGAATCCTACGTCTCCGTTGAGGAAGCTCCAACGAGCCGGGTCTCTTTCAACCTCTTTCCTCTCCAAGCTCGGTCATACTTGAGCTTGGCTTCTACTAACTTGATCTCTTCCCTTCCGGAGGCGAGATCGACCTTCACAAACTTTCCCGCGGCTCACCACAAGCACGGGAGCTCACCGGCGACACCTAGCCGGCTAGGAGGCTTCACCTCCAAAAGTAACAAACGCTTCGAGAACTTCTTATCGCGAACTCAAGTGCTCAAGAATGGATTTAGCTCACTTGCACTCAATCTTCCAATCTCTCAACCCAACTCACTTTTCTTCTCAAATCACACACTAGAATGGAGTGGGAGAGGTTCTTTTGGCTCTAGAGGATGTTCTTTTCGTGCCCTTGCAGCAGCCCCAAAGGATGGGGTGAGTGGGGTATAAATAGCCCACTCCAAAGAACTAGCCGTTACTGTTTTGACACGCCTACCCCGGAGTATCCGGTGAACACCGGAGTATCCGGTCCCAATTCCAAAAACGGCGTCAGAACGGTCTTAGAATGTGTCAGAACTAGCCGTTATGACTTTTCTGAACTTTTACCGAAGTATCCGGCCTACACCGGAGTCTCCGGGCGGCACTTAACACAGAAAACAGCCCCGGAGACTTCCCGGAGTCTTCGGCCACTTCAGGTACCGGAGTATCCGGCCTACACCGGAGTCTCCAGCCACAACATAGCTGACCTCCGAAAAACGGCGATAACTTTTGATCCCGGAGTCCGATTTCGACGATTTTGGACTCTATGGAAAGCTTATTCAGAGGGATACACATCCCAACTGAATTCATGACCTAAAACATATAGGATCAAACTAGAAACACTCCAAAACCCATTTTGGACACTTCTACACTTTCCGCTCCGGACTCTTAACAAGAAACTCTCACTTTGGTTTTGGTTGGGAACTCTTGAGCACTGAGACACGACAATTAGCTCACATTGCATCCCTCTTAATAGGGTGGCATGCCTATACTCAAATTCAAAGATAAAACACATTTGAACCACTTTGAGTATTTGAAAACTTTTAAGTACCGCTTCTTTCATTCAAACCTTGAGGGTTGCCAACTTCCATATATTCTTCACTCTATCTCTTCTTGATTCTTCGTATGATTGATGTGAATCATCCATAGCTTCCCATAGCCTCGCACGGTCCATCGGCACAAAGCCTTTACTCGCTCTTCACCACCGCCTTGGTCCTTCGGTGCCAAGCCATTTGCTTGCCCTTCACCACGGATGGTCCATCGCAGCCGAGTCTTGCTTGCCCTTCACCGTCTTGCCATAGTAAACCACTTTGTATTCGACATCTTCAAGGAATTCACTTTTTCATATATGGAGTCCACTTTTGTTCTTCACTCTTGGCATATGTGATTTAAATTCAACTTATGCCTTCTTATAAATCCTAACCCCAACTCACTCTTAAGCACAAAGCACATGGGTTAGTCCATAAAACCTAAATGACAACATTTATACCTTAAGTTACTTGATTTTCACAAGTAACTTATTAGCCTTCACGCATATTGTCAATCTTCATATAGAACCTAACCCCACTCATTCTTAAACACATAGCACACGGGTTAGTCCATGAAACTCTATTAACAAGTTATATCTTTAGTTACTTGATTTCCACAAGTAACTTAGCCTTCAAGCTTATTGCTAATCTTATTGAGCTTCTTCTTCTTCTTATGAGCATCACTAAAAGATCTCAATGACTTTTGATGCAATTATTTGAACTCATGGCATTTCTCAAAGAATTCATGCTTCATCATTTATGCATCTCCTATGGAATAACCTAATAGTAATTCTCAATATGATTGTTAGTCTATAGGCATTGTCATCACTTACCCGAGCATCACCTAGAGCTCATTCATCTTGATGCATTTTCAATCTCCCCATTTACCTAGAGCTCATGCATATCTCTCATCCATTAATCACCTATGGAACAACCTACTAACAAACTCAACAACATTATTAGTCCATAGGTATTGTCATTAATTACCAAAACCACACATAGGGGCTAGATGCGCTTTCACTTCCCCGTCTTCCGACAGCTCGAGAGCCGTCTATTGCATCAGCTTACGCAATAGTAGGCTGTAGATGAGACACATACGCCGCTTCATGCGCGGCCCCTGCCGGGACCCGAAGGAGGCGAAGGTGCCCTTCGGGGGAGTTCTTGGTGAAGTTGTGGGATATTCCTGCCTCACGGTCGACTATGGCTTCGCTGTAGGCCATAATTGTCCTTTTCCACCTTGTACTCTTTCTCCCCCTGGTTTGCTCTTTCGGGGTATGTCTCCTCCATAGCAACCTTTGTACTATTGCTTCTTTGTACGCGCCCTCCGCCATTTTTGTACTTTCTTGACATGAATCCCTTTGTTATGGTTGGAGTGTAGATATGGAGTTTTCTCGATCGGCGAAAGGCGTGTTATGATTGCAGTAGAAAAAGGGGGGATTTCATCGAATTGATTGAACTCCTCCTCATCAACGACATTTGCAACTTCGATGATGCGTCTTTTCCCAGTGAGAACCACATGACGTTTCTTCTTTGTTGTGTCAGTCACATAAAAGACTTGACGAACATCTTTAGCGAGTACGAAGAATTCAGACTTGTATCCGACATGTTTGAGATCAACGCTAGTGAATCCATACTTGTCATTAGTGACTCCCTTTGCCCCATGTACCTAACAACACTGAAATAGGGCTACCTTGAATCCCATGTAGTTTAGCTCGCATATCTCTTTTAGTTGACCATAGTATATGACTCTCTGCATGTCGTTGTTATAAGCATCTATAAGGATACCACTGTTCTAGTATATGCTCTTCTCATCTTGTACAACCGTGTAAAATATGTATCCGTTTATATCGTACCCTTGATATGTCATAATTGTGTAAATAAGGTCTGATGCCATTTTTTTTATCAGAGCACTTGTAGGAGTACTCGATTGTCTGATTCGATCTCAGAACCAAGTCGTAAACCTTTGCATATGTTGCCTCGCAACACAAGCTTCGATCTTCTTGTGCTCATTTGTTGCAGCACGAGAAAATGAGCTTGGTCATATGCCTTCTGATCAGGAGTTATTGCCATCTTCTTCAGAACCCCTACACCTGCGAACTCTCCTCATGATGAGACTTAGGAACATCAATTGGGTTATTTGGGTCAATGTAATTAATAGACCACTCAAATGCCTCCTCCATCACGTAACCCTGCACGATGCATCCCTCAGGAAAGGCTCAATTCCTTACGTACGACTTGAGAACTCTCATATATCTCTCATATGGAAACATGTGATGCAGGAACACGGGGCTAAGGTAGTGTATCTCCTTCACAAGGTGAGCAGTGAGATGCACTGTGATATCAAAAAAGGATGGTGGGAAATACACCTCAAAAATACATAGTCTCAAAGTGTCTTCTTTCCAGCTTCTCTAACGAGTCTGAATCGAGCACCTTTTGTTCAATTGTATTGAAGAAAAAGCACAGGCTCAGGGTAGCCTCATGAACCTTTATTGGGAAGATGTTCCTAATAGCTATCGCAAGCAGTGTTGTCATTATCACATGGCAATCATGGGACTTCATCAAGGCAAAATTCATTTTTAGCTCTTTCACTGAAACAAGTCTTGCAATGTTGGACGAGTAACCGGAGGGAACTTCTACACTATGCAAGAACTCGCATAATTTTTTTTTCCTTCTTGGAGAGAGTGATAGCTGCTGGGGGTAGGTGTTTTCTTTTGTCCGTATCATGTGCATGGAGGTCCGGCCTTAAGCCCATTTCTTCAAGATCAGCCCGTATGTTCTCATGATCCTTTCCTTTTCCCTTCATTTGGACCAATATACCGATCAGACTCTTGCAAATATTCTTCTTTACATGCATGTTATTGATAAAGTGACGAACATCTAATTTTTCCTAATACTATAGCTTGAATAGTATTGATTTCTTGTTCTACATTCCTAACTATTCATCATTCTTAGAGGATGGTTTTCGCTTGCCAAGGATAACATTGATATTCTTAACATGATTGTGGACATCTTCCCCACTGAAATACCTCGGAGGTAACGCTTTCTCCCTTGTGCCATCGAACTGCTTGTCCATGTTTCGGTACAGGTGCTTCCTGTGAAGGAAACGTTGATGCCGCATGTACACTATTTTCTTTAAGTTGTTCAACCTTAAACTGCATGTGTCATCTAAGCAATGGGAGTAAGCTTCACCTTTTCTTTTGCTCTGATCTGACAAGTTACGAAGTGCTACAGATTATTGATGTTGACGAACAACATGACGTGCAAGGTAAAGTACTCTTGCTTGTACTAATCCCAAACCTCAACACCTTTTGACCAGAGTTTCTTAAGATCATCGACTAAAGGCCTGAGGTACACATCAATATCATTACCATGTTGTTTTGGTCCTGATATGGAGCAAATGTAACAATGGTATCCGAACTTCTTAATGCAGAAAGGGATAAATGGGATGTCCATAAGGTGAACAACAATTTGTTACTCATAGATACCAATGAAGTTCTCAAAACTCCCTTGGGGAAACTTAACCATGATCTTTGGGTTTGGAATGAAGAAAAACATGGATTTTATATAGTCAAGTCGACCTACAGGCTCCTTGCAAACCAATCAAGATCTAATGACCACCATTGAAGAAATACTACATTGTGCTCCGATTTTGAAACCAATAAATCTGGAGGAAGTTGTGGATCATCTCAGTCCCTCCAAAGGTACGTACTTTTTGGTGACATGTCATTAAAGGTTTTGTTCCAGTTTAGGCTATACTGCATAAGAGACATTGAAATGCAAAGTAATTGTGTAGAATGTGGAGCTACCAAGGATACTATCTTCCATGCTCTTGTGGAATGCTCTTATGCATGCAATTTCTGGAGAATGTTCAAGGATCTCTACAAAATAAAGCTCCTCAAACTACATCAATTAATGTGGGCACAAGATATCTTAGACACCTCCATTTATGAAGCTGAAAAGGCTAATTATATATTATGTGACATGTGGGCGGTATGGAATGCACGCAATGCTCGACCACATGGTGGGTTTTCAGACCAATTACATCAAGCATGTAGATGGGCACATGATACTACAACAGATCTCATTCTAAGTGCAAGAACATCTCAATCAGGTGGAAAAATGAAAATTCAAGCTCACTGGCAATGACCACAGGAAGGTTTCTATAAGAATTATGTTGATGCTGCTTATAATGTAGATGAAATGAATGGGACATCTGGAGTAATAATAAGAGATGATCAAGGCCACATAGTGGTGGCAAGCAGCACTTGGCATGAATTTATCCCTGATGTATTGACAGCTGAAGCATATGCCTGTAGAGATGGAGCGAAATTGATGAAAACTTGAAGCATATCTCAAGTTGTAATGGAAGCAGATTCCATGGTGTCGGAGGATTAACTCTTGTCGCAGGGATCCCGAGGGACCCCTTTTTAGAGATTCGGCCGGGGGGATGATCCTGAATCCGCCTTGGATGATGAAACAGGTGGGAACCGGTCGGGCCGGTGGACACGGAGGAAATTTAGACAGGTTCGGGCCGCGCGGAGGCGTAATACCCTACTCCTGTGTGTATGCTATTGTATTAGGAGGGCCTTCGGAATGCCCTTTCTGGATCTCCAACGCCCCGGAGTCGGGGAAGGTATTACAATGGTATTTTTGGCCTATCTATTTGGAGCCCGGGTCTTCAAGTGCCGGACTCTCTGAGCTTGACGAACTACTCCTCCGAGAGAGCGAGCCTGAGTCTTCCTCTTCGGAGTCCCAGAGACCGAGAGTGCCCGGGGTTCGGAGCCGCCTCTAGAGCCTCCAGAGCCTCTCCTTCCCTTCCTTCCGTTCTTCTCCCTCTTTCTTGATGGAGTGCTCCCCCTTTTATACAACTGGGGGAGGCTTGCATGCCCAGCCGGGGGCATAAGTTCCCGTAAGCAGCTATCCTGACACTACAGTTTGATGTTACAGGGGTTGACTACACGCTCCCTGAGCTGTCCCGTCGGCCTTCACGTCCCAACTTTAGCAGGCACAGGGGAGGGGGCCTGCCGGGCAGCCTCTGAGCCGCCCCGCACGCCGCTGGGTCAGAGGGAGTCTGACACAGCAGGGGGGGGGGGGCAGGCGATAAGCTTCGTTGCATTGAATGCCCCCACGCCTCCCTGCCAGGCGGTGGTAGGGTCTGACGATAAGCATGGGGGGAGTGGTCGGAAGTGACAGTCCATGCTCCTGTTGAGGTAGCGTCGGGCCTCCCACCGATTGACATCTCACCGCTGAGCCCTTGCGGGATCCAGCGGCAAGGGGCTTCTAACGTCGTCGGGGGACTGTGGGTGCCCGGGAGCTATGCCCGAGCACCCTCTTCCCGGCACTGTTCATCTTGGGTCGTCGGGGGACTCGGGTGCTCGGGGGCCACTGTTCCCGGCCCCGAGCGCCCTCTCCCGGTACTGTTGGCTTCGTGTCCTCGGGGAGCTCGGGTACCCGGGGGCCACGTGTCCGTGGTCCCGAGCATGCCGCCGCCCGGAACTGTCTTCCTCAGGTCCTCGGGGAACCGAGTGCTCGGGGGCCACTGCTCCTGGCCCCGAGCACTCTCTCGGAACTGTGTATTTGGGTCCTCGGGGAACCGAGTGCTCGGGGGGCCATTGCTCCTGGCCCCGAGCACTCTCTCCCGGTACTGTTTATGTCGGGTCTTCGGGGGACTCCGAGCGCTCGGGGGCCACTGATCCTGGCCCCGAGCACTCCTTCCCGGAACTTGTTCTTGGCTCTTCGGGAGCTCGGGTTCTCGGGGCCACTGTTCCCGGCCTTGAGCACCCTCTCCCGAAACTTGTCTTCTTCAGGTCCTCGGGGAACCGAGTGCTCGGGGGCCATTGCTCCTGGCCCCGAGCACTCTCTCCCGGTATTGTTCATGACGGGTCTTCGGGGGACCTCGAGCACTCGAGGGCCACTGATCCTGGCCCCGAGCACTCCTTCCCGAAACTAGTTCTTGGCTCTTCGGGAGCTCGGGTGCTCGGGGGCCACTGACCACAGCCCCAAGCACCGTCTCCCGGAGCTTGTCCTCCTTGGGCCCTCGGGGACCTCCCGGGGAGGTGATCCCTAAGGCATGGCGCCACGTGACACTACTGCTGACCTGGCCCCTGGAATCGGGGAACCAACCCCCGATCCCATTTCACCGACACATGGGATTTATATCACTGTGGAAATCCAAGAACCATTGAGCTAGTATTATACCGATTATAAATCAAATCCAAGAGCTTATTGAAGGATGTATTATTTTGAAATTTGTCATGTTAAAAGGGAAGCAAATGAAGCAGCTCATAAACTTGCTAAATTTGCTTCTTCTTCTACTCCGGAGTGTGCCTGTTATAGTCAGGTGCCGGAATGAACAAGATTATATTTATGTTATGAGTTAATGAATGCTCTTGGTTGATTCTCAAAAAAAAAATCTCTGTTCCTAGTAGGACAATCATGGAAGAGAAGTGAGCGTGCAATCCAAGAATCTTGATATGATGAGCATGCGTCCCATGATACATGGCATCGGCTCTTCCGTAAGGGTGTGCACAAAGCAGGTTTGTTGCATGCTATTGGCGGATCTTCACATAGAAGGGGCTCAAGCCCCCTACTGGCTGCCACTTCCCTATAGGCCCCTCCCCCAAGCCCTCCTTCGTGACTTTGATGCATCCTCCACTACTCTTTCCATCATTAGGGTGTCTCCAATGTGCTGCAAAACCTGTCCTAAGCCCTTGGCACCATGTCCTGTACATTGTGTTGTCTATCAATTCTAGCTAAAAAAATTTGAAGAGCTACGGAATATAAATGACACAATCTCTATCCTCTCATCTCTCTTCCTCATCTCATTGTGCATCAACAATTGATTTGCGGCCACTGATTAAAGAAAGGAAGCGAGTGATAGCATGTTGTCGAGGACACCGCCGCCGTTGGGAGCCGCACAAGGTTGGTGACGCCGTTGGCGTCCTCACCACACCCATCATCTGCTTCAAGTCGGACCGCTTGGAGCTGAGGGATGAGGCCCTCGATGTTGCCACCGTATTTGAGGTAGGGAACGATGCCATCATCATCGGATTCGGATAACCATCTCCACTGAATCTCGTCTCATGGAGGCGACAAAAATATGCCAGCCAACCAGGGTAGCATCGAGCAAACACTCTCAACCCGAAGCCTTTGGTGATCAAATGCGATGATGTCCGAGGACACCAAACTGATGGGTAGAACTTGTCGTTTAACCTCGCTCAATAGAACAAACATATCACCATGATCCTTACAAGGAATCAGATCAATGAAATTGCATCATCTACAGCACATGCATCAACCATAGGGTATAATCTTTTCTAAGATAGCTTGCCTTGTGGATCCTCAAAAGCGCCTCCGAAAGAGAGGCAGACCCATGCATTTCGCGTAGCTAACCACAATCTGGTGCCTAACCTACAACCTCCCCAATCACATCAGCACACCTCCACGACATAACCGCAGGTGGGAGGAGGCAGCGGAGGGGAGCGTTGGTGGCCATTTACTTGGGATCCACTGGCGTGGAGGTGGGGGATGGGGTTGCCATGCTCTGTCGCCATGGAGAGAAGGGGGACGAGGGCAAGGAGCGAAGGGAGAAGTTGGCCCAATGTGGAGGAATAGTGGTCGGAGCGGCCAAATTTCTTTTTTTATTCTGGAGTGGGGCCTAGCTTACGACCAAGAAGATCCTATATATTGTGGTATTTTTCACAAGCTTAGTGGGGCTCAACTTAGAACCAAGGGAGGTATTAAACATTGGAGATGCCTTCCTCCCAGCCTTGGGAGGTGCTCAACCACTATTATTTAATTGTCTCCGAATTTTAGTATTATCAGGCTCAATTGCTTCTATAGCTGACACGCAGAGTAAATTTGAAAATGAATTATATTACAATTGTCTAGTGAGATTCGACATTCCGAGCAACTGCCAACAACAAAGAGCTAATGAGCCCCAAGTGATATTGATGTGTATTTGTCATGTTCTCGGGGGGACAATATTAAAGTATAAATAAACTTCTCACATTTCTTTATCAGCTTAATTTTTTGGATAAACTGGTTAGTGCATGCAGCTCAATATGATATCAGGGGTAGAGATCTCGAGTTCGAGTCATGATGGACGCAATTAAATAAAATATAACACGTGACTCTTATTTTCACGTCTGAGGCACAAGTAATCTTCTCATCAACTTAGACTTTTAAGTGAAATAATTGGTGCATATAGCTCAATATATAAGTAAACACTTACAAAGCCAATCGCATTGCAATGATCCTTTGCAGATTTCTTGAGAGTTTTATTGGTATTGCACTAGTCTAGCTAGTATTTTATTGTGGTTCGTTTCCGGCGTCATTGCATCATTACCTAGGAACAGGGATTTCTCAGTTAGGAGTAAAGATGGCCAAATGGGCCAATCGGGCCGGCCCGGCACGGGTCCATCTCGGCACGGCCCGAAATCGGCACGGCCCGATTGGCCCATTTACTGTTACGGGCCGTGCCGTGCCGGCCCGCGTGCCGAGCCGTCGGCCCACGGCACGGCCCAACTGTCACCGTGCCGTGCCGGGCCGGCCCACGGCACGGTCGGCACGATGGGCCCGGCCGGCACGATGGGCCCGTTCGGCACGATGGGCCCGTTCGGCACGGTGGAGGCACGATAGGCCCGTTTGGCACGACGGGCCCGACCGGTACGGTGGAGGCACGACGGGCCAGGTCGGCACGGGAAGGCACGACGGGCCCGGCCGGCACAGTGGGCCCGTCAGCACTCAAAAAAATAGGAAAAAATCAAAAATAATAGCTAAAAAACTCCAAAAAACAATAAAAAATATGGAAAATAAATACATAACATCTTTATTGATTGGTTGCCTCGTTAAAAACCTTTCTACTAGAAGGAAAAAAGAGTACAACCAATGATTATGCTCCGAAAATTACATGGTTTCATTAGAAACCCCAGAATTTTGCTTGCAATTTTTAATATGCTTCCTCAAGTGTCCCGTTCCATGTGAAGATCTGGCACCTATTTCTATACTGCATATATTACACTTAGCAAATCTTACCTGTTCCCCGTTAATTTCTTTGAAGACCTTTTCAAAATGTTGCCACACTTGGGACCATGCACCTGAGTTCTCGGCATCTTGATCCATGAATTGAAATATGGAATTAGTTTCTTGATGTGAAGTGAATACTGGCTACTTGGCTAGCAAATAGGAAAAGAGAGATGGGTGGGCAGGGTGGGCAATGAGAATACATGGAGTTTGAGATGGAGTAGATGGTATTTATAGGCCACGATGAGAGGAGAGGTAGGTGGGGGTGGGGCCGCGGGGGGTATTTTAAAAAAATAAACAAAAAACATGAATAAAAAAAACTTAGAAATAATAGGGGCACATGATTAATTCTAAAAATGAGCTTTATTGATAGGTTGCCTCATTAAAAACCTTTCTAGCAAAGGAAAAAAGAGTACAACCTAGCTCAGAAAATTTAAAATTACACGTTCTCATCAGCATCTAGATACAAATTTTGGAATGATTCTTCAAGCTCAGTATTTTCTGCAGTGTGTTGCATTCGTGCTTCAGCTTGTTCCCAATCCTTTACTATAGTGAGTATTTCAACCATCTCACTTGACAGATTTGTTCTTCTCTCTTCGATTATCCTTCCTGTAAGACTGAAGGCAGCCTCAGAATAAACTGTAGATACAGGAACCGTTAACAAATCTCGCGCTAACAGTGAAAGGACTGGATAATTCGTCTTGTGCTCATGCCACCATTGCAGTATGTTGAAGTTTTCTTGTTCGTGGCTGATAACGTCACTGTCGATGAAGGTAGTTAGCTCCCCTCCGGATGTTAGAATTCCGGTGCCCGTAGACGATCGTGACGAAGAGTCTGAACTTCTTGATGAAGAACCTGCACCAAATATTTTCCCCCACGTTGTCATCTTCTTACTTGTTGTGGGTGCTAGTGGAGGTCGTTGCAGGCGAACTTCGTCATACTTTGTTTCATATTTACTATAAACTTCGAATAACTTAGAACGAACATTAGTATAATAATTAAAATAATCATGGCCAAGAGCATCACCTAGAATTGCGAGAACTCTACAGAAAGCTGCAATTTTAGCTCTAGGATCTAAAATAAAGGCAAAAGCGTATAACAAAGGAATTTCTTTCCAATACTTTAAGAATTTAGATTTCATAGGAACTACACAATCTCTTAAAAGATTGTCATTTTCATAGTTGTTTAAATGAGTAGCAATTTCAACAATATTATGCACTACTAAACAAGATGTTGAATAATAAACTCCTGATAAACTCACAGTTGAATCATAAAAAAATTCAAGAAACTCCAGTATCCTTTCAGCAACATACCAATGCGCTTCCGTGAGTAAAGTTTGACCCCCATGCTGATGGTAATGTGTATGAATAAACATACCAAATGTGCTCTTATATGGTATAATATTTTTAAGCATCAAGAAAGTAGAGTTCCATCTCACCGGCATGTCCAGAGCAAACTTACTTGGACGCACACCCATTGCAACACAATACTGTTTATATGCTGCAATTCGTTGGTTAGAGGAGTTCACAAAAGATATTGCAGTACGAAAATCTTCTAAGTATCGCGATAACCTCTTCAAACCGAATTTTACTATAAGATTGATAATATGACAAGCACAACGTTGATGTAACAAGAAAGATTCAGCATAAGTACTAAACAACGGAGTAAGAATATCCATTGCTCTAGAATTTGCACCGGCATTATCTAAAGTGATAGAAAATATTTTATTCGTGAGGCCAAAGTCTGCAACTACTTGAGATATTTTTTCAGCAATATTTTCACCGGTATGCGCGTTGTCAATCAAGCGAAAACCTATTATTCTCTTTTCTAATTCCCAATCATTATTAACAAAATGAGCAACCACACTAAGATAATCCTCTCTAGCCCTACCTGCCCATATGTCCGAGGTCAAAGCAACTGAAAATGTACATGTTTGCAACATTTCTTTAAGTTTGCTACGACACGTATTGTAGTATTTTACCATATCCCTACTAGTTGTCTGTCTAGAAACATGCGTGAACCTAGGATTATGAGCTTGCTTAATGTAATCTTCAAATGCAGCAGACTCACCGATATTGAGTGGTAGATCCGCTCTTGCAATGAAGCGACATAGCTCTTTTCGAGCATTGGCAGAGTCGTACTCCCAATGATGAACAGAGCCGTCGGGGTTGTACTGCAACACCGTCTGCTTCATGGCTGCTCCACTCTTTCGCTTGCAACTTATGGCGTGCCTCTTCAAGTGCCCCGTTCCACCCGAGGGCTTTGCAGATAATTCATTTTTACAAATATAACACTTAGCATACCTGACACTTACCCCATCTTCCTCTTTGTAGATCCTTTCAAAGTCTTGCCAAACTTCGGAAGTACCGGCTCTTGATCTTTTAGACCCGCTGCTTGCTAATGTGTGCGCACTTGTAGAGCCTGACGATGGCACTCCTGCTGCATCACCTGGATCTGGATGTGAACCAACCGGAGGTTCACCGTCGGGTCCATCATCACCTGCAGCACTAGTATCAAAGGGGCCGTAGTCCCCTGTGAGTCCTTGGAGAAAAAAATCATAATCTATGGATGTATCATGATCACCGGCATCCATGATCAATGTCGAATGACACTACAAAAATTGCAAATATTCAGAGTTAGAAATAATCAAATAATAAAACTAATAATAAAATAAGACTCAACAACGATGCAAAAAAATCACCAAGATTTCTTCAACTTCAAGATAGCAAATCAGCAGGATGACGATTTTGGAATTGCTCGGATTTTTTTGCAACAATTCAAACTAATTTTGCCAAATTATCGCTAATTCTCACGAACTTTGAGACAAGAATGAGAGGAGGAAACAAGAGAGAAAATGGTGTTGCTGGTGTGGAATGGAAGGGCAAGGTGCTCCTCTATTTATAGGTGAAAAATGGTGATTTTTGCAATTTTTTTCGAATTTTTTGGAGCTCAAACGGTCACAAAACGGCTATAAAATTCAAAAATATCATGTTAACGGGTTAAACGGGCCGTTCCCGGCCCGTTTAACCCGTTAACCCGCGTGCCCCCGCCGGCCCATCGTGCCCCACGTGCCGGCCGGGCCGTGCCGTGGGCCGCCGCGTGCCGAGCCGGCACGGTGGGCCGTGCCGTGCCGGGCCGGCCGTGCCGTGATGGGCCGCCGCGTGCCGTGCCGGCCCGGCCCGGCCGTGCCTCCTGGACCAACCGTGCCTGAGCCGGGCCGTGCCCGTGCCGCCCGTGGGCCGGGCCGTGCCCGTGCCGGCCCGACTCGGTCGGGCCGTGCCGTGCCGGCCCGCCGTGCCGCGCGCTCGGCCCAGGCACGGCCCATGGCCTCGTGCCGTGCCGGCCCGGCCCATCTCGGCTCGGGCCGGGCCGTGCCTGGGCCGTGTCTACAATTCCGTGCCTCGAGCCGGCCCAGTAAGCACGGCCCATTTGGCCATCTTTAGTTAGGAGAGACACAAACGGCATTCGCGGTGGTACTCTCATGGTCATGTGCCTTTTTCAAATCAATTAATTATTATAAGCAGAAGAGTGTTATTACCTCTTGGATTATGGAATATGCATGATGATAAAAGGATATATATATGCCACTCAGTACTCATCATGCGGAACGGACGGCGAGTGATCTCGGGATGCATCTCGGATGGAGCTAAAGAATGCAAGGCAAGGGCTGCGTCTGCTTGGAGTTGACTTGTTCCTTACTAAAGGGTCATGCTAATCTTCTCCTTCCAATTTTATCAAACGTCTCCCCCCAAGAGACGCTCTGGTAATAAGATGGCGGTGGCGGAGGAGCAAATCAAGTGGCGCGCGGAGGTGGCGACTCGATCATGTACGCGTCGCCTCATCTCATATATTAGAACCGGGTAAATCCATCTTATGTTACAACAATAACATCGAAATTGCCAGGCTTGAGTAGTGCTAATTATAAGGGCGTGTTTGGATCGACGCCGGCGCTCGCCCCGCCAAAAAATTGGCATTGACCTCGCTTCCTCACATGCGTTTGGATGGACGCTAATAGTTGGCGAGCCCAGCCTCCCATCGCCCAGCGCTTGCCTCCCCCATTGACACCTGCAGATGCTTGCATATATTGCAGCCATGGTGTGTCTTGATGGTAAACGAGTTCTCTCAATGACATAAAGCAGGAGGGACATTAGCTCGAAGAAAATTGTTCTGGCACGACTAGAAATGGCTTGAATGTCCAAATCAGTTCAACGAACACGATGACGGCCAAAAGGAAGAACGCCATTTGGTCACCTGCGTACCATACCAACTATTTAATGCACTGAAAACCTCAAAGATCAAATGGGGTACAAATAGCGTGTTTGGTTTGAGACATCTTAGATGGGATGATCCATCATGAAATGATCTCATGAATTTTAGTGAGATGGCATCACCAATTAAGTGCTTGTGAGGTATGAGGTGGTGATGGATCAACTCATCCCACTTGTCAAACTAAACAAGCGAGTTAGGTGTAGAGCTAGGATCGGATGATCGATGGTTTCAACTCAGTTAATGCACATTTACCTGGAAAGAATAAAGCATGTTGCCGTTTTTGTGCCAATAAAAACCTGCATTAACATATTACTGTGACGCCAACTATACCCTTGACGTACGTTTATCAATTCAAGATTGCATTTATATTCAGTTTAACAGCCATTCGATCAAGAAATTATCCTACATATATTTACCAAGTAATAGGATTTCTATCATCGACAAGTGCATCTCCTATCTAGATCTCTAATAATGCATACACACCATCATTTAAATTTACCTGATATATTAGTTCTAGAGCTAAAGTGAGTTTTGAAGGGGATATATCTAGTATAGATTCGAACTTGAGTGCAATCTGCATGCAAATCTTTTTTTAATGAAAGTTTTATTAACTCTTATCGTTATAATAAAGAGATACAACCGTATAAGAGTTTATTCTCAGTCTCTGCATGATCAAGATGCACATAGCCCAATCTGCATGCAAACTTGTATCTAAGTATTAGTTTAATTTAGAGCACTAAATCGCAGAAGAAAAATGTTAGAACGGAAAACATGTACAGGTACGCTAGCTACTCCTACAAATTTGAACTAAAATTAATATCTCTTTTTTACTTCAAAGATATGCATATAATGCTCATCTAGGATTCTATGGAATTCATAGCAAAAAATATTACCGCATGTTGATCTGTTATTCATATTGTACTTTAAGCCAAAGTTTGACACACATGACATGCATTGTTGATCTGTTATTCATACTAAATCTTGGCACAGATGACATGCATTGTTTTAAGATTTTGCATCTTGAGGAGTAATATATGACATCGCAAAAATACGTGAAAGGAAAACTTCTTTTCCGATTGAAATACAAAAATACGTGAAAGCTTTCAACGGGAGACAGGAGTTAGGGAGTTAACATCTGTAATTTTTCAAAATGGACACATATATTCCTAATTTTCTATTTAAAAATATAAAAAAGATTCGGCATCATACTATCCTAGTGAACGTGAAGTGAAGCTGTGAAAGTGAAATTGCAGTTTGGGGAATTGGATCAGGCCGGGCGACTTCCAGGAAGGCCTTCGGTCCACTGGGCTAGCTTTCCGACGACGGACGCGGGCCTCCCATTGACGACCCCTCGATGTCACCGCCGACCGAGCACGATGATGCCGTCGGCGTCCCGCCCCGCCGGCCGAATAATCTGGGGAACCTCCAATCTCGCCCGCCGGCCACGGTAGAATAGAGGAGGTCGGCCTGACTGGGTCCACAGGAAATGGAGGACGAGGAGAGCGGGGTGCGGCGGTGGCTTGTCGACATCAGGAGCTGGCGCCCGTCCCCCGCCCAGTTCCACGCAGCGGCCGCCGGCTTGCCGCCGCACGAGCGGCCCGCCGTTGCCAGGTAACCCAATTGCTAAACTCTTAGGGTGCGCCCGTCTCATCCACACCCCTCCGTTCCCCCACCTTCTTCATACCTCCTTCAACTGATGCGTGCTTCTTGTCCCTTGTCCATCTCTACAACCAAACTTTCTACTTCATTGCCTGTGTCAGTGTTGAATAATACAGTTAGATCATAAAGAGAAATAAACCCACTGAAATAGCTATGCTTCAGGTCAAATAAAGCCCCTTTTTTATGGGTTGCACCTGCAGGTTTGTCAAAGACGATGACAGGAAACGGGCGCTCGTCAGTCGCCTTCTGCAGTACTCCCTTGTGCACCATGTTCTCGGCATTCCATTTGATCAGATAAACATATGCCGCACAATAGAAGGGAAACCGTACCTGGTATACACCACCTGTCCAATCTTCATGTCTTCATTCCTACAATCACCTTTACTCACTTTCATTCCTACAATCACCGACCAGTCTTCGGTTGATTTATCTTGCAGCAGAACAAAAATGCAACCTTCCCAAACTTCAACTTCAGCACCTCGCATCAGGGAGACTACGTCGGCATAGCATCTGAGCCGCTTTGCCTTGTTGGCCTGGACATTGTATCCATCTCCAAGCCCCAGGGAGAAACTGTCACCGAGTTCATCAGCAGCTTCACTTCGTACCTTACAGACCATGAGTGGGGCTGCATTGTTCGCTCTGACACCCACACTGAAGTGCTAACAGAGTTCTACAGGTATAACTTTCAGGGGTTTTTTGATAGATGATGTGTACATCCAGAAATAGCATTTCGGTTATGGTATGTTGCATCTGCTGTGTTGGGTGTCAAACCTTTTATGGGCATTTTTGAGCTGTCAATCCAGAGGATTATGAATTTCTTCTTAAATCACCAAGGCTAGATAGGGCAAGGGAGAATGTACTCTTTAGTTGCTTGCTAAAGCCCATCACAAGCAGCCTGAATTCATAAGTTTCGCTGGAGTCCGGAAATCATGGAGGAACCATCTATATGGACCAAGCACCTGTACTCGTATGTCCAAAATTTCTTCATAACTACCCAAAAATTTTCAGATGCTGCAACCTTTTGAAACCAGTTGAGTTGCATGTGGCTTGGGATGTACATTTAGCTTAACAAACCCATGGTTTTGCCAACAAAGTGTCCCTCTTGGCTCTAGCACAGCTTCTTATTCAGTTAGTTGAATTACATCTAAAAAGTTGATAGGAAAATTCTTTTTTCTATCTTCGGAACAAGTAGGTCTTCATTCACTAAAATGTGTAGTAGTTCTTGTTTTTGGTTGAGATTATGAAGTTATGAAGTCTAAATCATGTCAATGTTAATGATGATGTGCAGTGTTACTTAAAATTCAGTATATTGAGGTACATTGTTCAATTGTCTGTTTCTTTTATAGGTATTGGTGCCTTAAAGAAGCATTTGTTAAAGCCACAGGCGCTGGTGTTGGATTTGGTTTGCACCGATTAGAATTCCACCATGAACACTGGAGTAATATTTCTATCCGGATTGATGGAGAAGAGTCTAGGAAATGGAGATTTTGGCTTTTCAAGCTTGATGAAATGCATTTGGTATGTGAGAACTGTTCAAATAGACAGGAATATAGTTTAGCATTGATCTAACGATATAAATATGTTCTTTTGCTCAAGTTTTCTCAAGTTATTTACTTGTCATCAATAATGAAATTGCAGGCATCTATAGCAAGAGGGCATCCAGAGGATGCTGTGAACAACTACAAGGAAACATTGTCAAATTTGTTCATCAAAGAGGAACAATTACATGCTACACTAGAGATTCAAGAAGAGGGTTTCATTTTGCGGACAGTGGAACAGCTTATACAACCACAAGGTTAACTGGCATTCTTGAAGTCTTCAGTGGCCTGTTGCAGGAGGACCAAATGAAGATATCTCTGAGAAAATCCTCAGGATTCTGGGTTCCTAATATACAACCACATGATAATCATGGAAATGCTTCTTTTGCTTGTTCATCATGAAGTTCAGAAAAAATGTATCAGTGCTATTGCAGGAATGGGAGCCTAGGCCTTTGTATTTCCATTAAAGAAAGCGACATTTGGAGCACAAGATGCTTACAATGGCTCAGCAACACCCTCTAAGCTCATCCTGCATTCCTCCAGCTCTGCAATGCCATTGGGGTTAATAGATACTGACTTGTTGTGCATCGGCCAACAAGCATATCTCTTGTAAATGAGAGCAAAGTTTCAAATAGATAAAGATTAGCATGAGGAGCGATTAAGATGAAATTCAGGCAAGGTGTCACGTCCGGTTCAAAGACTAAACTAAATGTAGCTATATGTATGTTAGGATTAGATTATATACATATAGTGATGTTATCAGTGAAATAACAAAACTAATATCTTTTGATCAGCAATAAAGCAGAACTAAGTGTAGTTTTCAATTTTTCAGTGACTTCATAGGGAATCAATAGAGAACACCTAGAACGTAGCATCATCCTCGGGTACTTTAAGAAATATTTGTCTTCTGAGTAGCAACATTATGAGGGGAGAGCGTAAGCGTGAGTACATAGAATACTTAGCAAGTGCGAAAAAGTATGACATGGGGTCAATAACAAGAATGATTTAACTCTAGAGATTTATTTGTATAAATGTCATTTTAGTAGTAAAATAGTTATAAAAATAACCTATTATCTAAGTGAAAGATTCTCTAAAATTTGAGCCAAGCTTTTAACCACCTTGCTTCACATCTAAAGTTTCATCCACCTTTAGTCAGAACCAAATTCGAATCACAGCTCACACAGTTGTAATCCACTAGAATTGATAAAAAAACCATCTGATATCACCTAACTAATCATGTGAGGGTCTATGTCGCTTATGACCGTGAACAAGGTTGATATATCAGTTTTCACTTTGAAGAGGTTGTATACTTTACTCACAAGACGTATCTTCCTGTTTTACTAAGTACCCGTTGGCCGACGGATAACTTTTACACACTTTCAAGACGTGCACTAGGATTCCACTACAAAACCTTTACAACGTCTTTCTTAGCACGTATCAACCCACTGAGGTTTCACCGTCGTGCGAGTATACTCTTCACTTCAGAAACCCCTTCTTGCACCTTACGAATTGCACCATTCCATTCCGTACCACCAATTACTGAATTTTATTAAAAAAAATTCTAATAAAAAACTTATTTACAATTTTCAAAATTTCACAATTTATTTTACTTTCTAAAGAAAAAAACCCAATTACTGTGTTGGCTAACGTCATCACTCTCACATAGATGTTGACTAAGTTCGGTTTGGCTGACTAGACCACCACATCAGATAAAATCGCCGATGTGGACACGCTGACTCATCTAATGAGTAATTAGATCTAATGTGCACGTTTTAGATTGGACAACTAAGATCTATTCACGCAAAAGAGTACGCGATACTTCTAATCCTAACCATTTTTTAGCCAAAAAAAAACATTTTTAGCAAAAAAAAAAAAACAAAACCATCTCCAAACCAAGCAAAAAAAAAAATTTGCCTCGTCTGCCCCCCCCCCCCATCCTCGTCATCCAAGTGGGGTGATGTCTGTGGATGCCTGCCCTCCGTCGGAGCGGGCATCACGCGTTCCCCGCAGCCATGGGTCATTGCTGCTCCAAGGGCGCAAGGCAGGCCGCAACCGCGGACACGGACCCAGCGATGCCCCTGATGGCGGAGGCGCCGAGCCACAACGCGTCGGCGAACAATAGTCCACGACCGTTGTCCGCGGCACCCACCAAGCCGGCCTCGCGTGCGGCGCGAGGTGCAAATCTTGCACCACATCTCCAGCCAGCCCAACGTCGTGGACCTCAGGGGACGCCTACGAGGACAAGTACATCGTGCACCTCGTCATGGAGCTCTGCGGCGGCGAGCTCTTCGACCGCATCATCGCCAAGGGGCAGTACACGGAGCGCGCCGCCGTGTCGTTGCTGCGCACCATCGTGCATAGCTGCCACTCCATGGGGGTGATGCACTAGGACATCAAGCCGGGGAACTTCCTGCTGCCAAGTAAGGATGAGGACGCGCAGATCAAGGCCACTGACTTCGAAAGCAAATTCTATAACATCGGTTTCTACGAAAGACCTCATTTCCTATAATAACACGTGTCTCCTCTCTCTCCTTTTCAATCCAGCCGTTAGATAAGAAGATGTGTGATAGGATCAGGGTCTTACGGAGGTCCTTCGTAGAAAAGTCCTATAAAATTTACTTTCAACGACTTCGGGCTCTTCGTCTTCTTCAAGGAAGGTGAGGTGTTCAGAGACATCATCGGTAGTGCGTACTACATCGCGTCGGAGGTGCTCAAGAGGAAGTACGGGTCAGAGGCTGACATTTGGAGCGTAGGCATCATGCTCTACATCTTCCTCATCAGCGTGCCTCCCTTCTGGGCAGGTACATATCACATATGTACGCCGCGATAAAGATTGTGAATTTCTATGCCTTTTCAAATGGTTTTTTAACTGTACTATTGACAGAGAATGAGTTGGAAAAATTGATAATTTGCCACCTAAAACTTTAGCCCCTTCGATTATAATGTCACCTAAGTCAATGCCATATGAGATCGTCTGAGTCTGACTATGAGTCAGAGTGATAAATAGGCTAAACCCATTTTAAGTGGTGACAAATTATTAATTGGCCCAAATGAGAATGGCATCTTCACCGCGATCCATGGCCGAGCATTTCATCAGGAGCAAAGGATCTTGTCAAGAAGATGCTGAACATCAACCCCAAGGAGCGGCTTACGGCGTTCCAGGTTTTCAGTAAGTACTAAAATCCGTAGATATCATTATTCATTAGTAGCACATATGAATGTATCATCAATGTGGCATTGACATAACAAATTGGCATGTATTTGAACATGTAGAGCACCCGTGGATCAAAGAAGATGGAGATGCACTTGATACGCCACTTGATAATGTTGTTCTCAACAGGCTCAAACAGTTTAGGGTCATGAACCAGTTCAAGAAAGCAGCATTAAGGGTACATATTTGGCAAGCATTCCACATATCTAATTGCTGAAGAACAGCTTACCAATTAAACTTTAATGCTGTCCTGGACCTAATGTTGATCATTGCTGGGTGCCTATCCGAAGAGGAGCTCACCGGGCTGAAGGAGATGTTTAAGAACATTGACAAAGATAACAACGGGACCATTGCGCTTGAAGAGCTAAGATAGGGTTGGCAAAGCAAGGAACCAAGCTGTCAGACAATGAAATTCAGCAACTGATGGAAGCAGTGAGTTTTCTCTTCTGAGCACCTCTAAGAACATGGTTCTATTCAAGATGACAAGTTAAGCTGACATGATCCCTTAAACCTTCTATATAATTTCAGGCTGATGCTGATGGCAATGGGTTGATTGACTACGACAAGTTTGTCACCGCAAACAGTGCACATGAACAAACTGGATAGAGAGGAGCACCTTTACACAGCATTCCAGTATTTTGACAAGGACAACAGTGGGTAAGTTTAGCATCAAAATTAATACAGCTGCGATACCTTTTTTGGACTTGGAATATTGTGGGAGAATGCAAATTTATATCATTATCTCACAGGTACATTACAAAAGAAGAGCTTGAGCAAGCCTTGAAGGAGCAAGGATTGTATGATGCCAAGAAAATCAAAGAGTGAAAGGACAATGATGTCATCTAGAGGGGCTGAATAGGCGTTTTAACAAAACTTCAATCCCTTTTACTATTTGGCTTAAGATTATTCAAATCTAGTAAAAGATATATAAGAAAACTCTAATCAAAAGTTCTAGAATTACTATTCATCAGTAGTACCGGTGCTGTTCATCAGAAGTTCCAATTTTACTGTTCATCAGAACTTTCGATCAGCTCAGAAAAATAGATTTGATATATCATGAAATTAACTCAATCCACATACAAATAAGCATACAAACATAAATATCAATGTAATGCACAAGAGTAAGGAAATACGGAGACAAATGATTTGTTATCGAAGTTTGGATATTCACCGATATCCTACGTATCCGTTGAGGAAGCTCGGTCACACTTGAGTCGGGTCTTTTTTAACTTTTTTCCTCACGAGGTTGCACACATGCACTCCTCGTCTCCACTATACCCAACTCTTTCTCCACTTCAGAGATGGTGAGTTCCGCAATCACTTCCGAAACCTCACAATCTTCACTTGAGGAGTCGCCGGTAATCCACCACCGAGCCATCTAGGAGACGGTGGTCTCCAAGAGTAACAAACTCCCAAACTCGCGCACGATCAACACCAAGTACTCAAATATACTATAGCGAAAATGATCCTATTAAGCCATGATTGTAATTTTGGTGATTAATAACAACATAGTCAATGAAACTAACATGTTTGTCAAGAATATATGTTAGTAAATCTCATGGATGCAATACATGAAGATGCCACCGTAGCTGGGACAAAGTTGAACTGAATTGGAGAAGCCCTAGGAAGTTTTGCCTCATCAGATGGTCCGGTGCTCTGAGTGTTGAACTCACCGGAGCATATTTGACAAAGGGAGAGAGAGGTCTGAAGATCTCACCGGAAGGTTCGGTGATTAGCAAGTGTGATCACTGAAGCAATTCTTCCAGTGAAGGGTCCTGTGCTGAAGAATGAAGATAAGCTAACCGGACAGTCTGGTGATGAAGGATATAAAGCACCGGACTAATTCTTGCAGAGAAGAATTCAATCACAGAAGAATGAAGATCAACACACTGGAAGGTCCGGTGTATGTGTTGTACACATCGGAGGTTTAACACCAGACTAATTTACACAGAGAAGGTGACAAGTGTTGAAGAACGAAGTTCAAGGCACTGGATGGTCCGGTGATGAATGTTGTGTATATCGGAGCATTATTTTCAGAGAGGGTTGCATTGACTCGGTTGGCTGAAGATAACCTACCGGATGATTTGATGATGAAGTGATGTGCACCGGATGCTTACACCAGAGTAATTTACACGGAGAGGCTGCAGAAGGCTCGGATGGCTTAAAATAACTCACTGGATCATCTGGTGATAGAGATGAGCATACACCGACTGTCTGGAGGCTTGGAATGGGGTTCCAACGGTTAGTTTGTGAGAGTGTACTCACCGGATGATCCAGTGTTAGTACCACTATTTTCACCGGATCATCTGGTGTTAATAGCTTTTCTAAGCCATTGGGAAATGGCTAGTTTGCGGGTTTGAGGCTATAAATACCTCTCCACTTAGTCATTTGAAGGTGTGGCATGTAGCTGGAGTCCAGAGAAGCTCTTATACACCTGAGAAGACATCTAAGCCACCAAAGTGCTTAAAGTGATCATCCAAGACCATTAAACATACTATTGAGTGATTAGTGTTTATAGACCTAGAGAGTGTGTCGCTAGGTGATTGTTGCCTAGAGAGTGGATCAAGAAGTGATCTAAACTTGTACCTCTTGGTATGCTGGCACCTTAGAGTTTTGGTGACTCACCGATAAACTTTTTGACCCTCCGACTTGGTGTGGAGCGGCGGCAAGACATGTGTACAGGGACGCGGAGACCCTTGCCTTGGTGGCTCAAGCTCTGAAGTGATCACGGCGGTAAGGGATCGAAAGAGAGGCTTGTAGTGAGGCCTTGTCTTGGTGGCTCATCCGGGTTGAGATCTTGTCTTTGTGTTTTGGTGGCTCAATAGCCGAACCAGGTGCCTACCGGGAGCATATCTTTGGTGGAGCTCCCAACGTGGACTAGGGTGACACTCATGCTATCGATACCATGGGAAAAAAATCCTTATGTCGAGTTTGCTCTCTCCACCTTATTTACATTTCCGCATTTACTTACTTGCAATTTACCTTCTTAGATAAGTTGCAAGCACTTTGATTGGTAGAGTAGACACACTAGATAAACCTAGAACATATTTAGATAGAAATTGATATAGATTTATCTTGTATTATTTTTTTGAGCCGATTAGATTCTAAGTGTCCTAATCCCCCCTCTTAGGACGTCACCAATCCTCACACACACGCAACTAATGCGACACGTGCGAGCAACCCAAGCTCCACACATCTCACTCTATCCTCACTAAGCCACAAAGGTTTGATTTTCACAAATTCTTGATAGAGAGGGGAGGGGAGTACTTAAAGGTGGAACACCAAGTTTTAACACCTCTCACAAGCACCACAAAGGTAGCAAAAAACACTTCAAAGCTCTGCCTCCACGCAAGGAGGCAAAGGGGTATTTATACCCCCACTCTGAAAAACTAGCCATTATAGGTATTCTGGCCTAACCCGGAACTTCTATTCCAGAGCCAGAACTTCTGATTTCATGAGAAAACCAAAACCGAGAGCTTCCTTCTGGGTTGAAACCGGAACTACCGACTAACCGAGAACTTCCGGTCTAAAACCAAAACTTCCGGTTTCATGAGAAAACCACAACCGAGAGCTTCCTTCTGGGTTGAACCCAGAACTACCGGTCCAAAACCAGAACTTCCGAATTCAGCACAACTGACACTCTGAAAAACGACGATAACTTTTGATCCCGATGTTCGATTTCGGTGATTGTAGCCTCTATTAAGAGTTTATTTAGAGGGATACATATCCCTACTAAATTCATGATCTCAAACACATTGGATCAAAGCTAGAAACACTCTGAAAACCGATTCGGACACTTCCTCCAATTTTTCAAAGCTTAATCCCCCAAGATTAAACTAGGAACCACATGAAACATGCCAAACACCACTAAGGCTTGGCAACTCAAAGGGTTAAATCTAAAACACACTTTAGATACCCCGAACTCCTAAAGCGAACTCTCAACATAAACACTTCCCGCACTAAGCACATGGTTTGAGTACTCGACACAACAATCGAGCAACGCTTTCGGCAGCCCCTCTCGATAGTACGGCTATTGATCCTATAATCCTGTCTCCCACCAAACTTCTTGCGACCGGAAAAATTAGAAAACCTATTCGAGTTATACCTTTGCCTTGAGCAATATCCACTTTGGATTTTGGCTTAATGTTTATCAACTCATGAAGTTTAACCTCTTCTATATCTTTAAGCCACTTGATGTCCTTCAACATATGAAGTTCAATCTTTGTTCTTCACTCCATGTCTTCTTACATTTTTCATGTGATTGATTCGAATCATCCATAGCTTCACATGGCCTCGCACGATTCATTGGCACAAAGCATTCACTCGCCCTTCACCATCGCATTTGTCCTTCAGCGCCAAGCCCGTTGTTTATCCTTCACAACCGGATGGTCCATCGTAGCCGAGCATCGTTTGCCCTTCACCGTCTTGCTATAGATAGTCACTTTGTATCATGTATCTTCAATCTCTTCACTTTGTCATTTTGATCATCACTCGATTTCCAGAAGCTCAATGAAACCCTCTTGATAGCTTCCCATGCACCAAGCATAGGAGTTTTCACTTTTTATATCATCTTCATTTGGTTTACCACCAAAATATGAACCGTCAGCATCAAGCATATAAGTTGTCTACTAAATTTGTCTTGATCTTTCTATTCCAACTTAGCATATTGAATATGTCAATTCAACTCATGATTTCTAATGTAATCTAACACAATCTCACTCTCAAGCACAAAGCACATGGGTTAGTTCATAAAACCTAATTGACAACTTTATACCTTAAGTCACTTGATCTTCACAAGTAACTTTATCTTCACGCTTATTATCAATATTCTTGAGCTTCTCATTTATCTCATGAACATCACCCGAGCACCACCTATAGCTCATTCATTTCGATACATCTCTTTTGACCACATGGTATTTCTCAGTGAATTCATGCTCTACCAATCATACATCACCTATAGAATATACTACAAACAATTCTCAACGTAATTATTAGTCCATAGGTATTATCATTAATTACCAAAATCATATTTAAAGGCTAAATAAACCTTAAATGAGGTCATCTCAGATTCCGACTCTGACAATGTAAGGGACATATATTATGCAAATTTAATTGATATAATACAGAAACAATGTGATACAGAACTACAGTTTCATCAGCATTGTTCATGTTAAGGGGAAAATTTATACAGAAATAGGATTCAATAGACCAAAATGATTAAGCTGTCATGATTAATTGAAGCATATCTTATATTAACCTATCTTAAAAGGACTTCCAGACATTGATTTTAGGAGGCCTCGTATTGATGGTGTATGTTCTTTGGTTTCTTAAATCAAGTGAAACTGAAAATTACTTTTACACGTGTAGGACGGGAGGATAGAGAATCCTCCTAGCTGCACTGTTTGACCTGAAGAAGCGTGAACATATCAGTGTCGTCTGCACCAAGTTCTCCACCACACCGGCGACCATGATCACGTCACTGCCTTCACCGAATGGATCTACGTCACCAAGCTACACTATACTGCGCATCACCAATCCATACTGATCCCTATCGTGGCTCTAAACCGACGGAGCTACACGTCATGTTGTCTTCCTCATCGAGTATGTTGACGCTTCCACTAAGATTAATTGGTGTTCATGTTTTAAAGCTAGCAAGTGACGAATTAATATTGAATTAGCACCAACACCAAAGCCCAGCAGTAATTCCTCACCTGGTATAGAATGGCTATCGTTTCATGTGCTACATGCTGTCTCTGAGTTGCAAACTGGGCATGCATCCATTTTGCTCAAAAAAACTTGCACACAATTTTGCATCAACAGTTTCGGAATGTCCAACCTTTCAGGATGTCTTGCATTTGACATGACTCAAAGGACGAGCACCCTCGATCAGCAAAATAAGGAGAATATATCTAGATAAACAAGCAGGATATAAGTATCTACCGTTTTCATTTCCAGCAAATAATTTTGAGCTGTCGTCTCTTACATTACTACTACTTACAATCTATTGGACACCATTTGCCAACGACACATTTCCTTATATTGAAATGCTGCAATTACATACAAATACAAGTAAACTACTCTTGCTTCTTCAGGTCCTCATTGACCCTCCTGGTATAAGGGCTTATGCCCTTTGTGGCCTTGCCTCACAGGTGCAGGACTCATGAGGCCAATAGTGTCAAGACCAGTCTAAGGACAGACTAATATTCTTGTCATATATTAAGTCAGAAATCAATCTCAATATACGAAGACTTCACATATGATAATAAAAGATAATATCATTAACTTAACGTGAAAAGTAATTCTTACATATAGGACCTTCAAGGGTCAAAAAGTAAATAAATTCCGCAACTAGCGCGATCTTCTTATTTCGCATCTCTCATAGGCAGTCGATGTAGAGCACCACCTTAGAATTCTCCATCCTCAAAGTAATCTTCAGAGTTTTCCCCGATTGAGCAATATGGTTATGACAAGTGTGAGTACGTTTCGTACTCCGCAAGTTATGGTAAAAAATGTAATGAAGGCTTTCACAATAATAAGACTTACAAGGGATTATTTGCATAAAGGCGGAATTTAATGAAAACAATTAGTAATAGCGAAAGTAAACAATTGAAAGTAACAACCTCAAAAATTAACGTTCTTGACATAAACCACATCAACCGAAGTTGACCACCTCAAACATGGTTCCCACAACCATAAATAAACCACCAACCCAAAGTTATCCAAAGATGGTGTATTCTAATCATGTTCGGCATTCCTCGCTGCTCATGACCGTGAACACGACTGATTAATCAGTTTTACACTCTGCAGAGGTTGTACACTTTATCCACAAGACGTGATTATCTGTTATGCCCGTGTTAGCTAAACACTTCCACACTTCCGAGGTGTGCGGCCAGGATTTTCACTGTAAGACATTTATAAAGTTTCTCCCAACAAATATCTACCTACTAAGGTTTCACTACCGCGTGACACAACAACCTCAGCAACAAAAGCCCCCTCTTGCACCATACAGTTCCATGGAAATTCCATCTGTTCCCCATTCCACCACTAGGTCTACGCTATGTTGGGAGAGACTAATTAGTCAGCCAGGTCTGTCACATACCAGACTTCTGGTTGTACTATAAAGCTTGATCCAATCGCACTATGAATTGATCCTTAATTGAATTGAGCAAGACTACCATCAATCTACGCTTAGTAACCATCAATCTACGCTTAGTAACCAACCCAACCTCTTGCTCAATTTCTTAGTCCATGTTGCTAAAAATATCATCACCAATTTTATCTCATGTTGCATAGAATCATTATCAAAATTACTATACCAAGTGTGATCCAACTCCCAAGCATGGCTAAGCATTTATACCCTTGAACCACCCAAAATCGAGGCGACAAGGTAGATATGAGAAAACTAAGGTATAGTCTAACTTGGCTTTCCCACCGACAACTATAAGCATGCAACTTTATAAAACGAAAATCATTTAGAAATTAAAGAGAAAAATGCATCAAGGATAACTTGTCTTCACCCTGTTGCTCAGCAGGATCCTTGAACTCCTGGTCCTAGAAACCTGCAAATTCTTCCTCCGGGACGGCGGAGTCTAATCGCAAAATAAAACAAGACAATAAACACCAAAAGCCAAGAGCACACAAAACAACTCAATTTATTATTTTTATGATTTTTGGTAAATAATTGGCAAAGGATACAATTGGATCAAAGTTGCGACGGTGGAGATATGGCTTCGGAAGGGTGAAAGAAGAATGTAGAAATTTTCCTGAAATTTTTTGGAGGCTTCTGGTATTTTTCTGGGATTTTTCTGCATTTGTAGCAATTTTTAGGAATTAAAAATGATTTTTAGGAATTAAAGAAACACTAAAAAGAATTAAAACAGATTATTAAAATTATTTTACTAAATAAAAACATTTTCATAATTTTTACTATTTTTTGGGAATTTAAAACATTAAAGAAACTTTATTTAAACATTAAATAATTATTTAAGATTTAATAAAACATTATTCTAAATTTTCTAAGTTGTTTTCATAATTAAAAAATTATTTTCAATAAAACAGAATTATAAACATTTTTATAAAATTTATTCTGCGGAGAAAACATTTAAAAACTTTTATTTAATTTATTAAAGAATTTACAAAAAAATTCTTATTAAAGAAAAACTATTTTTAGATTTATTAGATTTTTGGAATTATTTTTCTACTGAAAAACGGAGTGATGATGTCAGCTTGACGTTAGCGGGGAATTAAAAGAAAAAGGGAAAATGCGGGGCTAATGTGGCACGTCACGTCGAACGGGAGGCTGACGTGGCCAAGCCATGTAGGACGATTGTGCCGATGTGGCTAGACCACGTGGCAAGGCTGGCTGGGTGTGCTGACGCGACTGGACTGAGCTAACTGGGCAGCCACATCGGACAAAAGCGCCCACGTGGCGTTGATGCGGCTAACTGTATTTTGTGGGGGGAGGGGCGGGCGAATGATTCAGCTAAAAACGAAGGGGTACGGAGGATCCATTCCTGACCACAGGATTGGAATTGGATGGTCGAGGCTCACTTTGGCTTGCTCCAGTGGACTGGGGCGGTGGTGTAGTCGCCAGAGAGGAGAGGAGACGGCGCTGCGCGACTCGGGGGGTCAACGGCGAGCGACGGAACACAGAGAGGAAGCTACGGCGAGTCCATTTGACGCTCATGTCGATGTCAAGGAGTCTTGCATCGACCACACAACGGCGAGGCTTCACGGCGGCAGTGGAACTTCGGCGGAGAAGCTATCTGGTGGCGCTCGCACTACGAGGAGTCAGGGAAATGAAAGCGGAGGGGTGTGCGGTGCTCAAGGGGGTCTAAGCGGGGGGGGGGAGATTTATGGCTCGAGGGGCAGAACTCGAGCCGGTTTAGGGTTTGGCGCCAGCAATATTTGCACGGTGGTCTCCATCCGTCCGAGCTTCAATCCCGACACGAATTTTGGCCTCCTTCCTTTCTTCTCAGTCAAGACTCCCGTATACGCGATCGCTGGTGATTGCTTTCCCTTCTTCGAGAACAGAAATGGCAGGTGTGTCGGTTGGGCCACAGAGAGAAGGAAGGAAAGGGGGGGGGAGGGTAGGAAGATGGCGTCGACATGTGGGTCCGACGTGAGAGAGAGGGGGCGCATGGACGTGGGCGGGTGAGCGGGCTGGTGTGGCTTCGACCCATTCAGGGCGCAAGTGAGGAGGGGAGAGGGAGAGTGGGCAGGTGCTCAGCTGGGCCAGAGAGAGGCCAGGAGAGAGAGAGAGGGGTGGTTGGGTCGGGCCGGGGGAGGGAGGCCGGGGGAGAGGGTAAGGTTGGATGTGGGCCGCAGGGAGGGAGAAAGAGGGATGAGGGGCCTGAGAGGGAGATTATCCTTTTATTTCTTTTCCTTTTCATTTCTCAAGCATTTCTTTATTTATTTTCTGAGCAAAAATTTGAGGTTACAAATTTTGGGCTGTTACAAATAGAATACACAGAAACTTCTCTAGTTGAGAATCTAATTTCTATCATATTGCTCTGGCACGGCCAAAAATGGTTTGAATGTGAGGATGAGTCCAAGCAACTCAACGACATTCAGAAGGAAGAACACCATCTGATCGCCTGCGTGCGTAGAGTGAGGAAGATTACACAAAGAGTAAAATACCTGTCCAGTAAAAAAAAGGAAAGAAAAGCTAGCTGGAATTTTCTCAAAAAGGCAACAAATTTAACCTGGAAAGAAGAAAGCATGCTGTCGTTTCTGTGCCCACGAGAACCTGCATTGACAACAAAAATGCAGGTAAAAATTGAGCTTCACATGAAGCAGACATTCTCCACTAAATTTGGCAGCAGAACAGCAGTAGTAAATCCAATGTACACTACACCACACGCTCCTTACTTTCGAACCTTAATGCAGCAATGTGGGCTGTCAGCCTATTGTAACTTGAAAATAAAAAATATCTCAGAGTGATGTTCCAAAGAAGTATACGCTTTGGTGGAGCTAAATTAGTTTGGAAAGCTTAGGCTCCTAGGAAGGTTAAGTTCTTTGCTGGGCTGGGGATCCTTGGTAGACTTTGGACAGCGTCCTGGAGGCGACAACATGGCTTACAGTCGGATGATTCGTGCTCACATTGTGTTCAACTTCCTGAGACTTCCGATCACATGCTGTTACACTGCTTGGTGGTGAAGGAGGCATGGTGGCGGGTTTTGGGAGTTCATCCCCCCAGGCGGAGACCGTGTTCCTTGCTGGTGGCTTGATCTCCATGTACGTGTGGCCAAAGAGTTCCGCAAAGGGTTGGATTACCTAATACTTTTGACTAGCTGGAGAATTTGGTTATCCCGCAATGATATTGTCTTCAACAATAGTCGCATCTCTTCTGACTCATTGGTGGCCCTCATTTGGGAGGATGTCAACAGATGGTGCGACGCTGGAGCCGTGCAGCTTTCTGCTGTCAGGGCTCGTCTACATAGTTTCGGCTCGGGGATCTAACTGCCGCTGGGTTCTCGAGCTTTTCCCTTGTTGTTTCCTTTCATGTAATATAGCCTGCTGATGTTAAGGCTCTTGGACCTTGTAGGTTGTTGTGTACCATGTACCTCTTGAACTCGTTTCTCCTTAATACAAAGATGCGTAGCTCTCCTGCATATTTGAGAAAAAAAAATATCTCAAAGAAACTATGAGGAACAACGTATACTTACACGATGCCTGCCCCTGATGGAGCGACTGCCTTGAAAAAGGACATTCCTGTCATGGATAATCCATTTGCAGCTCCTCTTTGGTCCTGAGGCTGTTAGTAATTGCATAGTCATCAATAAGTTGCAGACTTGCAGTAGATATCTTGCACAAAATGTGGTTGAAATACATCTAAAATTATGGGGACATACCACAGCATTATTTTGTAGGATGAAAGTGGCCGTAATGATGGTAGCCTGATACAGTATATCATAGATGATAATAATTAAAATGATATAAACTTTAGTTACAATTCCAAACGGAGCCTTGCTTAGTTGTAAAAGTTCTAGTTACAAGGATTCAAAACTGGTATGAGAAAAATACTCACGCCAAGATAATTTTTTGTCACCGATGCAATATTCAAAATGAGTGATAATCCAGGTTCTGACAGGTATGTCATATAGGGGTAGGCAAAGAGAATAGGTATGCACAGAATCTGCAGGTCAAGCACAAATAGTTAAGATATGCAGCCAGAGAGAAAAGCAGTGCAGCAACTAAATAACAGCGGCTTTTACTCACAGCTGCAATTCGAGAAGACTTGACAGGCCCGAGAACTTTATTAATACGAGGGTATATAAAGAATTGATATACAAGAAGACTGGCACCTGAAATGGAAGAGTAAAATACTGTCAGTGTTGTTATCACAAATAACAAAAAGTTAGGCGTACAAAGTATCAAGAACCACAAAGATGGAACTTCCAGCTTCTGAGGAATGATTAAGTATTCGTTTTCCCTATACAGGTGAAAGGTTATAAACGGATACAGTTTTCTAAAATTCTATAGAAGCACTGCTGTTAATGTTCTTCTGGAAATATGGGTAGAATAGCAACAGTTCCCTAGCAGGTACAACTTAATTTGGGACAAGATGGTCGATACATGAACCACTACAGACAATTCTATAAATCATTTTCTGCATGTTAATAACAGTAAAAAATAACCAAGAAATCCACCTGTAACTGCAAGAACTTGACCTACATCCTCTGATGATAAACTCAGTCCACCATACTTCTTGTCACTTTCAGCCCACAGAGAGAACACCTGAGGTTAGTCTTGATTAGTGCTCAAAACCATGCTGAATTTTCTTCTAGGGAGGTACCGTAACAGAGAGCACATAGCAGAGATCTAGATAAAGTTGTGACATTTTACATCTAAGTTGTATGTTTGCACACAAGGATAAATCTAGCACAAGTTAAATTTTAGTAGCAAATTTATTAATTGCAACAACTCTTCACAGGAAAGCATTGTTCTTATGATTTACATTACCAGTCATCGTTGACTGATGGGCGTGGTGCGTATTCAACAAAAATTGTGTCGACCAATAAATATTATGTCTGCTGAAATGCACAATGATTCTAGAGTTCAGTTAAGTATAGAACAACCAACAGTTAATAATTAATATTCATAGCACTAGCAATGTTTTGTAGACCTTCCCCACCAAAACAATAGCTATAGGGGCACATTAGAAAACATCCATTATATTTCAACTAGTTAATCTCCAAACCTTACATCCATATGTTGCAATCACTAAACACTTTTTTCAACAACTTCAAATTTGAATTAAAAAAACCTCAGCCAGTTTTCTGCGAAATATTTGAAATCTACAGTTTCTGGGATCTTTGTGGGGTTTGCTATCTTTTTCTTGGCCAAATTTTAACCCAGAACATTCACAGGTTACCAAGGCCAAGTCCTTTCCTATATCTAACATGTAGGCTTGTAGAATGTGTCACTTCTGCCTAGATTTTTAAAGCATAATTCTCCAATAGGTTGCAATACTTCATAATCATAAATCACAAACAGAAAGTAATAAACAAACACCTCTGTATAAGCCATGTCATGAAAGGAGAAGACGCAATAGATAATTATTGATGACATCAGTGACCAATTCTTGAATAAGCTCTTCTTAGTATCCAAACTACCACTTTGTTCGACCTCTTCTTTCGGATGAATCAGATGAGCCTCCAAAGCTTCAACGCTCTGATTTCCATTTTCACTAACTTTATGCTTGTGTAAAGTCTCCTAAAAACATTTTGTGATGATTTACAATGGGTAGTGGAAGAATCAAAGTTAAGCATTAAAGGATGGTTAATGACAAATGAAATAATTTAAAGCTATCTCGCATACCGGCATCCATATGCAGCTTATGAGAACAGCAGCAGCAAAGACTGATGTGCATAAACATGGTAAGAAATATGGGAACCTGACAAGTTTCCATGAAAGTAAGTACTCTGCAAATCAAATATTATAGATTGTCTAGTTAGGCTACACGAAAATATACCTTCCAAAGATTGAGTCAGGTGAAAAGACATTTGGAAATTTTTCTGCAGGCTGCCATAAAAGTAACCAGGTTAAACTAACAATTAAATATAGACCAACATGTTAAATGGTCTCTGCTATACCACTGCAAGGTAGCCTCCTAGAGCAGGACCAACGATGAGACCTATTCCCCAAGCTGTGCTGACCTAAAATTACAGGAAAGAGAATTTCAAAAATAAAATCATTATAACAATAGTGCATCAGTATGAAATTTGTATTTACAAGTGATAACGCTAGAGCTTCATGTTCATGCCGGCAAACTTCAATAGCATAAGCCTGCAAAAATCAAGTATAAAGTTATCAACTATACCACATCTAAAACTAAAAGAAAAACCTACAAATTGACCATACCTTTATCGGTCCAAGCAAACCATTTAAAGCACCAAGAAGAAATCGTGTAGCTATTGCCATCCAATAGCTGACACTAAGCCCAAACAAAGTATTAAAGACAACCCTGAGATATCAGAAAGAATTAAGTTAGAGACTCAAACAGTGAAATAATAGAAGGACAAGAGTGAACAAACACACGCTTTAGTCGACACTGGTTTCACATAATGGAGGCAAAATGTTACTAACACAGAGAAAATGCCAAACATGACAATTGGCTTCCTCCCAATACGGTCTGCTGCTATTCCCCAAACTGTTGAAGTCAAGCATCTACCAAACATAAATGAAGCACCTGGAAAGATCCAGAATATGGAACTGCTCAATCATAAAATGTTCGCCATTTATAAATATCGAGCTCAACCATCCAAATTTAAATGAGCAATTTTTAAGACTAACCTACAAAACCAGCATAAAACCCAATATCTTCTGTTCTTTTGGCAACATGCAAGTCTCTTATCTGTGGAGTAGCAACAGACAACATGAAGATTTATTAGGTACAGGTACTTGAGAAATGAACATGTGCACAGATATAGAAGAAAAACTTTGGCAGACTAGGATATAAAAAATCAACATTGTTGTACTGACTAATTATTGGTTATGTAACACAATACCCTGAATAACCAGAAAAAGAGTAGCATAATGGCATACATACCATAAAATACAAGAAGGGGAACAGCGATGATATTGGCAAAGCTGAAAAGAGCAGAGGAAAGTTAGAAACACTAAATATGCAATGTACGATACTTATGAAAGAAAAGAGAGATACAACGAGATGCATGGTCAGGGGCGAAGTTACAACCAAATTGACGGTGGTGCATCACATCATAGTACATCTAAGTAATATATACAATTCTAAAGTAATATATTGATCATTATAAACCAAGTACTACTAAAGTATTATTTTAATCTGGTGCATGTGCACCACCGTAGCTGTACTTGTCGTCGCTTCTGTGCATGGTAAGATTGACAACATAGAAAAAAATGCCAATCATTTTTTTAGACCCACGAGTCCTGATGCTGACATTTATCGAGTTAGTTCAATTATCATGACTAGCAACCATTGAATAAGATCCGAGAAAGGCACTGATGCATTCAGAAAACTATGATCTTAATAAAGATATGATATGATTGTTCATGATCACAGATTGAGACATGTGGGGAACAAGTCACATAGCAGTAGAAAAGTCTTAAGTCCTAAATGCTGCTTAATTGGAGCGATTTAAAAAAATCTCAGGTTAACAAACTTGAAAATTGGCACCATTAACCACCCCATTGCCGGAATTTTGTCAAGGCAGTTGTGTTTGGACTATTGCTGGTATGATATGGTAGTAGACTGAAGAACCATGTTGAGATGTGTCAAGATTCAAGTATTTGTGATGAGTAATTATCTTGAGTTGATTTGCGGGATTTTGGGATTGCATTAGCATGTCTATATTTTTGCAATACATGATTATGATTTGAGACTAACCGGAGTTTGTGAAGATGTTGAAAATTGTTGGAGGAGAAGGAAATGTGTTTCTTGTCTCATGATGTGTAAGTCGATAGAGTCAACATGGCAGTCAACGGTGAGAGGATCGGGACTAGGGGGCTTAGGGCCAGACGATCGGGGATGCCGGGTGAAGTCATGGGTGATCCACACCGTACACATGGAGAGGTCAAGAAGCAAATGAAGACTGCATGTTGACCAAAGCAAGCAGGATGCCGGTGCAAGTGACAAGGCGGCCCAGGAGTGGGAGCAGGAGTGGGAGAGACTTGCTGGTGGTCAGGATCACGGGAAGAGGTGGCACGTGTCGATATCAGAAGACACGTTTTGAGAAGTGTGCAAGGCGGTTTTGCGGTTTGGTCTCAAAACCGTGACAAGGATGGAGGTGCATGTGACACCATCAGGAAGCTTGCATCGACATGAAGCTTAGTCGTGAAGATGTTGATCCGTTGGATGGACGGATCAAGAGTTGACCACTTTGCCCCTTAGGGGGTAAGTAGTGAGTGTGTTGATATGAGGGCATTTTAGGAAAATATGCTAAGGTGTCTATAAACAGAGAGGGTTGATTGTGTGAACTCCTTGAGCCTTTCTTGTTAGCTTGGAGAGAATCCTAGGGATAGGAAGAGAAGAGAATAGAGAAAGAGATGAGATTTTGATAGAAAATTTGTATTCCAAACAAAAGAGTGAGGGAGGATGGTGACCTCTGCTCTTTGGCTGTAGTTCCACTCAAAATCAATAGAAGAACTTGTTCCCAATCTCTTGTGCTTCTCTTTCTAGTCTATCTCTCTATTGGCTTCCTTACAAGTTTTGCAAAAAAAATTCTTTGAATTTCGTTTTTGGGTGAGTTCTTTGTGTGTGCAAGGATGGGGATATTGATCTAGCTATGATTTGGTTGCAAAGCCCTAGCACAAATGAATGTTTTTGAGCTTTTACCCGATTTACTAAATTTAGGCCTTTTCATAGTAAAATCTTGATTTTCTTGTTCCCTTCCTTTTAGTGGTGATCTTGTTGAGTTTTCTTTTTAGCCGTGACCAGCGGGGATCGTCTCTATGACACCTAATGTGTTCATCCCTCACGAGCTCACAACAAGTTCAAGTTTTTGGTATTGCCTTGTAATAATCAATTTTGGAGAAGCTTCAAAATTTCTTGTGATCCGGAGTTAATTATTGTTAGAAAAGGGTATCTAGACTCATATCCACGTATCCTCCAAGTTTCACAGGATTTGGAGTTGATTTGACCGGGTTTTGATCTTTTTAGTGTAGCTCGGGCTGTTTATCATTGTTCATTCTGGCTGGCAGTGACGGAGCCTTAGCATCCGAGCCTTAGCTTGGCTAGCAGTGACGAAGCCAACCGCATTAGAGCCAGGGGCACGCTCCGTCAAAGGCTCCAAAGAAGTCTTCGGAAAAGGGGACCTGGCGTTTTAAAAAAAATTGTTCATTCTGGACAGCACCACATCTTACGGCGACGGAATTTAAAACGGACTCAGTGAAGCAGCAGCAGCTCGGCTGAATTTTTTTTTATTCGTGAGCTACAGTGAAGCGATCATTGCTGGCTGCAAGTAATCATTGTGTAATCATTCTAGCATTGCTTTAATCACATTGATTAATGGCTTGTCTCGGTTAATGCTAGAAGTTGGTCCCGTATGCACTCTGTTGAAGGTCGGCAGCTTTTCTTTTTGTCTGGTCTCGGTATTTTCATGAATAATGGTCGGTTTGGCCATCTTGGTTGATCTCAGCAGCAATTTCTTTTGCTGATTTCGGTTTATACTTGAGTGCCTCTTGTAGCTTGATCCTCTAAGAATTAGCTTTGAGCTTGAGTTGGCCGGCTGTGCAGTGGGTTGGAGTTGTGTGTTGTGTGTGTTGTGCAGCTCTCCGAAACCATTTTGCTTCGGCGTTTTTTCGAGGACTTCCTAACCCATTCCGATGATTCGTGATGGGTCAGAAGATAGGCGTGTTGAGTGAAAATCACACCAGGATCCGATTTTAAACATACTCCTATTCACCTCCTTGGTCGTTTTTTCTGGGTCCTTCACATACTTTTTTTAAGATCTGATTTTCCTCGTACAGAAATCTGCCGGTGAATAAATGTTGCAGTTGGCATAACCATCGACCTACCGAGAAGAACTATGTAACACGTGGCATTGAAATCACAGGTAGTACCAAGAAAAATTTCTGTTATTACTTCCCTAGATTGGCAGCTGCAAGCACTAACCTGCTAGCTGTTAATTTGTACACCTGGTAATCCAAATTCTCCAAAGTTATGAGCTTTATAAAGAAATGCTTCCCTAGAATCTCGAGAGATGAAGATTCAAGACAGAATTCCGTAACAGCCGTGAGACAAATCATCCAGATATACAAGAACTCCTTGCCCTCTGGAGGCCCTTCTTCCGGTCGTATGCACAGCCAACCGGGGTGATACTCCTCCTTCAGCAGTAGCGAAGTGCCCTCCTCCTCCATTAGCGACCAACGAATTCCTTCCGAACGTGAATTGGAGCTCCAATGCTCTTATCTCGTGGCCCCAAGAACCGAATCAAGAAAAGCGAAAACCAAACCCAATGGTGGAGCTAAAACACAGCCCAAGCACGGGCCAGAAGGCCGATTGATGATTTGAGCCGGGCCAAAGGAAATAGACCATTTGTCCAAAATGAACCAGGCCTGGCCCAAATCCAGCTTGAAACTCACCCCAACTTTCTAGCGGAAATCCTATTTTGAGACGTGCCATGCGTAAGCGGATTTTGGAGACGAGGCGTTACACAGAGATAGCGGGGCGGGCGGATGCGGCGCCCGCAGCTGCGGCGGGAGGGTCCGTGAGAAGGAGGTGGCATGGTAACCATTTTATCAACTCGGATGACGGTGAAGATTGATCAAATCTATTGTATATTTTATAAACGTATAGATATAGGTAGATATATGTACATGATATGTCCAGCTAAAATCGAGGAAGTAAAGAAAGAAAGAAATCATTTCTCCCTGTTACCCTCCTCTTTCATCCCCTCTGCTCTCTCTCTCTCCTTGTCTCTGCTTGCGAACTGATCGAATTCAATCGATCCAATTGAACCCTGTGGATTTCCTGGTTGCAGCAAGGTGTTCAATGGAGCCAAATTGAACCTCCATTCCAATTGAGCCTCGCGAAGCACCAGATATACCGTGTTCTTTTTCTCCCTTGCAATTGTTCAACGTGTGCCACATGTCGCACAGAGAGCGCGGGCCGTGAGATGGGCTCACGGAGGCCGCCCTCAAAATAGGGGCCCTTTTTTTCTAGATTTCTCAACTGAGAAGATAACGTGAACCCACGCTTATCAAAGATGCATATCATATACTATATATGTGGGAATAATTACCGCAGAAGCTAGCATGCTGCTGCCATCGGGTAGGCAAGGCAACGATATGATGCAGAGACTATTGAGACGGCGATACGCACTTGTGCAAAGGGTGACGATCCAGATGTAGATGAAGCTCCCGTACGGGATCCCCGGGTTCTCCGCCTTCCGCCGGTCCACGGCGCACCCGGGGCACCCTTCCAAGTACACGATGCCGTTACCGCCGCCCCCGCCGGTGGTCTTCTCTAGCAACGGCTCCGACTGCTCCGCCGCCGGCCGCCAGTCGCCTGGCCTCTCCTCCTCCATTATATATATACTAGCTAGTTGCCGCTAGCTTGAGATCTTGACCGATCTACCTTGGCTAATTCTCTCCTGATCTCTTCTCTCTTCTCTTCTCTTCCACTCTCTTCTAGTAGTATACTGTTGGGCTAGCTCTCAGTTGATCACTCGATTCGCTTCCTCTTCAATCTGCTACCAGCTGCATTTATATCACAACGGCTGAAAGGATGGCTATCTCTTCTGGTAGCTAATTGAAAGCTATCACTGATCACGGACGGAATTGCCCATATTATATTGGAATCTTGTATGGTAGCTAATCACTTTACTACTACAGTTGCCACATGCTATACAAAACTAAGACTAGCTTAGAGTAGGTGCATATGCTTACATATATATATATGACCTGCTATTGGCAGGTCATATATACTGCCAAGTCAAGGTTGCGGGATCAGAAGAAGAATCATTTATTGCAAGTTCTTTATACAAACTACAAGAAGAACATACCAAATTCTCCGATCCTAGTAGGACAGTCATGGAAGAGAAAGTGAGCATACAATCCAAGAATGCTGATGTGATGAGCATACGTCCCATGATACACGGCATCAGCTCTTGCGTCAAGGTGTGCGCACAGCTGGTTTGTTGCTCCCTCCATCATCAGGGGCGGCAGGGAAAAAAGTTTCGACCGAAAACCGGTGATAAATTTGGTTTACAGGGTTTATCGGTGGATCTTACTAGAAAAAATTATTATGTTTATAAATATTTTTTTAAAATTTTGTTTCAATTTGTTTGAATTTAGTTTGATAAATATGATATATCCGATAAATCATGTTTACCGGTGAACTCCGATAAATTTTATTTACCAATATAAAAAAACCTGGTCAAGTGTCTCCTATGTGCTCCAAAACTGTCCTGTACATTGTGCCATCGGTTGTAACTAAAAAAAATTTGAGGAGCTGACTCATGCTTCAGACCTGCTCCGGCAGACATCGCCATTGGGAGTCGCACGAGGTCTCATTGCACATCGGCAATTGATTTGCTGCCATCGATCGAGGAAATGAAGTGAGTAATAGCATGTTGTTGAGGACACCGCTGTTGGGAGTTGCACGAGGTCGGTGACGCCATTGGCATCCTCGCCGCACCCATCATCTGCTTCGAGTCCAGCCACATGGAGGTGAGGGACGAGGCCCTCAATCCGGACAGTCATCTCCGCCGAATCTCGTCGCATGGAGGTGACACAAATATGCCAGTGAGATCAGGCAACCTCGAGCAAACACTCTCAGCCCGAAGCCTCTGGTAATCAAATGCATGGCGCTCGAGGACACCAATCTGATAGATAGGATTTACCGTTTAACCTCGCTCAATAGAGCAAATATATCACCATGATCCCTACAAGGAATAGTCAGATCAATGAAATTGTGCCATATGCAGCACATGCATCGATCATAGGGCATAGTTTTTTCTGAGATAGCCTGCTGTGTGGATCCTTGAAAGCGCCTCCGAAAGAGAGGCAGACCCATGCATTTTAGCTCACCGCATTCTGGTGCCCAACCTACAACCTCTGTGATCACAGCAGCACACCTCCACAATGTCATCGCCGATGTGGGAGAAGGAGGCAGAGGGGAGCGCTGGCGGCCATCTACTTCGAATTTGCTGGCATGAAGGTGGGGAATGGGGTTGTCGTGCTTTGTCACCATGGAGAGAAGGGGGACGAGGGCAGGGAGCAAAGGGGATTTAGGTAGAACTCCTATGATCCAAATTCTTTATGGGAAGTGGTGATTATGTGGCTGAAAGTGATTATCTAGGGTAAATTCTTTAGAGGAAGTGATTCTATAGGGAAAGTGAATTTAGGGAAGTTGGGTTTTTTAGCTCCCAACATCTAGTTCATTTCAAAAAATCACTCTCACAAAATCACTCTAGGAGCTAAAAACTGTAAACTGTCGTTTGGTAGAACTCCCACTGATTCCACTCTGGAAGCTGATCTGTGAGATCTACCACACATGCCCATAGCATCATGTGGAGGAATGGTGGTTCCCACCTTAACAACTGGTGGAGCTATCATAACAAGACGCAACGACCTCACAACGTAGTCACAATATCCACTCATAGAGCACTTAAGCAAAAATATGCCTAGAGGACCTAATGCAGTCAAAATTTCACATGATAAAAAATGCAGAAAGGGAACCCCTGCTGCGATTTGAAAGGGATTACTAGTGACCAATTCTATCAGATGAAACAATAGTATTGTACTATTGTTGAATACTCCAAACTTCTACAAGATCAAAACTGGCCAATGATAATTTGACTATTTTGTGAAAAAAAAAATGATGATACACATTTCAACTTATTTCAGGTGCAGTTGCGATACTAACCATACATCACGTCAAATGGATACAAAAGCACTGGATGGAATATGTTAGTCACAAGGCAAGTTATCAAGGATAAGACGTTCCAACACTCCAGACCATGAACCAGTGATCTATTTTCCACAATCAACTTATATGGTACGGAAAAGCATGCTTTCCTTGTGAAAAAAACTGATTGTACATTAAACTATTGCTATTATTTCGGTATACAATTATTTCCCGGCTCTCTTCCCCATTTTCCCGCATGGCCCATCAAATTGGCCCGGATCGGACGCCCCCTCTCCTTATCTCCACACCTCACTGTCCTAGGGTGCCCGACCGGGCGTTGTTCCTATCCTTCCCAAGTGTGCCGCCACCTCTCTCTCCCAAGCACGTCGCCACCTCTCTCTAGCTAGCTCGGCCACCTAGCACGCGTGCTCGAGCCGGCCCGCTCCTCCCCCGCTCTCTCTCTCCTTTCCCCCTCTCTGCACCCGGGCCCTCGCGTCCAAGCGCGTGCCTCGACCGCGCCGCGCCCGAGCCACGTCGCCGCTGCGCCCGAGCTACTCATCCCCGTGCTTATCTCCTCCATCCTTATTTGTTCTCCCTTCCAAATCTAACCCCCAAATCTGAGTTCTCCGCGGGGGGAGCCCCTAGCCGCCGCTGTATATCCCAGCCGAGGGTGCCCGTGGAGGAGAGGGGGGATCCGAGAGAGAGAGAGAGAGAGAGAGAGAGAGAGAGAGAGAGAGAGAGAGAGAGAGAGAGAGAAAAGAGGGAGATCTATCGCTGCCTCTGTTGTCGCTGTCTCGGGCTCATCGGTGGACATCGTGCGTGCCGTATTCTTCCCCCCTCCATATATGCTACAGGTGCCGATTGGCTTCGTGCCGCGTCCGTGCAAGTAGGTGACCGGGCGGCCTCGTTGCCGCAACCATGGAGTTGTGCCGATTTGATTTTGGGCGTCGACGGTTCTTTTGCTTTGAGGAGGAATCTGGCCGGTCATGTGCCGCGACCATGGAGATGGCCATTGGTGATTCTGATTTATGCTTGTGGTATGGCTGGCCTTCGTGTCGTGTCCATTGAGATGAGCTCCGGCCGGCACTTAGCGTTGTGGTTGTGTGAGTGCAGGTTTGCTTTGGTCGTGCTTTTGCTCTGTGGTGACCGGCCGGCCTCGTTGCCACGTTCGTGGAGATGGAGGTGTGCTGTGATTTCAGGCGTCGACGGTTCTTTTGCTTTATGGTGGTTTTAGCCGGCCTCGTTGCCGTGTCCGTGGAGATGGAGGTGTGTCGTGTTTGATTTGATGGTTGGCCTTTGTGTCGTGGCCACTGCGGTGTGTAGGTCTTGGTGCCCCGGCTAGTGACAGGCTGTTGCCGGCAAGATGCTTGGTTCCATTGGCTTATGTTTGATCTGACTGGCATCATTGTTGTGATCATGGAGATGAGTTTGGTCTCTGTTTTGATTTTGGCCCTAGTTTCCTTGTTTTTGCTGTGGAATCATGTTATGCCCGGCTTGATTTCTCCCCTCTATGATGTGTTGCCATCGGCCGGGAGTTGGTGCCGCCGCGGATACACTGCCGGCTGGGAGCCCGAGTACCGCTAGGCCACGCCATGGTGTTGTTGACGGGAGCCTTTCCACACGCCCTTTTGGTTTTGTGTGGGTGAGCCATGGCTCGTCATGTCTGGAGACTTGGCCGTCCCTTTGTTGGTTGGTGCGCTCGTATGCTTGGCAGTGTCCCACTAATTAGCCGGTGTGCCCTCAGTTTAGTGTTGCAGCTCATTGCTTTGATATCCATTCGTAAGGCTGATTTGGTACTCCTCCCCATTGTCGGCTCAAATGGTTATGCTCTTTAATAGATGTGGTTGTTTATGCTAGATAAGTCTTGCATAGATGGGTTTAGATTGGGCATGTTTGCTCCACGAGGCACGTTTGGCCTGTATCCTTGATGTCCAGCGATTGAGGGAAGTATTCTTTGTCACTGATTAGAGAGGGATGTCTGTTGATGTGCTTCTTTGTTATCTGATAGCATAGGGCATGATGATAGGTCTTGCTGTTAATTGATCACTCACTGGTTGCGGCTTGGCTTTGTAGCTTGTTTTCTTGCCTTGAGTTGATCTATGGCTGGTCTTGTTGCCGGGTTGCTGTTGGTAATCTCTGCTGCCGGATTGCCCTATAGCCACATCTATGCACTTGTTTGCATGTTTCCGGCCTCTCATTGCTAGGCAATGACTTTGTGTGGTCCTGTCCTCCCCGTCTCCCATACTTCTGTTATCAGTGGCCTTTGCTTTGAGGCCCTCTGTTTTGGTGAGGTGTTGCCGATGGCCTGATGGTGATTAGCCTTAGGTTCTGATGATTGATAGCACAAGATGGTGGTGTTGATCCTTTTATTTGATGGCTGTGTGGGCTGATGATGTTGTTTCCCCCCTTCTGTTGGGATGAGGGCTGGCTGATGGCGTTTTCCCTTCTAGTGGGATAGTGGTTAGCTATTGGGTTATGCCGTGGCCAGTGTTGTATATTGGGGCCCGATAACGGGTTGCCTCCGTGGCTCGACTGCCTTTGTGGCTTGGTTATTTTACCCCTGCCTTTGTGGCTCGGTTACTGTGGGATGAGGTTAGAGGTCGTAGATAGGAGTTTAGAAATATTACGCGGTTCATCAGGCTCCCGCTAGGTTATAGCTGATGAACTGCTGTGTAGCTAGACTCTCTCTCCCTCTACTTTCTTATGTCACCTGAGGCTGAGGCTGAGGCCGATGATGAGGGACTACAGATTCTGAGGTTATTTAGACGATGATGACTCGGGATATATAAACAGTCCATAGAGCTCATGTTAAACTGTTTGTCCCATCTTTTTCTTTTAATTATTTTTTTAACGCTTACTTTGATCTGTTTTGATGCGTGTGACTACACCCTTGCAGACTCGGAGACGAACTGACGACGACCAGTGAAGCAACTTAATCGGAGGTTGTCCAGGAAACCGGACATAATTAACCGGCGGCCTCATGAGGCCATGGGAACCAGGACGAAGTAATCGCTAGAGCATTAGTCAGATAGCGTGTGCGTTTGTACGTGTGTGGAACAATTTGTAATAGATGAAACTGTACTTTATGATTTCGATAATGAATGAATAAAGTTATGTGTTTTAATTACAGTTTGTCTCATGTTCTTTCGTATACTGGCACGCCCACAATATATATGCAGTTATACATATATACAACAATTCGAACACAATGGCAAGTTCCCCTTGTGCGAAACACACTGTGAACAATTTTACTCATTTCTTCTTTCTTGCCTATTCTCTGTCATCTTTCTCCTCTGCTCCAGCCATTGCCATTGCCACCGTTGTATCTACCTCCAACACTGCCACAGACTCCGCGTGATTGATGTGGTCACTATGTAGGTCGCAGAGATGTGCTCATGGGCAAGGTCAATAAGCACCCCCTCTCCCTCGTCAGCTCACAAGAGCCATCGTGGTCGGCTCCTGCAGCAAGGATGCATGCCTCCTCACCAGCGGCCATGGCGATAACAAATAACGCGAACCCGGTCTAGAACCTCCCTTAGGCCAATGAGCTCCATCTTCCTCCTCTCCACCACCTTGGACCGCGGCCTTGGGATGTGGCGGCGAGGCCGAGCTCCATGGCCGTCATCGGGGACGAGGTCCAAGACTGCCATGGGCCAAGCTGCATGACTGCTGAGCATAAAAGAGGGCGTAACTGCAAGTCCATGGCTGTCACACGATGATGGTGACCTCTCCGGCTGGCCAACGACCTTAGCTCGATTACGAAAGGGAGCAGAATAGGAAGGAGATGGATGATGAAGAAAGATAAAAACAAAAGGTTCAAAGTAGTATACAACTAAGAATTCAAAAATTGCATATAAAAATAATGGCAGTTTAGATACACCAATATAGTGGCAAATAACTAAATATCCCGCCTGCTGCTGCTAGTCCAGAATGCCACACGCGACCCCACAAAAAAAAGATTTTGACTTTGCTGCAGGCGTTCCAACAAAAAAGAAAAGATTTTGGACGAGTGGTAGCACCCAAGCTTGACTGTTCAAGTCAAGTCACCCCAGATTGATGGATTCACACCCCTCCCCTCCCCTCTCAACAAAAAGGACAGAAAAAGATGCCTGGATGCTTCTCCATCTTCTTGGTATAGCACATCCGTCGCCATGGTCCTTGCCGGCAATGACGACAATGCACCAACCACCGCGATGCTCGTCAGCTACCGAGCCTCCACGCCATCGCTCGCCGACCACCTCGTCGAAAAGCCGCGACAGCGCGTGCACTGCCTCGGGGAACTCCCCTTATGGCGACGAAAAACCGGCGACGGCCAGCCTGCAGGACACGTCACCCGCACCGTGGACTGGAGCTCTGTCCTCCGGACGTGCAAGGAGTGGCTCAAGAACCCCATGAACATCGCGCTGCTGCTCTGGCTCCTCTGCGTCGCCGTCTCCGGCGGCATGCTCGTCCTCCTCCTCCTTGGCCTCCTCGACGGGGTCTTCCCCGCGCCGGCGGCCAGGAACCGCTTGATCGAGATCAACAATCAGCTGCTCAACGCGCTCTTTACGCTCATGAGCCTCTACCAGCACCCCGCGCTCTGCCACCACCTCTTCCTCCTCTGCCGCTGGCGCCCCCACGACGCCGCCGAACTACGTGCCGCCTACTGCAAGGATGGTGCCGCCGCCGCGCCGCGCCCCGGGGAGCGCGCGCACATGTCCGTCGTGGTGGCGCTGCTCCACCTCACCGCCGCGTGCCAGTACGTCCTCTGCGGCCTCTACTGGGGATACACCAAGAGCACCCGCCCCGAGCTCGCCGAGGACGGCTTCTTCGTGCTCGGCGTGGCCGCACCGGTCGTCGCCGCCGTGTACACCGTGTGCAGTCCGCTGGGAAAGGCCGGCAAGTGCGAGCTCGCCTGCTCCGACGCCACGGGCTTGAAGACAAAACAGCTCCCTACCCCAATTGGGCGCGTCGTCGTCGAGCCGGAGTGGGCCGGCGGCATGTTCGACTGCACTGGCGACGCGGCCACGGGGTGTCTCTCCCTCTCCTGTACCTTCTGCGTCTTCGGGTGGAACATGGAGAGGCTGGGCTTGGGCAACAGGTACGTGCACGCCGTCACGTTCGTGCTGCTCTGCTTCGCGCCCCTTTGGGTGTTCGGCATCTCGGCGCTCCACATCCACAACTACATCATCGGCGACGTGGTCGGCGGCGCCGGCTTGCTGCTTTGCGCGTGCGGCCTGCTGTACGGTGGGTACTGGAGGATTCAGATGAGGAAAAGGTTTGGGCTCCCAGGGAGCAGGGCGTGCTGCGGGTCCAAGTCGCTGACGGACTACGCGCGGTGGCTCTTCTGCTGGCCATGCGCGCTGGCGCAGGAGGTGCGCACGGCAAGCCTCTACCACGTCGACGGCGAGAGCTTCTACACCAAGGTTGTGGACGATGATCATGAGGAGAGGCAGCCGTTGCTAGTGTCCAATCATCACGACGTTTTCAGAGCACCTGAGACAGTCGTTGCAGTGTCAGAAGGGACATCGACTAATCATCTGGTTGTTGTTCATGGTGAAATGATGGTCCCGCCAAATGTTCAGGTTGTTGCGGTGAAAGTTGAAGATGATAAATCTGACGAATGCACTGTTGTTCACGGTGAGATGGTCGATCCGGCTAATCCGATGTCGGCGTCTGTGAGGGAGGAAGATGAATCTTTGGTGGAAGATGCTGATCATAGTATATCTTCTGATGGAAGTTGGAGGGTGGAGAAGGTGAAGAAACTGATCAACATGGTCACTCTGCTGTCACTGCTCATTCTTTTGTACACTAGGGGATTTATACATTAAAGAGGCAGAGGACATTGGACATGCATATATAGAGGATACGCCGTAGGCGCCATAGATAGATTGGATCATTCATCTTTCTCCATTTTTGTTGGTGCAAATAGGAAGTCGATTATCTGGAGCTTGTGGGTGTATATACAGACACATATACTTGTCACATAGGTGTACACGATTTAGAAGGAATTGTACATTTGTAATTCGGCGATTTCTAATGAGAAATAGCAAAGCCTAACTGCAAATTTGGGAAAAGTATTTCCTTCTAAAAAATTTGGAAAAAAGTAAAGGCATTTTACTACTTTTTTTCTGTCTGTTTCAGTTTAGTCAGTGTATGTGTGTCCTGTGTTTCAGAAACTAATTTTACAATGGAGCTACGATCCACAAGCATGTGAATTGTATTCTGAACTAAAGATGAACACCAACTAGATATATCAATGGTTTATATCACATTGTACTACCGTTTTGTGACACTATTGAAGTTTTTTTTTTTTTTTTTGACAAATGTGATACTATTGAAGTGATAAGGAGCCTCAGAGAGGAAAACGTACAATGATCAGGCTAGATAATGAGCCTAAACTTTTCTTCTGCACCTATTCATAATTCTTAAAAAGAACAGAGAGAAGCGAAATCAAGTTGAGTTTTTCTGTGCAGAGATATCAGTTTACCAAATGCAGGTTTGCCCTCTATGTTTGTGAACTTATAGAATCTGATTATCACTCTGCGTTCTTCTTATTTGCAGACCTTCAGAGTAAACAGCAGGCAGAAGAACCGCAAGTCCTATATGGTGTGCTGAAATCATCTATATAGTCCTTGTCAACTAATTTGCGAACTGACTCATGAAGTCATGTCATCCACACTAATCGTTGGGGTGCAGCAACTGTTGTTTGGCTCAGCTCAGTCCAGCCTGACGAACTGGACAAGTGCATACCTGTTTCCCCGCCAAAATAAGCAAGTCTTGGCCGGAGCACGCCAACAGGTGACCTGTTCTCGTACTGCAGAGCAGAGCAGAGTCCATGCAGGAAGACAGTTATGGCCGGCCTGAACTGAACCTTGGTCAGCTCAGCTTGGACGATCCTTCCTATCCTAGCTAACGGCATGCCAAAGTTGAATCACGCGCCACTTGAGAGAAAGAAGAGATCGGCAGAGGTTGAAATGGTCCATCCACTGTGGCTGAGTGGCTGACCGTCTTGACTTTTCAGCACTAGCAACACGTACTACAGATTTAGCCATTCCCCGCTTAGTTCTTCTGACGGTTTTCAGCATCAGTAACAAGACCAGGACTTCTACCTGCCAACTTTGACAGGGAGCTAGTCCCTTTCATTACAGTTAGATCTTAACCAAATCAAACATCGTATATATAGGTTAGCGCCCATTCTTGCTGCTTTCCCGAGCTTACAACTATCCAGTGCAAGCAGAGCAGCAAGAACAACCAGGAGTAGCTCCAAAGATCAGGGAAGCAGCCTAGAGGGATCACTCTCACTGCACTGACAAGGAGAACAATCCAACTAGACACGAAAAAGACAACACGTTACACTTGGTTACCGCCATGGAATCGCAGGAGAGATCACCCAAGCAAGCAGTCGAAGTGCAAAGCCATGGCAAGGCGAAGAAGGAGAGGCTCCTCGACTTCCTCAGGGCAACTCCTTCCAAGGAATTATGGATGCGCCGCTTCGGCTTCACCTCCCCGCACGCCTTGCTCAAGCGCGTCGCCACCCTCCGCACGCGCTCTGCCACCCATGTATCAGCCCCCGCCCGCTTCTTCCTCCGCGCGCCGGCCTTCGCGCGCACTGTCGACTGGCGCGCGCTGCGCGCCAAGTGCGTCGCCTGGGCCTGGCACCCCACGAACGCCGCGCTGCTCGTCTGGCTTGCCTTCGTCGCCGCGGGCGTCGCCTTCGTCTTCCTGCTCATGACGGGGGCGCTCAACTCCGCAGTGCCCGACGCGTCCCGCCGGCGGCGGTGGACGGAGGTGGCCAACCAGATGCTCAACGCGCTCTTCACCATCATGTGCGTGTACCAGCATCCGCAGCTCTGCCACCACCTCATGCTCCTCTTCCGCTGGCGAAGCCCCGACGTCGCCGAGCTCCGCGGCGTCTACTGCAAGAACGCCGCCGCCGGCCCGCGCGAGCGCCTCCACGTGGCAATCGTCGTGCTGCTCCTCCACGCCACGTGCTTCGCGCAGTACGCGTACTGCGCGCTCTTCTGGTTCTTCAGCAGCGACACGCGCCCCGACTGGGCCGTCAACCTGTGCATGGCGCTCGGCCTCGGCGCCCCCGTCGCCGCCGCCCTCTACATGGTCTACGGCCCGCTCGGCAGAAAGATCGTGCTCCCGGCGTCCACTGATGACGAGGAGGCCGTGGCGGTGGAGGACGACGCGAGCGGCTCTGCGTTGCAGGCGGCGCAGTACAACAGCGGCAGCTGCAGAGTGGTGGTCACCAAGCCGGAGTGGGCCGGCGGGCTCTTCGACCTCGCCGACGACGCGACGGTGGCGGCGCTGTCCCTGACGTGCACCTTCTGCGTGTTTGGGTGGAACATGGAGCGCCTGGGGTTGGGCAACATGTACGTGCACGTCTTCACCTTCGCCCTCCTCTGCGCCGCGCCAGTGTTGGTGTTCGCGGTCGCCGCGCTCAACATCCATGACGCCACGCTCGGGTTCCTCGTCGGCGCCGCAGGCGCCTTGCTGTCCGTGCTCGGCTTGATGTACGGCGGCTTCTGGCGCGCGCAGATGAGGAGGCGGTTCGGTCTGCCCGCCGACCGGTCCATGTTCGGCGGGCGGCCCGTCGTGGCAGACTACGCCAAGTGGTTGCTGTGCGCGCCGTGCGCGCTGGCGCAGGAGGTGAGGACGGGCAACCTGTACGACGTGGAGGAGGGCAATCTGTACGTCAGGGACAGTGGAGAGGGCGTGCCGCAGGAGGAAAAGCCGGCAATGGCGCCGCTGGACAGGGAAGGGTGTGTGGCGCCATTGACCGCCGGCACCGGCGGAGGTGAACGTGTTGTCGTGGTCGATACACCGCCGGTGCCGGTGAGGGTTCAAGAGGGGAACAGCTGAACATGCAGGTGAACAGCGTTGGGTTAGAGATGGATCATATGTAGGACTGTTCGTTCGGTTTTTTGGGTTCGGGAAATACGGTAAATCGGTAAATACGGTATTGTTTGCTCGGTAAATACGGTTGTTCCCTTAGTGGATGGTTCGGTTACGGTTAATACCAATTTATTTCGGTTCAGCTTTGGTTAATATCATATTTACCAAAGTTGACGCGAATTGTAAATACGATACCGTCGGTGTGGTTTCTCGATCACACAATCACTTGTTGGACTTCGGTACAAGACACTCAGACCATACTGATAAGTGATAACTACAAAATCGATGATAAACACAATCACAAATTCACATACACAAGACCATACTCAATTACTGATTAGTGATTACTGATAAGTGATAGTACAAGCAGTCCATAGTTAAGCTGATAAATAAAAATATAGGGATTGTCCAACAGTCCAAGTTCAAATGTCCAAATGTCCGATCAATTCATAGTTCTAAAAGACCATACTAGTTACTAATGTCTAATTAAAAGGTCATATAGTACAAGTCCAGCCATACAGTACAAGTCCAATTTTGATATATATTAGTAGAAAAAGTGAACAGCATGTCCTCATTCTTCAATGTTGAAAGGTGGACCCGAAAAGAAGACACTTGTTGTTACAATATCAGCCCCATTGTCATCAGGCCTATAAGCTCCTCAATACCTATATGACACAAAAGAAAGATTATTAGTTCAAGGACTTTTCACTAACAAATAGAAGTACAATGCCTAGAGTAGTACAATGTCAGTACACTAACAAATAGAAGTTCAAAATTAGACAGCTCCTGTAGATTTGCTTGAGTGGCTTCAATGTCTATGTGCTTTGAACCACACAACCAATCATGGGCACATACCAAGCATTCAAGTGTTTTTGAAGTTAAAGAGCTTCTAAAATCATCAAGAAGACGACCACTTGTACTAAAAGCTGATTCAAAAGCAACGGTTGAGATAGGGCTGGCTAATATATTAGCAGCCATTCTTGAAAGGATAGGAAAAAGAGTTGCATTGTCTTTCCACCAAGTGAGAATGTAAAATTTAGCAAAATCCTCTTCTATATCTTCAGCTAGATACTTCTCCAATTCATTTTTACCACCAACAGGTAGGCCACCTCCTCCCGTGCAAACCTTCATCTTCTTGTTGTATATAGATCTCATAAGATTTCCTAAATCTGATTGTGCAATACCACCACCACTGTTTTGTGATTGTAATGATGCTTGACTACCACCTTGGCTTTCAATTGGAGAGTACAAATTCTTGTATTCACTAAAAAGATCTGAGAATGTCTTTTGTGCTGAGACCCAAATCATATCACCTTTAAATTAGCCATATGTCGAGTGAATTTCAGTGTGCAGATAATGAGATTGTTTAGTCCTTGCGAGCAAGATTAGTGAGTGATCAAGCCAATTAGCAAACAACATCTTTAGAAAATACACAAAAATAATATCAGAAAAATGTTTAAGAAACTTCTTGAATTCTTTTGCAAACTCCCAATCCTTAGGTCTTGGAACCCCATTCACACCCAACTCTGCGTTGTAGGAGGGATCATCGATTTGAAGCCTTTCAAATGCATTTTCAAAATCAACAGCTATTTCTAATATATCATATGTTGAATTCCATCGAGTGGACCCGTCAAGAGAAACCAAACATTTTCCTTTTACCCTGCTAATTTCCACACATTTTTTGAAGGTATTCATCCATGCAGTGGAGCTTTTAACATACTTGACAGCACTACGAATATGGGAAATAGAAGGAGCCATTGTCTTCAATCCATCTTGAACCACAAGATTCAAGATATGGGCTACACATCTCATGTGAAGGTGTTCATCTTTTGCTGAAGTAGCACCCCTATTTTTCAAAGAACTAGTAAGTAGTCTACTGCTTTATCATTTGAAGTAGCATTATCCAAGGTAATTGTGCACACATTCTTAATACCTCAATCTAACAAGCATGTATCTATTGCTTTTCCCAAATCTTCCCCCTTGTGGCTGTCCACAAAACAGAAGTGTGCAGCGAGAACCATACATTGAAGGGTTGAAGCGATCCATATGTCAGTTGTGAGGCTAACAGTTTAATGAGAGGTCTTAAAATATTGCATTAGCTTTGCTTTGTCTTCTTCATATAGGCGTAGAATATGCCTACCTATTGTGGTCGTAGATGGAGGTTTGAACCGAGGACAAGCTTCCTCCATAAAAACCCTAAAACCTTCTTTTTCTAGGAAAATAAATGGCTACTCGTCTAAGATTATCATGTGAGTAAATGCTAGAGCAACCTTTTCAGCATTGTATTGCCGAGGAACTACACAACTACTGCCATCTGCACTACACTGGTAGCTTAGTTGAGTTTGATTATTGTCCCTCTCAGGATGTTTCTTACAAATTCTTCTATGAGCATTGAGTGAAGGTGTACTGTTCCTTTGCGAATGGCAATTAAGCACCTGAGGGCAGTAGTTGCACTTAGCCTTGTCCTTGTCATCTATAAGTTGTGTGAAGTGGTTCCATATGTCTGATCTGGGATTCATTTTCTTTCTACCAGAGGGTCCAACAGCTTCATCACTGCCAACATTCACAGATCCAGTAGCACCGAGGATTGCTATATCATCAGAGTCCGCAATCTAAAGGACCCAAAAGAATAAAACATTGTTAGATTAATTATTCTTAATGGCATTCACAGAAAACATGACAAAAAAAATGAGGGATTACACTGCAAGATCCTTCTGACTCCGTTGTAGCTAGAAGCTAAAAAACACCTTGATTGCAGACTGCCAAACTTCACGTGAGTATCAAGTATGCACTGAATCAGTGAATCGTAGAAGATCAATGGAGCCTGGGGTGCCTGAATCAGTGAATCGCAGAGTATCAAGTATGCACTGAATTAGTGAATCGCAGAGGATCAAGTATGCCTATGAGGAACCGTCCAAATAATATTCTAATTAATCATCAGGAGGATCATTATTCATAATCACAACCTCGATAATTAACCAGAATATCATCCCGGTAGTCTTGGCACGTGTTTTGTGCCCAAGATCGGAACACATGCCTTCCCAACATGTACATCATAACAAAGTTTAAGAAAGAACGAGTAATTAACATTATATTATAAGTTCTTAAGCATGCAACAAGTTATCATAATTTACAGCAAAAGAGAGCTAGGAGGAGACTAAAACCTGCTCAACTCCTAACTAGCAAAAGAACTAAGCAGCGAAAGACTAAAAGCTATACAACAAAAGGATATGGAGCCACATGCCCTTAGGCTCTATACCAAAACACTGAGTTCAGAGTAGAGTGTGCTACTCCTGCCCGCCACCCTGATCGGCAGGCACAAAGTAGCCAAACACCGCCCCCTCCTCGCCGACCTGTGAACCTGCAACAACTTAAGGGCAGCATCTTGAGTACGAAGGTACTCGCAAGTGTTACACAACATGGCTATATATATTCCCGACTCCAAGGATCATGCATTAAGCTGGTAGCAAGAATTAAACATGGTTAAGTTAATTAAGCGGTAAGCATCCTAGACATAGGTGTGAGCAACTAACTTAACCAACTTATATGAAACTACCCTGCCATAACCAACAACTGAGCATATGTAAAAGTAACAACAAGTATATCAATGTGAACAAGTGCCAACTCGAACCACCAACCACCAACCACCATACCCAGACCAAAATCACATGTCCAACCATCAACCTCATGCCATCATCCACAAACCACAGCAAGAACTCTACGACTGGTGCTTAACCGGTGCAAGCGGTCTACGGTGCCCGATTTTTCTTTACCGTCCTACCCAGAGGAACTCCACATCCGGGCAGACTAAACACCCTCTTAGCATCGCTCACACCTTGCCTCATACTCACCACTCAACCAACCACCAAATCTCAACCACCTCGACATCAAGTATTTGTAACCATAAACATAACTGTAAGACAGGAGCAACCCTAAGCTCGCGAACAACGAAGTACGCTTCCGTTCATCTTCTACCGATGACCTAATGTATTGCTAAGCATATAAGTCGAGCTTACACCTAGACACAACATCATCTCTAGGCTACAAGGAATATACACGAATAGGTGACCAAGGTAGAAGAAATGCAACGGCTTAGGTTCTACCCAAGGGTACCCGACGACACATGCATACATATATAAACATATTTAACATTTTATATTTCAAGTTAACCCGGTGCAATATGATAAATGCAATGCCATGAGTATGAATAAATTGCAACAATGCATGCCTCAATATGCACAATATGAAATACCATAAAAATATGCTCTAAAATATAGGAAAACATTTTTACTAGCTAGGAAAAGTCATAAGAAGACTAGCAAAATTGGTTTCATCCACTTTAGACTTGTAAAGAATTAATGGTGAATTAATGAAACTTAAGCCTAATTAATTAGCCTAAAACAATTAATTAATTATTTTCAGGATGAAGATATTTTTAAAAGGTATAGGATGTTACAATGAAACCAACAAAATTAGTTTCATAATTTTTGGAGTTCGTATGAATTAATTATGAATTTTACAAGTTATCATCAAAGGAGAAAAATCCTCTGATGAACAGTACACCCGGATACCCCGGGGTACACCGGATACTCCGGGGTACCGGAGTCTCCGGATGACCCTCCAAGCGGAGCTCTTTGTTATTTTCGGCTAGGAGTCGCTCGGAGACTCCGGACTAGTCCGGAAACTCCGGGTTAGGCCCAGAAATGCCCGTTTTGAGCCGAAAAAATACTCGATTTGATTTGCGATCTTCTCCAATCCAAAAGGGAATATATTTGAGCTAGTTTAAGGGTTCTATAACTCACTTAACAACCTAGCAACTCTATCCCTAACTCAAATTCATCCAATTCCTCAATTTAGGGTTAAACTCACAAAAACTCATGAATTCCACTCTTTTACGAAATCAACCAATCGAATCACGAATTCCTGCCATGGGGAGCCTAAGGGACTTACCCACGACACTTGTGAAGGTTAGTGGCCATCGGGTGATGAAGAAAACGATGGAAAATCGAAGAATTCCGGCGTTCTTCACTTTTCAACCCTAACACCAAAAGACATTCAAATCGGCTCAAATCCTTCGGGGATGAGCAAACAAATTGGAGGAATGGGAAGCTTATGAGCTTGTGATCACAATGGTACCATATGCATACCTTGATTCGGCTCCTAAAGCGTGGATTTGAGGGAGAAAGGGAGAGCGTGCTTGAGAGAGGAGAGAGGGGGTAGCTCCCTGAGGTGTGGCCGGTTGGGAGAGGAGAGAGGAGCATGTGGGGGAGTGAGGGAGTAGGTGGGGCTGCTGCCCAAGTGGAGGGAGAGATGGTGGGGCCGACCGGTGGGCCCACGTATAAGAGAGAGAAGTTTGTTTGACTACGAATTCAATTCTTTTCTATCCCGAATTTCTTTCTCTCATCCAATTGATTTTAAATGAAGTGTTCTAGTACGCCAAAATAATTTATCTTGAAATTAATTATGACGCTAATGATGTATGATTAAACTTAATCACGTGATTATGAAATTTGGGACGTGACAATGCCCTTACCTGATCGGACTGGGGGCTTGCCGGCTTAGTGTAGAGGAGCGAGCAGCGGCCGGGCTTGGCACAGAGGAGCAGGCGACGACCGGGCTTGGCGCAGAGGAGGGGGCGACGACCGGGCTTGGTGCAGAGCAGTGGGCAGCAAGCGGCGGCCAGGTGCAGAGCAGAGGAGAGGCTCAGCCTAGGGTTTGGCAGAGGAGATTAGGAGCGGCTTGAAGATAGATTGTTTGTGTTGGGCCAGGAGCAGAGGAGCCCAGGACCAAGACACCAATGCCGGGTGTCCAAGTGGGCTTCGGTTAAATCGTAAAACCGGTTTACAGTCGGTTTTTACGATAAAATCGAACCTCTAAAATTGCATATTTCTCAAAACCCAAACGAACATAAAAAATCGGTCAAACTGAGTTGACCGATCCGGTTCTATCTCAGAACTGCAGAGTCCTAATCATATGGCACTTAGTCTTGTACATCTTTATATTTGTTAAAATAGGTAGAGCTTATTTGTTGCATCGAATGCAATGGTGCCACGTTATCCTTGAAATTTTACGAATTTTATCGATGTCGAAAACCACACGAAGCACTCGATCCAACATAGTAAACCATGAATATTTTCAGGGGCAAATTGTCAACTTATTCTATAGCGAAGTGTATGCTTGGATTTCATGCAACGTTTGGCGCTTTTATGTCGGGTGCTGCCGCCGCCGAAATCCGCCGCCGACTCCTCACCGGCGTCAGCCCCAGCAGCCACCTCCCACCGCTCACAGTCAAGCTCCTCCACGGCCGCCTCCTCCGCCTCGATCTCCTCACTGATCTCACCCCGCTCCTCCTCCGCGTCCTCTGCTCCTCCGGTCTGCACCTCCACGCCCTCCGCCTCCACACCCTCCTTCCCAGCCCCTCCCACCTCACCTTCCCCTTCGCCCTCAAGGCCGCGTCCCGACTACCGGACCCGCTCTCCGCCGGCGTGCAGCTCCATGCCCGCTCCCTCAAGCTCCCCTACCACTCCAACCCCCACGTTCTCACATCCCTCCTCAACCTGTACGCAAAATGCGGCCTTTTGCACGACGCCCAGAGGGCGTTCGACGAAATGCCCCACCCCAGCACCGTTTCTTGGACCGCGCTCATCACTGCGTACATGGACGCTGGGCGCGTCCAGGAAGCCGTTCGCGTTGCAAGGAAGGCGTTCGCGGATGGCATGCGCCTGGACAGCTTCACGGCTGTGCGAGTCCTGACTGCGTGCGCTCGTGTGACAGATTTGGTGACCGGGGAGGCAGTATGGAGGGCAGCAGAGGAAGAGGGGATCGCAGGGAGCGTGTTCGTGGCAACTGCGGCGTTGGACTTGTATGTCAAATGCGGAGAGATGGAGAAAGCACGGGAGGTGTTTGACAAGATGCAGAACAAGGATGCAGTGGCTTGGGGCGCTATGGTTGGGGGATACTCCTCCAACGGGCATCCACGAGAGGCTCTGGAGCTTTTCTTTGCAATGCAGGCAGAGGGGGCGAAGCCGGATTGTTACACAGTAGTTGGAGCGCTCTCTGCATGCACAAGGTTGGGTGCACTGGCTTTGGGACGGAGGGCAGTTGGGATGGTGGACTGGGATGAGTTTCTTGACAACCCAGTCCTGGGGACTGCACTGGTCGATATGTATGCCAAGTGTGGGAGCATGGATGAGGCGTGGACAGTGTTCCAGCAGATGAGGAAGAGAGACATTGTTGTTTGGAATGCAATGATCTTGGGGCTTGGCATGACTGGGCACGAGAAGATTACTTTTGCGCTTGTCGGTCAGATGGAGAAGTTAGGCATGACACTGAATGACAATACCTTCATTGGGTTGCTCTGCAGCTGTACACATACTGGCCTTGTACAAGATGGGCGACGGTATTTTCGTAACATGACTCAGTTATCCCGTATAAGTCCTAGGATCGAGCACTACGGTTGTATGGTTGACCTGCTCAGTCGTGCGGGTTTGCTGGAGGAGGCTCATCAGCTGATTGAGGACATGCCGATGCAGGCAAATGCTGTTATATGGGGGGCACTTCTTGGTGGTTGCAAAATCCACCGGGATGCTGACCTTGCTGAACATGTGTTGAAACAGCTCATCCGGCTGGAGCCATGGAATTCTGGAAACTACGTCATGCTATCTAACATATACTCTAACAGTGGCAGATGGGAGGATGCGGCAAAGCTCAGGTTGGAAATGAAGGCGAAGGGGGTTGACAAGGTCCGTGCATATAGCTGGGTTGAGTTTAATGGTAAAGTCCACGAGTTCCATGTTGGAGACAAGTCACATCCCCTCTCAGATCAAATTTACACAAAGCTAGATGAATTGGGCATGGAAATGAAGGCCATGGGTTATAAACCAACTACCGAGGTGGTGATGTTTGATATTGAAGATGAGGAGAAGGAGCACACGCTAGTGCATCACAGCGAGAAGATTGCCATTGCATTCAGCCTCCTCACTACTGGACCAGAAGAGACCATTAGGGTCACCAAAAACCTCCGAGTTTGCGGTGACTGCCACACTGCCATCAAGCTCATATCAAGGATAACCTATCGTGAAATTATTGTTAGAGATAACAATCGATTCCATTGCTTTAGAGATGGTCATTGCTCTTGCAATGATTACTGGTAGTATTACAAACGACTTCCTGTTGCAATTTTGAGCAGCTGTTTGATGTAAACTGTAGTCAGCTAGAGTTGTGATTGGAGCATGGAAGAGGCAGAGTAAGGCAGGTCCACATTGTAGTTTTTTCCCCATTCAGTTGTTTCTGCTGAAAGGAATCAATAATGTTTTGTTTGATTGCTCTTGTGTAGTTGTGTTTTATCTGTAATGTACTTCAGAAATTAAAATGGCCAAAACCTTGCTTAATTTTCCTGCTTGACCCCTTGATTTAGATGTCAGATCGCAGGTTACGGGCTTTCCAGGCAAAATTGATGCCATGTGCTATATTACCTTTTTTTCCCTTAAGGGTATTGTCATCCATTTTAATGTGATAATGTTTACCATTTTGCCTGCCTGTTTTAGATTATTTTTACCCCCAAACTGATGCCATTTGCTCTGGGTCTAGTTTCTACAGCGTGTTGCTTTCAGATGCTGGTGTTTGAGAGTTTCGCCTTCTATTGCTTGTACTGGCATGAAGTACTAGATTTCATTGTTGTTGCAAATATTTAACACTTGATACTGACAACAAATCTGTACATTACCAGTTTCACATTGCAGGAAGCACTTCTGATAAGGTACCTCCCACAAACATAAACCATACATTTTGGTTTTTGTTTTCTGATACACTCATACACATTCATTTGCAAGCAAGCTGTTCGAGACCTCATTACCAAACTACGTGGCTGTCGGATCATTTAATAGTTGAACACTCCAAGTTCATCTCCATTAGTAGACCTGAATGGCATTGTGCATTGCTTTGCGCTGGTTTCTTCTCCAAATCCACAGCTTCTCAGGGTTCTCTGACTCCCAAAGCCCAAGGTGTGCAGCTTTTGCTTCTCTCTGCCACTGCACAATCAGAGCACCAGTGAAAAAACTTTTAGCAGCATAACTATATAACTTATAGGACACCATTTCTATACATAGTTCTGAGTTTGGATGGTATAATACAAGCCTTACTCTAAATTATTCTCACAAACTGCCTCACCACTGTTCAACATGTGCACATGACATTAGATAAGCATAGCTCAAGGATGTTCAGATCCAAAAGAATACTGCAGATTTTTCAGAGAGCAATTTGAAACGTTCCGCAAATTCATTTAGGTTCAAGGGAATTTCTTACCTTCGAAAACTCTGGGCGTTTGTCGTATGCTTTGTAATGATGGGGACCACACTCGTTAGAATTGAAGCGGTAAAATCAGAAGGCATGTGAGCTACTGAATAGTTTCTTTTTCACCTGTATGAACAAAGTATCACAATAGATGTTGCCCACATAGCGCCCAAATTGGTCCGGCCCATACACATGAATTCTGACCCTTTTCTCACCAATGAGCTCTACTGACGCATTTCTCGATTTCTCCCCATATGGCTGCTCAAGCTCCGTTGCTTCAATGCCCCTTTAGCTCATGGAAGAAGATGCACTTGAAAACAGTATTTCTAGTTATTGTTGGATTTTGAGGTGGAATTTAGAGCAGCTTATACCTCATTCTGATTCTATACTTCCTTGCAAGGATCTGTTTGCCAGAAATGACTGTTACCCTGCTCATCAAGATTCTTGTAAGTCGTGCTTTCATTGATTACAAATAAAGCAGCTATACATATATATGGGTAGGATCAATCTCGTGTAACTGTGGTCGACGTTTAATCATATATAGCTGCTTTAAGATTTTTTCTTTTTTTTTTTCTTTTGGCACAGTTCCTTAATGCATAAAGTGCCCGATTGCATGGTCCCAATGAGGATTTTTTACATTGTATGTTTATTCTAGTTGTTATTGGATTAAGTTATCCATATTCTGTAGTATTTTCTTATCTATTTTTTAAAAAAAGCCTGGCTCCTGCAAAGTTTTGTAATAACAAAATCATTAAATAATGAGTAATTTTCACAAAACTACACTATGATTGAGAAAACTATCGCATAACTGCACTTTTTAGAACCAATTTAACAAAATGACACTTCTATTGTCACATCATGTCAAAAACTGCATATGTTTTGCCGTTCCATATCACAAAAATATACTTTCATCAGGGCTTAAAAGTGTAGTTATGCAATATGAAAGTACAGTTTCGTGATATTGGTTTTAAAAGTTTAGTTTTGTGATATAGAATGTTAATAAACGTGCAGTTTTGCAAAATGGAATTTTGAAAGCGTAGTTTTGTGCTCAAACTGGATATATCTAAGGCCTTCGACACGGTGTCCTGGTGTCTTTGTGCATTCCCGTTGGGAGTGCTGCAAAAGCTCGGTTTAGGCTGAGGATGGTACAACCTGCTATGCTATCTCCTCTCTACTTGTACCACTAAGGCACTACTCAATGGGGGAGGTCGGAGAAGAAATTGAGCACCGCCGCGGCCTACATCTCACTCTATGCTGATGACATGGCGTTGTTCATCCATCTTCACACGTCAAGTGTGGCACCTCCTCCTATCCGCGCGTGTTGGGCTGCCAGATCTGTCTCCTCAACTATCATAAGGGATTCAACCGTCTCTAAAATTCGTTTACAGCTCAGCTCAAGGGTGAGCCTACATACGTATAACACGTCTTTTACACTTTCGTCCTCGCTTCGTGTAAAAGGATTATAAACTAGCCTGAACCTATTTAAACTATCAATGTGATACTAAATCCACCACACCAGAACACTTAGACCACACGGGTCAAAACTAGAAACACTAATAGGTCAGGGTATTACACACACCTGATGTGAACGTTGGCAGAGGAGAGAGATGTGGATGCAGACTGGCGCATAGGGGTTGCACTCGTTGCCTAGGAGTCAAAGTTGAGCACTATGTATTAGGTCGTTATGTCAAATTCTGTGGGGGGCATGCAAACGGTGGAAAACATGTACTAAACCACTTTTATTCTACTCAATGCAATGGTATGCGGTTCTTCTATGTGTTTGGGAAAGAAAAGAAAGTGTAGTTTTATGATAGTTTTTCAATCCTAGTGTATTTTTTTTTTAAAAAAAAAATTACTCTAAACTTAACAATTGTAGCAAAAAATTATCCAACTTCTCAAGTGGAATCCAATTTATGTAAATGGTTCTAGATCTGAAATTTTGAAACATATAATATTATATGTTGTATGTATTTGTGATATGAACAATTGCTAGATGTATAATTTTTTTTCTGTTTAACTTGCCTACCAATCAAGATCGGAGAGCTCAAACCAATTGGGGTGGAGGCTCATTTTCTAAAGCACATTTTTTTAGATAATGGAACAAAGTTCCAGCCTCTACCATCCGGGGATGGTACACAGCTGAGCGTCAACCACAAAACAAGCCATAAGACTCAAGTGCTTACAACAAAGCGGGGAATAAAAAAGCAACAAAGTTTAAGCCCATCAAAGATGAGCGACCAAACGACTGGTAAGGAACTAATAGCTACGCTTCAATTCGATTCCGAAAGCACCAACCAAACTTTGCAAAGACCGCCATCAACATTGTCTCCAAGTCTCTGCAACCACGCTTGAACAAAGGGCGCTCCTCCATCTTATGCAGCAGGGACCACTGTCGGATCCAATAAGTCGCCCTGAAGATTACCTGTAGATATGTATTAGACTTAACCTTGTTAAAAACCACTTCATTCCTATTCAACCATAAAGCCCAACATAGTGCAGCAGCCCCCAACAAAATCTGGTTTCGAAGCTTAGGACCAACACCATACAGCCAAGAACCAAACATATTAGAGAAACTAGTGGGTGGTTGAATTCCAAAAGTAGTGTGCACCGCATTCCAAACAAATCTCGCAAAATGGCAATCAAAAAACAAATGTTGAATAGTCTCATCGGCACTACAAAAACAACATTTGATATCTCCTTGCCACTTTCTTTTTGCTAAATTATCTTTAGTAAGAGTAACTCCCTTTATTAAGTACCACAGGAAAACCTTGATTTTCAGCGGTACCTTTAAATTCCAAAGTGGGTTTTTATCCCGTAGAACTCCTTGCTTAATCATAGACCTGTACATAGATCAGACTGTGAAAAAGCCATTCTTTGTTAGATTCCATCGAAACAAGTCTGTACCCGGTGTGAGACAGACCGGGACAACTTTGGACACCAAGTCATACCAAGAGTGCAGATTAGCATTTACCAAACCTCTCCTAAAAGATACATTAAGTGGTACAGTCCGTAGGACATTTGCCACCGTATCATCTTTTTTTCTTACAATTCTAAAAAGATTAGGATATGCCTCACTAAGAGATTTGTCTCCTAACCAAATATCCTTCCAAAACCTGACTTGTTCCCCACTTTGCACTTTAAAACACCCACCGGCCAAAAAATCATCTTTAACTTTCAAAAGGCCGGACCAAAAATGGGAGTCCCCTGGTCGATGCTGCACTTGTGTTAGAGTTTTGTTAGGCAAATATTTCTTTCTTAGAAGCCTTTGCCAAACTCCATCTTCATTTATGAGCCTAAACAACCATTTTCTAAAGCACATGGTTGTAATGGAGTTGCAAAAAAGGGTCGTACGTGAAGCATTTATGGTATATAAGGATCGAAGGTTCCGTTTCAGTACTTATATCCAGCTTCGTCAAGGCTACTTTTAAGTGTATCAGCAGATCAGCTGTAGGATAATCCCTCTTAGTGCTGCAAATATTTAACACTTGATACTGACAACAACTCCTCTGTACATTCCCAGGTCCACACGGCAGAAAGCACTTCCAATAAGGTGTTTTCTACAAACATAAACCATACATTTTGGCATTTGGTTTCTGATACACATTCATTTGCAGCAAGCTGTACAAGAACGTCGTTAAGAAACTACGTGATTATCAGATCATTTGAGAGCTGGAAACTCCAAGCTCAGCTCCATTAGCAGACCTGAATGGCATCATGCCTCGCGTTGCGCTGGTCTCTTCTCCAGTCCCATGGCTTCTCGGGGTTCTCTGTCGCCCAAAGCCCTCGGTGTGTAGCCCTTGCCTTTCTCTCCCACTGCACAATCAGAATGCGAGTGAAAAACTTCTAGCGGCATAACCATATGAGTTGTGGGGTACCATATCTATACGTAGCTCTGAGTTTGGATGGTATAATACAACCCTTATCTGAAATTGTTCTCACAAACTGCAGAGCTATGGTTCAACACATGTGCCCATAACATTATATAAGCATAGCTCAGGGATGTTCACGTCGAAAAGAATACTCCAGGTTTCACAGAGAGCAAATCAGAACATTCCTCAAATGCATTTAGGTACAATGGAATTTCTTACCTTTGCAAACTCTGGGCGCTTGTCATAAGTCTTGAAATGCCATACATGACCACCCTTCAGCATTTGCTCCTGAAAGACTCCAGACACACACAACTGTCCTCATCAGAACTGAAGCAGTAAAATTGTAAGCCATGTGAACTACTGAATAGTTTCCGTTTCACCTGTATAAACACATTATCACAATAGATGTCACCAACGTAACGCCCAAACTGGTCCCGGTCATACACATAAATTGTGACACTTTTCTCGCCAATGAGCTTCACCAACGCATTCTTCGATTCCTTCCCATATGGCATATTAAGCTCCGGTGCATCAACGCCCCTTCAATTCATGAAAGGACATGCACTTGAAAACAGTATTTCCAGTTACTATTGAATGTAGAAGTGCAATCTGGAGCAATACATACCTCATTCTGATTCGGTATTTTCTCGCAAGTATCTCTTTGCCCGAGATCCTTATCATCCTGGTCATCAAAATTCTTAGTAAGTTGCGCTTTGGTGATTCCATAAAAAGCAATAATATATACACACATTGTATATCTATTATATGTCTAGACGCAATGTAGTTCACTATTACATCACCCTCCAGTTAAGATCTCAAAAATAAAATAGTTGCGATCCACAAGATATGTCAGTTACTATAAATATATATGGTTATAACTCGGTACCTTCTCTAGTCGTAATTATGCACTTTTTTTCATATGATCGTAACTAGGTCATATCTTCGCAAACCCTCAGTTACGATGCCAAAAGTATTATAGTTACTATCGTAATTGATTTTTTATTGTAACTCAACTATCTGTGCCGTCGTAACTGACTATTCTTCTTAGTTGTAACTAGGGTGGTACAGTAGTAAACTACAATACATCTCATAATTATATATATTTTTATCATATGATCGTAACTCAACTATATATGCCGTCGTAATTGATTAGTTTCTTAGTCGAGGGTGGTAAAAAGTGGCTGCAATAACTAGGGGTGGCGCAAGGTAGCCATGGCCAGGGTCACACAACGCACACACATTTTTTTCATTAATATTGATCCCTTTTTCATTTGGAACACTGCATAAATTTATGCCACTATTGTATGTTTATGTTAGTTATTAGGAAAGTAAATTGATTTCCTGCTAGTATTTTCCTGTCTATTACACTACAGTATATTCCTGCGGTGTTCTATAATAACAAAATCCTAAAATAATCTCCAACTCTACAGTACTTTAACTGGGGTCTAATTTATTATTTAAGTAGCTGGATGTTCCTAAATTATGAAGCATAAAAATCTTCCATGTTATACAGATTTATGATATATAAGGATTGTAACGGTTCAGTTTGAATACTTATATCCAGCTTCATCAAGGCTCCTTAGAAGAGTACTAGCCGTCTGGTGATCCCTATCATTGCGTGCTCGAGTCCTTGCAATCACCAACGCACGCACTTCCAATGGCACATCCTTAGACTCCCTCGGGTTTGTTGTGTCAACGTAGGCAGTAAAGCCGTCGCCATCTCCAATGTAGTTGCTTTTTATCTGATAACAGTAGCGATAGATGGGGATTATCATTCATAAACGTTGATCTAACACATTGTTCAAAATGTGAGGTTGGTGAGTTAGAGTATTTTCTGCAATAGTATCAAATCTGACCGGCAAAGTGTTCAGCACAAACTGTATGCCCTCTGGTAGTGAAGATGGATGGTGGTCTGAGGATGCTGATGCTGCAGGGAGTGATGGGATCGGGAGGTTGTAAAATGCAAGAACACCCTGAGGAGAAAACATTTAGTAACACTAAAGATGTAAAAATGCAATGCAAACTGCAGTGAATTTCTAAGCATTTAGCCGTTGTTACTCTGGTTTACAAAAATAGATGTGCTACATTTCAAACATACAAATCACCACCAATCAGTGCATCGATCCTGACTCTTTCTATTGAACTATTTTAGTATGTAAAAGGCGGCGCGGGGGGCAAGCAGGTTACCTCCAAATCAGCTCTCTGAATCTTGCTTAGGGCTGTTGCAACTAGCTGGGCAAACTCTGCCCGTGTTTTTGGTGGAGGCCTCGTATTTTTATATACCTCCAAAATGTTCCGGTACCTGTTATCGTGTGAATTAGAACTTAGAAGACCAAACCGACCATTAGTTTTGCCTTCGATACAAATTCAAGCTGTACAGCTGTGTTAGTTCTGATTATTTTACTTTACCATGTCGAAGCATGGCTTGTTCTATGTTTGGATAAGTATGGACAATCTTGTCGCAAGTAAACTCAGAAGGCATTTGAGTGAGGGACTTTTTTTTGGCTATCATGAGCCTTAACTATATTGAGCTCGGGGAGGAAGTAAAGCAACTTGATGTCAGTAGGTATACCAAATGTACTACTAATTATTAGAAAAAACATCGACTGCAAAGGCTTTTGGAAAGTGGTCCCTACCATTTAACCTGTGCTTTCTTGGATGATGTAACATTCTGTCCGAGCCCTTCAGGTACCTAATAATATGACAAACAAAATTTCCTTTATATGTGTCTTATCATTGGGGTACACACGATGCAAAATTTGGGGCATAAGGAGATTATGAAATTGCATGATGTATCATCAGAATCCTATTATCTGCAAGTGGTTTCATAGAATATGCTACTTGTTGTAATGTCGCTTTACTGCTGCAGTTCAGACGTTGTTAATGTACATATTCATCCATATGTCAAAAGAATATACTCAGAGGCAAATTGGTCTGCAATATGATCCTGCCAAAAATAACCAATCATGCATATGAAACTGAACACGTACAAGTGAAAGTATTGCATGAACTGCTCTGGTCTCAGTGACAACAGATTGGCCAGAGGCAATTTGAAAGAACACAACCAAATTTCAGCAAGGCATAACTTGCTTGTAGTGCAGAGCTTTATCTTCATGTGTTTCATTTGAGAAACAATTTTTTGTTCTGGGAAGGTCAGAGGCTGAGATTCCTCGTATTCCCAGACTAAATTAACACATGTGCACATAAGGTGGCCATGCATATTGATGGACATTCCGTTCCTAGCACGCTCGGATTTGACTAGTTAAAAGCTTGTGATCTATGACCATGAGAAGGTAAAGTTCAACAGCAAAAGTTACTTTTGATTGTGGATCTCAATATATGTTGCAACGGACTTCAAATTTTACTAAATTTAACTGCAAAATTTTTCAGGGGAGACAAGACACACAAGGAAAGGAAAGGAAGGAAGAACACTAGGTGAGTTGCATGTAACTAAGGTTGTATGTTACCATGGAAGTGGGTCCGAAATTGAGGAGGTCCCGAGCCAGGGCGGCGACGCCGGTGGTGGCCGCCTTCACGCCATGGGGAGCTAGAGCCTGCTGATGAGGCCGAGGCTGAGGCCGAAAGGCAGCTGCAAGCTGATCGACGGTGCCACTCTGCAGCCCATGGCTGGGCCTGGAGGTTGGACAGTAGAAGGGGTAGTGATCGCCCAAAGCAGCTGCAGGCTGATCGACGGTGCCGCTCTGCAGCCCGTGGCTGGGCCTGGAGGTTGGACAGTAGAAGGGGTAGTGATCGGCAAGAGCAGCTGCAGGGTGATCGACGGTGCCGCTCTGCAGCCCATGGCTGGGCCTGGAGGTTGGACGGTAGAAGGGGTAGTCATCGGCAAAAGCAGCTGCAGAGTGATCGACGGTGCCGCTCTGCAGCCCATGGCTGGGACTGGAGGTTGGACGGTAGAAGGGGTAGTGATCGCCCAAAGCAGCTGCAGGCTGATCGACGGTGCCGCTCTGCAGCTGGTGGGTGGGCCTGGAGGTTGGACGGTAGTAGGGGTAGTCATCGGCACCACCATCATCATCTCCCGTGAAGCACCTGAGGATGTTTCCCATGGATCCCTCCCCCTACCTTCTTCTCCTTTTTTGGTTACTGTTCCTCACCTGCTGCTTCTCTGCTTCTTTGGCTACCAAGCTTAAAGCTAGCTGGGCGAGGGAAGAACAAAGAGAAAGGTGACGAGAGGACCCGACCTACTACGAGTGGAGAAGAAAAAGAAAGAAGACTAGAGCGTAGACTTTCGACTCACGGTGGCCATTCATAGAATCCTTTTTAAAATAATATTATTTTATTAAAAAAAATATAAAAATAATATTTAAAAAAAGTCGTAGAAATAGGTGCTAGTTGGCGCTCCAATTGCCGTTTAGCCACCTATCGATAATCGGAGTGCCGACTAGTCCCTTGTCTGCAACCGGATAGCCGATTTGTAATTCCCTTGTCCTGCATATGATATTTATAAAAATCATAATTTTTTCCTACGATCTCGGATGAAGATGGTTTTTATATAACAATTGTACCTATCGACGATATATACAACTTTTTAGTTGAATAGTTCTCCATTTAAATCCGTTTAGATGCCAAAAAGTTATTATAAATTTTAGATCTCAAAAAATAATTTGGAATTTTTAGCCACTTTTAAGTATCTAAACGGATTCAAATGAAAAAGTATTTAACTTTAAAATTATATATACCATCAATAGATACAATTTTTATATAAATATCATCTTTATTTGATATTATATTAAAAAATTATAATTTTTTCTTTAATATGAGATTTATCGATAATTAGAGTGCTAACAGTCCTCTACGTGTATGCTAAATAGGATGATAGCACTTCGATTGCCAATAGATGGCTAGAGTGCCGATTGATACCTACTTCTACAAATTTCCTATTTTAAATAATATTTTATATTTTTTAATAAAATAATATTAATTTAAAAAATCGCTACTCATATGGCAGAGCTGGGGATTGTAGACGATTGACTTGAGATGACCTTCATTCACTGTGCTTCGAGCCAGGAAACAGTTTTGGTTGTACGTACTACATTACGTACATGAGATCCATGGTACTAAAACATCTCAGGGTTCTCTCACCTTAAAATGATAAAAGTCATAATAGTGTGCTAGGATTCGACACTAAACTGTCGCTAGGCTAGGGCGCCATCGACTCCTTGAATTTTCTCCGATCCTTTCTTCTTTCTTTGCCTTCGTGTCTAAGCAATGGGCTCTCTGCATGTCTGCATGTGCATGACAGAGAGGCCAGAGGCCATGCGTGAGTGTGACTGGGAGAGAGTTAGGCCTGGATTCCGGGCTGGCTCGGTTCCGTCAGCTCGTTATTACGTAGATGATCCTGAGGGAAAGGTATTGCATTCGGTACTTATCCCTACTGCAAAAAGAGAGGCAAGAAACCGAATAAAGTGAGTGTGTCATGTCCCGGAGATTATAATAATAAAGATATTTGTTAAATATGAGTGGATGTTTACTTCAAGATTCGGTACTTGAAGCTCGATTTACGTCATATTTATGGTTGATTTTATAATAGTTTTTTTTTATCTGTTGGCTTTTTATTTGTAGTCTATGGCTGAAATGATATAATAATGAATGGTTTTTTATTTGTGCAGAGATCAAAATAATAAAACATTCTCTTATTAAAAAAAACACTGGCTTGACTCGACCTGTTATGTTAACAGGGCAAAAAACTGGCTCAACTAGGTTCGTTAAGCATGCGAGCCAGCTTGTTGCTCGAGAGCTGGACACACTTTTTAAAAAAAATATACATTTGGATTTCTACTGTGGTATCGACAAAGGAGCTACTAGTATGTCACATCTGATTTTCAAGATAATAAATTAGATATATTTTACATGTATGTTAAGATCATATTTTTATACATACAGTGATTTTATAAGTAATAATATAAATGTGTCATTAAATAATAATAATATTCCTTACAAAAATACCCGTAGATCAAAAAGAAAACACTAATATAGCTTCCAACGGCAGCAGGTCTTCCATCCATCCACATGCATTGTCCGGGGGAGCACTAGCCTAGAATATGGCCTTCAGGTCGACCTCTTCCTTCACCTAGAACTCGGCTCCATCGTCCGGGAGGTCTTCGAAGTCTTCGTCTTCTGAGCAACAATAAGGGTTTGGGAGAAGGTAAGAGTGAGTACATAGAGTACTCAGCAAGTGTGGAAAAAATATAACATGCAAGTTTAAGATAAAAAAAAGCTTGACTCAGACTAACTGCAACTATGTCAACCTAAACTAAGACTCAAAAGACATAACAATCTACTTACTATGTGTAATGACTTCAACAGTAAAAGGGGACAACTGATCGGATTCCATCCGACTACCAGACTCACCAGATATCCCATATCCGGCTACCAACTCATCATAGTTCCACCACCCGACTACCCAAAACCAACCATCCAAGATCCCCATTAATTATGAAGAAGTCCAAGCCCGCTCTTAACCGTTTTACACTCTGCACACACTTTACCCTCGAGTCGTGATCCCCGTTTTGCTTTACACTTTCGGGGTGTAGAGCCGGGGTCTCACTACAAGGTCTTTATAAAGCGCCTCCAAATTTATATGCACCCACTAAGGTTTCACCGCTAACAAGGATTCCATTCACTGCAGAGGCCCCCTCTTGTGCCACTTAACCATCCACTGGTGCGTACAGAACATGAAGGACAACTAATTATTTGGCCAGACCGTACCCATATAAGTCTCGTGGTTGTGCTGTTATGCCGGGTAACAGGCTTCACAAACTGGTCCTTAGAATCCCACACAGGTACAAACACAAGCCTACTATGCAGCACCACCTCAAACTAACCATCAAGTTGGGATCCCTATACCATATTACCACAAGATTACCATACTCAATTTCTTGTTACATAAATATTAGTGTAGATTAACCTTTATCCTACCCATAACAGCACTAGCATATCTACCCTTCATTTCCCATAACTCATCAACTACGACAAGGATAATAAAATAAAATCTAGTAAAACCCTAACCATAGGATTCCAATTTAGACAAGCATGCAAGAAGGATAAACAACTATCATAAAAGTACTAAAAGAGGTGCAAGATGCTCAAGAACACTTGCCTTCAATTGCTGGTTGCTCAAAACCCTCGAACGTCTGGTCCTGCAAGTTCACACACTGCTCGTCTCCTATAGCCATCGCGCACAATGAAAACAAACAACACAAACACAAATATCTAAAAAGAGTAGCAAAACACACTAAAAAGATTACTAACGGATAGCACTCGCTGCTACGATCGCGGGAGCGCAAGAATTGCCAAAATCGGAGCTCGTATGAAAAAGTTGTGATGGTTTTAGTCTACAGAGGCTTTTCTGAAAAAGTATAAGGGCTACATTGTAAAAATTGAAAGTTACAGTGACCTATATGTAAAATTTAAGGACCTATTTGTAATTAAATAAAAGTTTAGGGGGCTAAAAGTAAAAATACAGTACTACCAGGGGCATATTTGTGAAAAAAGAAAAGTTTGTGGGCCAAAATGTAAAATTATCTAATTTCAGATAATGAGGGAATTATTTTTTATTAAAAACCCTAATTATTGCGTCAGCGGGCTGACTGGTCTCGGGTGGGTTGACGTGGCCCGACACGTTGGCAAGGATGCTGAGGTGGCTGGCTGAGGTGGGCGCTGACTGGGCAACATAATTAAAACTGGGGCACATGATCTAGATCGGATGGCTACGGTTTAAAACACGAAGGGGTATCGGCACTTCTAATCCTGATCGCACGCACTATATCGGACGACCGACAACAAAAGGTGAAAAAGGGCGGCCGGCGGCGGCGAGAATACGACGGCACTGCCTCGAACTTCACCGGAAAACCGCGAAAACCTCGTCGCCGGGCACGATCTGTGATGACGAGAGGCCGGGGAGGAAGAGGGGTGAACGATGAACTCATTTTAGCGTATACCTTCGGCGGCGGAGCACGGGAAGGAGGTCAATGACAGTGATGGCGGCGGAGGCGCTCGGGTTGTTGACGGGGAGTCACTCCAATGGCCGGAAGGCGGCAGGAACGGGTCGGCGAGCTTCCTCACGAGCTGGCGGTGCTGGGGTTCGGTCGGCGAGGGTGGAGCGTGGCACCATAGCGGTGGCGGCATGAGCTCGGGTGGGCGGCAATGGCGCTGAGCGGCGGTGGCTAGGGTTGCGGCGCAGATGGGAATCAGAGGGGGGGGGGAGGAACGCGCGTATAGAAATAGGGGAACGGGTAGCTCGCGCTGGAGTTGGATTCGGTTGGATTCCACGGCGTTTCGGTTGGGATTTGGATTCGGCGACGGCGCACGCGCGAGCTCGAAACAGAATCGACTGATGCGGCACGATGAAGAAGGTGACACTGACTGGTGGGCCCGGCGAGACAGCGTCATAGTGTCTCTTTGAATCGTAAGAAATTTTAAAAGTTTTGAAAAAAAATACAAATTTTTCAGTACGAATAGGAAAAAACTCACATCCAAAGGTGACTTAAAACTGCTCAACACCACTCACTTAAAACCCAACTTCAAATATCATACTATTCAAACATCATATGCATGCACACGCAAATGCGCTAAACATTCCTAAATGGTAAAGTGAATCTCTAATTGGAGATCTCCAGTATGGCAATAGCCAAGGCGACGAGGGTCTGGTGAGGCGATGACTTCTCTAAGCGAGGAAGTCGTCGGGGTGTCACATCGAGGTCACTAACAACTGACAACAGCCAAGGCATGAGATCTCGAGTGGTGCAAGATTCACAAACTGGGAGCTTGGGAACACAGGTGGAAACTTGGAAGAGGTCGATGGGAATGTGGACTATTTGGGTGGGCCGGCTGATGTTGTTGGGCCTTGGCTTGTCAAGCTCGTGAGCGGCTTGCGAGCTAGCTCGAGATGGTTCGTTAACTAAAATAAGTTAAAATGTTGGCTCAGCTCGCTATAAAAATACAATAAGCTAAGCCGAGCCGAGCTAGCTTACAAGCTTTGAACTTTTCATCCACCCTGGAAGAGTGAATGATGCATGGGAAGGCTTGTTTCATTGAGCTATTTTTAGCTAGTAGTAGTGAGGCATGCGTCTTGGGCCACATATGCACTTTGACTTGAGTATTGCTTCCTTATCGACGGTAGCACATTTATCTCGTCGCGCTACCACCTCCCACAATGATGGTGGTGACTAGCTAGAGCTGGGGACAAGGTTCAGGGAGGCAACATGCCGGTGATGGCAGGGAGGTATAGGGGTGGTAAGGCTGCAATGGCGCTACCACACACGAGTATGCAGGATGATGGTAGGTGTACTAATAGGTAGAGTATGGACGAAATTTCTTTCAATGTTAGATGATATATCCGTTGACAGTGAGGTGTTTATGATGACTTCACCAATCTTAAATCTTCGCATCTCCTGTTTTCAGTAGATGCTACATGAGTGCGTGCATATGATGGTGTGAATGTATGCATATGTCCATTAGTTATACTGATATTGAAAAAAAAAATAGGGATTAAAACATCAACGGCCATCAAACTATATACTATAAGGGAGGTGCAACAAACAGCGAAGAAAGCCGTGGGGAGGTATATAGATCAGCTTGAAGGGGTGGTGGTCAACGGGGCGAAGAGTATGGGAGGGCCGCTGGGAGGAGGTAGTATGCTGTAGTAGCGCGTTAGCGGCTGGCTTCAAGATGTAGTATTAATCACTGTTAACTACTTTTGCTTTATGACCGTAGTTTTACAAAGGATTAATGAATAATTGAAGCCCACAGTTGAATCAATTCCAAGTATTATTCATGTTCACATGATATCAGAAAATCTCATCAGCAACAACGCTACAACAAATGCCACCCCATGAAACAAGCAATCATGCTGTTGTGGCAAGTAGTACATGACAATTAAGCGAGCAGAATTACTGTCCTATTCAGCGATGCTACTCCAGTCTCCAGTCCAGTCCTCCTCATCCATCTCAACAACCTGAATGCGACGTACAACTGTGTCAACCAAGTCCTAAGTCTATTTTCGGACATTCCAAGCTTGCAGCCATGCATGAATTTACGTGTAGCGACCAACAAAACGACTCACATTCAATCCTGGTCGTCTCCGTCGTCGTCCAGCGACGCCGACCGCCTCCGCCAGCTCAACACCCGGCCGATCCGCGGCAGCCTGACCACCGAGTTCACCCGAGCCACTCCCTCCAGAGCTCTCCACACCGTCCCCTCCTCCGTCGCCTCGCCGCCGCTCAGAAACTTGCGGAAGCTCCCCGTGAACGACACGGCCTCAGGCGGCCTCACGTCTGCTGGTGCTGGCCCTGGGAGGCTCTCCTCCCGGTTCAAAAAGAGGCAGACGGCGGCGCAGTCGTCGACCATGGACGTCGGGTACTTGCGCCGCCATGCTCGGACCGCCCGGTCAATCAGCTGCTTGGCGGCCTTGGAATGGTCGGTGGCCGATGACACGATCTTGACCACCTCCTTGTTGGACAGAACGTCCCAAATCTACAAACATATTTTGACAAGCATTTATTGCTCATGTTAGTTTAGTTATGTCCTCTAATCTTTTGTCTACTGTCTAATCAAATCAATTCAAAACAATCATGATCAAATAGGTGACAAAGATTTGTCATTTTCGGTAGCCGGTTGCTTTTGTTATTCTAATCATAAAGGCCTTTATCCTATTTCGTACTCAGTTAAGTTGGACTAGCACTGAAAGTGGAAACCTTTCTTTTTATAAAATAAAGAAGGCACTGATAAACGTCCTGTCAAGTGAATGAATTCTTGTTTTCTTACCCCATCAGTAGCAAGCACCAAGAACTCATCTTTTTCAGACAATTTCCTGTAGTAAACATCAGGTGTACAAATAAGGCCATGATTCTTCAGGCAGAAGTCCCCAAAGGCCCTTGCCATGGCGAGGCCCGGCGCATCCTGGTCTGGCAACCACAGCCTAGGCACGTCTGGTTCGTCGTCCATGGCGAAAACTCGTCCTTTACAATTCAGAATCCTTGCGAGTTCGCCTATCGCAAGTGCACAACAATACAAAATGCAATCAAGAAGTGTATAAAACTGTAAATGCATGTCAAGAACTGTGAAATGTGAAAAGTTCAGAAGCTTACTTGGAAGATCCGGTTTCAAGTCAGTGGTGAGTTGGACTGGAATCAGACGGTCCTTGCTGTCTCGGGTGCAAACAACAGCACGAGAATCGCCCAAATTGGCAATGAGAAGGTGGTCACCCTATGCACAAGATGGATAATTGGAAGACAGAATAAGTCAGACTTATGTTTCAGCTATGTTGCTTTAAGCTGTACTTTTCAGCACTGATATCTATAATTGAAATAGGATATGCAGTTCAACTAATTCAGCTCATACCATTGAGATTTTTAGTTCCAAATCAGAATACATTGCTTGAAACAATAATAGTATTAGTACCTGCCTAACAACAGTGACTGCAGTTGTGCCACTACAAATGCAGTCAATTCCAGAGTGTTGCCTGAGCTCTTCATCCACATCCTCAAATGCCTTCAGAAATATGTTCTTCCATGTGGTCAACAATTGATTTTCATCGCTTGTATCGCTCGATGAAGTGCTATTTGACTTGTCAAAGGAGTCCAAATTTGTATTGATTGAGGGATCTTCTTCAGTTTTCAGCTTCAAAGAGGATAGTTTTGTCGGAAGGACGTCGCGGACATGGCGAGCGACTTCACGGCCTCGGGGGCCATGCCCATCAAATACCCCGCAGAAGATCTGGCCTTTGTGGCCAGCAAAGTCCTAAGCATCTTGACACAGGTGTAGCGCATCAAGATTAAGCAAAATTGTGAAGATATTGAGGAAAGATTTAATGTACTTGCATTAGATATGTTAAGCTAGATATGGATGTTTCCCACAATTTTCAATATTCCTACACAGGATCGGATGTGCCTCAGGATCATATACAGTTCAGGATTTTGGACATGGTGGGCAACGAAGATGGTGAGGTACATAAATTCAGGTTGCAAGAACTTCAATTTCCTCCCCCCCCCACCCCCCCAACATTTTAGATTGCAATATTTCATTTTTCAGCGAAGCAGAGGTAGATCCATTGCACTTTGCTGAAATTAAGTTCCAAATGCAACTTGTGCTGGGTAAACAAACTTGCAACAATACTGTGAACAGCTTGCGTAATCCCAAAAAAAGAAAAATGTGAAGATACATACAGGCAGCCAAGACATAATTGCATAGGAGAAGATAGTATCAAACTACCATGTAGATTTGATGCTTTTAGGACAGTGGTGGCAAATAAAGATACTAAAGTACATATAGGTGTTAGAAAATTCAGGTGTGTTTGAGGCTGCAGAGTTCCAGTTGCAGCATAGTAGAGATGGATCCGTTGCATCCTGGTCAAATTAAGTAGTGAATGCTACTTGCAGTGGGTGAACAGAATTCCCAAAGAGTAGCATGACCAGGTTGTGTAGTGCCAAGATGAGAGGATGCATACAAGCAGGAACCGGCCGAACAATTTCTCTAATCGACGGAGAAAATCAATGAAGCAAGAGTTAGCAACTCCACGGTGCAGAGAGAAAGAGAGAGGTCACCTGGCAGACGGTCATGGCATCCTGATTGGCACCCTTCCACCCCTGCTTGGTGTGCATGGAGACCCCAGCATCGTTCCAGAGGTGGTGGTGGAACAAGTCATCCTGCATCCATGGGAAGCCCTCCTCATCGTCGAGCTCCCCTGCTGCTGCCTTGCTGCAGCAGATCCCCATTGCTCCGAGAGAGAGCTCCTGCAGCTGCAATCAATGGGCATCTGGGAGTTTAATCTATCATTCACCTCCAGTCCAGAGTGAGTGAGGTAGGGTACCCACCCGACGGCCGCCATTAATGTGGACGGGTATGACGACCGTCATGGTGGCTCTAGCTAGGTCCAGGACGGACGGAGCATACAATGAGCTCACAGTCACAGCTCAGAAATGGACGGACGGTGACAGAGAGGATTACCCTGAGCTCAACGGCGAGGGCGGAGTGATACAACTGTACGTACGCGCAGAGGAGAGGACAAACAGCGAGCGCTAGTAGTAATGGTTGAAGAAAGGGACGGACAGTACGGTTGGGTTGGGTGCAGCCATGGAATGCATGCATTTACTCTTCAGTAGTGGAGTGTAGCATCCGCCTTGGTCGGCAACTGTCATGTCTGTTGGCGCCAACGTGATGCCTGCGCCCCATGTCGCTTCGTAGTTCCAACGCACCAGCATCACTTCCTCTTCAATGGCACTTCATGATTGCCTTGCCTGCAAACCCGTCTCACTACTTGAGATTGCAGAGTTGCCTTCACTCCCTACCTGTCCGTCTCTCAACTTGAATTCTCTCTTCTGCGTGTCATCAGTTCCATTCAACATTCACTCGCACTTCACCAAAAAAAAGAAAAAAACTGATGGGCCGCCAGTGCCAACAGCTACGAGATTTAAGCATTTGGCGGGCTCAACGAATGCTTTGCCTTGCCGGGCATTGCAGCACACCCCTCTATTCTGCATCAGACTTGCTATTTCTATCCATCCAGATCTGGACTATGACTTCATTTTTTCTCAAGAAATTGCAGACAAGACCCCCACTGGGCCAGGCAGAGATATCCAGTATAGTTCCAACTACGATCCTGGATCCCAAACAGATACAAGCCACTTCAATCCAGCATTCCAAAACACTACTGAACACCAGGGGCATGGAATAAGCACTGCAAGGCATATCACACAAATTAAACTCCAAGGCCCAAAATGATATCTTTACTATCAATCCCTTTCATCCAACTATAGGCTGTACAATACATGAAGATTATGTTCGATGAAATGAAATATAAGAAATCAAGCACGATAGGATCGAACACGAGACATGATTTTTTACGTGAAAAACTCTTGCCGGAAAAAACCATATGCACCAATCGACGATCTTCACTATATCAAGGATGTGTACAATATAGAGAATTACAATAAATGTCTCAACTCTCCTGGCAGCTTACAAGATTTATTTATAAGGATAGACATATACGACTCGAGTCTAATACGTATTGTTCTGAAACATGGATCGAAAACGTCCCTTGTATGGCCCAACAAGAATTCAGATCACAATCCAACACTCCGCCTTAAGACGAATTCCATCTTGTAACAAATAAAGAATCATCAATGAACTCACTTCAATAATAAATATCACCGACGCCAAAAGTCTCTAGGACTCAAACTATAACACCAAAAACTAAATTTGTCATCGTATCAGCAGGATTATCATAAGTGCTTATCTTGCATATTTTAATATCACCTTGAGCAGTGACATCTCGAATATAATGATACCTCACATCAATGTGTTTTGTTCTTTCATGAAACATCTTATCCTTTGTAAGGCAAATAGCACTCGAACTATCACAGAAAATATTAATACAAGAATTATCTCCACAAATCTCAGTGTACAAACCTCTCAGCCAAACAGCTTCTTTGCATGCTTCAGAAATAGCCATATATTCAGCTTCAGTAGTTGATAAAATAACAATGGCCTACAAATATGCTTTCCAATTAACAGCACAACCATCAATAGTGAAAATATAACCTATGAGAAATCTCCTCTTCTCCAAATCACCAGCATAATCTGAGTCAACATAACCAAGAAGTCCATCTCCAGATTTTCCAAACTGCAAATTAGCATTAGAAGAACCACGCAAATATATGAAAATCCACTGAACAGATTTCTAATGTTCTTTGCTAGGATTAGCCATGAATCTACTAACAACACTTAGTGCATGAGATAAATCAGGACGAGAATAAACCATAGCATACATAAGTGAACCAACTGCACTTGAATATGAAATTCTAGACATATACTCAACATCATAATCTGACTCAGGACATAACGCTGAAGATAATTTGAAATGTGCAGCTAACGGAGTATTCACTGGTTTTGCATCATGCATATTAAAACGACGAAGGACCTTCTCAATATAGCCTTGTTGATTAAGATATAACTTGTCAACTTTCCTATCTCTAATGATCTTCATGCTAAGAACTTTCTTTGCTGCACCTAAATCCTTCATCTCAAATTCACTACTCAATTGTGATTTCAATTTGGCTATTTCTGATTTATCCGTTGCAGCAATCAACATATCGTCGATATAGAGAAGCAAATAAATAGATGAACCATTAACAGTCTTCAAATAGACACAACTGTCATAATCAAAACGCTTAAAACTATTAGAGAGCATAAAGGAGTCAAACCTCTTATACCACTGTCTTGGGGAGTGCTTCAAATTATAAAGAGATTTCTTTAATTTACAGACAAGTTCTTTTTTTCCAGGAATAACAAAACCATCGGGTTGATCCATATAAATATCTTCATCTAACTCCCTATATAAAAATACAGTTTTAACATCTAATCGCTTAAGTTCATAATCACGTATAGCAATTATATTGAGTAAAGTACGAATAAAACTATGTTTCACAACAGGGAAGAAGGCATCATTATAATCATAGCTGGAATTTGGCTATAGCCTTTAGCAACCAACATTGCTTTATACCTTGCTATTTCATTAGGAGAAATATCATCTTTTCTTTTGAAAATTCACTTGCAACGAACAAGCTTCTTTTCTTTTGGCAATTTAACTAAATCCCAAGTACCATTCTTTAAGTGACTCCATTTCATCTTGTATTGCAGTCATCTAATTATTACAATCAGAAGAAATAATAGCCTTATTATAATTAAAAGGTTCTGCATTACCTTCAATTTCTTATGTACAACTCAAAGCATAGACAACAATATTACACTCCTTAATTAACCTCTTAGGTGGATTAATTTGTCTTCTATGCCTGTCAACTGCAATAGAATATTGTGTATGCTGCACAACGGGAGAACAAGGTGGAACATTAGATGAATCATGGTCAATAAATAATTTTTCAGCAATAGATGCATCTTGGACAACAACATCTGGTGTACTTTCTACATTAATAAAATGCTCCGCCTGCACACTAGAACTCTACTGACTCTGAACAGGAGCATTAGGCAACATAGCAGATTCATTAAAGACAATATTCCTGCTAATCACCACCTTTTGTGTTGAAAAAATTCACAATTTATAACCTTTAACACCAGATTTATAACCAAGAAAGATGCACTTAATAGCTCTAGGCTCCAATTTACTATTATCAACGTGAGCATAAGTAGGACAACCAAAAACTTTCAATTCTGAATAATCAGCTGGAGAACCAGACCATACCTCAATTGGAGTTTTCTTATCAATGATAATGTTTGGTGATCGATTAATAAGATAGAAAGCAGTGGAAACGGTTTCAGCCCAAAAACGTTATGCATACCTGTATTAGACAACATGCAACGAGCTCTCGAGATGATAGTTCTTTTCATATGCTCAGCTACACCGTTTTGTTGTGAAGTATCAGGAATAGTATAGTGCCTCACAATACCTTCAGACTTACAATATGAATCAAATTCATCAGAACAAAATTCCATCCCATTATCAGTGCGAAGTTTCTTTAACTTCTTTTCAGTTTACCTTTCAACCATAACCTTCCACTCTTTAAATGCTTCTGATTTATACTTCAAGAAATAAGGCCAAACACTCATAGAGTAATAATCAATAATAGTTAACATATAACGAGAACCACCTAGCGAAGGCCTACGAGATGTTCCCTATAAATCAGAATGCATATAATCAAGAATACTTTCTGTTGTATGAACCGAAGTGTTGAATTTCACCCTTTTATGCTTGCAAAAAATACAATGCTCACAAAATTTCAGCTTACCGATGCTATGTCCATCAAGAAGGCCTCTCTTGTTCAATTCTGCCAAACCAAGTTCACTCATATGCACAAGACGCATATGTCATAGATTAGTAGCATCAGAATCTGATAATGAATGTGAATTTACAGCGGCATCACCTATGATTGTAGTACCTCAGAGATGATATAAATTGGCAGACTTTAAATCACCTTTCATTATAATAAGGGAACTTTTTTTCACCTTTAAAATACCATCCTCACCTGACCAATCATACCCTTTATTATCAAGAGTACTCAAAGATATAAGATTCCTTTTCATACTTAGAACGTGTTTCACATTTGTCAATGTTCTAACAATGTCATCATACATGTTTATCATAATTGATCCAACTCCAACAATTGGACGTGGGTTGTCATCACTCATCCTAACAAAACCAGTATCTTGAACAGAATTATAAGTGGTGAACCCATCTCTATGTATGCATATATGGAAAGACGCAACAGAGTCAATAATCCATTCATCTCCACTACTAGCACATCCAGCAAAAGCAACGAGAGTCTCTCCATCAGAACTATTATCGGAAGTAGCAACAGAAACTTTACATTCTTCATTAGATTTATCTTTCCTCTTTTCTTTATTCTTCAACTTGTAACATTCAGATATATCATGATTATTTTTTTTGTAATACCTGCAGAATTTTTTCTTGTCTCTGGACTTCGAACAAACCCTGTAACTGTTTAAACTTCTACCTCTTTGGCTATTTGCGAATTTTTTTCCTTTGCCCTGCCACACACAATCAAAACTTCTCCATTAGAAGTCAAGCCATCAGTAGACACCATCTGTTTCATATTTTCCTTGGCATACAAGGCTTCATAGACTTCTTTCAAAGTCAGTGTATCATGACTATATAATATGGTATCTCTGAAGTTTACAAATTGGACAATGAGCATAAAAGAATAAGACTCAAGTCCTCATCATCATATTTTACCTCCACCGATTGTAGGTCAGCAATGATCTCCTTAAAGACCGAAAGATGATTCAACACAAAACCACCCTCTTATAATTTGTGCTTGAACAGCTTTATCTTCATATGTATTTTGCTGGTTAGATCCTTTGATATGCATATTGATTCCAGCTTTAACCATAGAGCACCAGCGGTTTTCTCCTGCAAAATATTATTTAATAAATGAAGATGAATTTGTGACAAAGCCTTACAATCCTTTTTCTTATCTTTATCGGACCAAGACTTTTGATCTTTGTTTTCAAAATTGTTAAGCGTATCATCCAGATCAGTATACGCAAGAACAGCTTGCATCTTGACTTGCCATAAAAAAACCTTGTATCTCAGTCTAGCAGCAGAATATCATACTTTAAAGAAGTCATGGCGAAGAATAATCAACTACAAAAATCATGTACACTTCGTATATGTGCAGCAATCAAATCAGAAACTAATCTCCTGGTACCTTTTCTCGGGTGCACGTAGCAAAATTTGATTTTTCTTTTTTTCACATTAGGTGTTGGCTGAGATGTCACTAGAAACTTGGATCAGCTTCCTTTTTCAGATACGGTCTCGGCAGATGCATGCGTCGTGACGATTAAAAAAATCGACGAACGGACGGCGGGCAGATATGTGCGCCGCGAAGAAAGAGGTGGAGTACTACAGCAAAAATCAGAGACGGAAAAAAAACTGATCTATTTTTTTTTCTCAGCACTTGTAAAAAAACAAGCACAATAGATTCGACGATCTTTAAAAAAAAATCAACGTTAATTGACGATCTTCACTATATCAAGAATATATACAATACAGAAGATTACAATAAATAGAGATATATTTATAGAAATAAATACATACGACTCTAATCTAATACGGACTAGACTGTTCTAAAATATAGACCAAATACGTCACTTATATGGCCCAACAAAACTCACTGGCGGGCTAGCTTGAGCAAACAAAAGAATTGGATCTAGTATACAACAATCTTCTGCCAAAGAATTCCAATTTCCTGGTTTTGTTCGTCAACAATGTACTCCCCTGGCAGGCTCACTTGAGCAAACAAAGGGGCCGAATCTACTGATCTAGTTACAACAAACTTCTGACAAAGTATCGGTACAGTACCATGTTTCGAGCTTATTCTTTAGGCTTCAGAATGCCAAGTCAAGAACCATCGATCGCCACAATGCATGCACTGGTTGACACAATAGCTATGCTTCAAGCCTTTTCATCGCACAAGCACATCTTGTGACTGTTGCTTCCATACATCACACGGTTCAAGCTCAACCTGCCCAAGACCAAGCCTGTTATTAGACATTGGATGTCCACACGTTTGAATAACTTAAATAAACACGAAGACAAGGAAGAGTACAGTATATAAGAGGACCATGCTATGTCCTTAGACATTTACTTTTCTTTTTCAACACAATCCGTAATCAAAGCATGGGTTTTTTGTTTTCAAGCATAGACATAACAGTTAAAGGGAAAGAAACTTCAGAGTTAAATATGACAGCACAGAAATGGCTTAATAGAACCAGAACGTTTCTGTAGTTAACAGACAGTCCCTTTCTGCAGGGCCAATGGAATCTTCCAATGAAGCAAATAGTATGAATGTGTTCAAGTAGCAAAACAGGAAAGCCGATTAAAGGTGTCGATGGGCGCAAGGATTCAACCTAATGTACAGGCAACCAGGCAAGCTGAAAAAAAATTGTGGAATACCTTGTATGGTTTATTGATCCACTGGAAAACACAACCACGTGCCTCGACATTTTTGAGCATATGAGGAGGTATCATGGATTTGAATGCTGAATGAAGCTTCACTTTTGTCAAACCACCACAGACTATAAGAGCAGCTATCAAGCCATTAGGCGTAATACCCGCTAAATGTACAATGGTCATGTTCTGCAAGCCACATATGCTGGAAAGGGAAAGAAGTCCAATATCGGTGACTGAACAATATGACAAGTTTATCTGTGATGAGACATAGATGCTATTAGCACAACTTTAAAACATGGTATTAGCATATTTCAATTACAACAGAAAGAGCTAATACCTGACGGAGGCTGTGAGAGAACTGGGAAAGGTAAAGCATCCCCATATCATTAATCTCAAAGCATTTCTTAATATCAAGCTTGGAAAGTAGCCTGCATCCCCCTGCTATTTCTGAGATCCCAGAGGATGAAACCCTGGGGCAGCCACGAATCTCCAGCGTGTTCAGCTTTGCACATCTTGAGAGTGACATCAGCGAGTGGTCTGTGATTCCTGTACAGTAGGACATATTGATAGACTCTAGCATTGGACAGCCTTGCGCAATTTGAGTAACCCCATCATCACTGATGCCTCCAGACCTGAAACAGAAACCATAAGTTAGTTTCATGATTGAAAAAACAAAGAAAGAACACCACAAGGCATGCCTAATAGTAACCTGTACAAATCAATGTCTCGGAGTTCTGGGCAATACTTTCCAATGTGGCTTAGACCTTCATCACTTATCCTCAAGCAAATGCCAATTTTTAGGCTTGACAGTTTGCTGCATCTTGCAAGAGCTTTCAACCCTGCAAAGAAAATATTCTTAGTCAACTTTATGTCCATTTAACAACGAATATTTAAATAGTCAGTTCAGTGAAAACCTTCATCATCCAAATCATTGTCAGTAAGGTCCAACTCTTCCAAGTGAGAACAGCGCTTTCCAATCAGTTGGAGTCCTCCGCTGGTAACACGGCTACAGGACTCCATTTTCAGAGAGATTAGGGAAGTGCATGAACTAGTGATGGCAGCTAGCGAAACATCAGTGATATCGCGACAACAAGTAATGTCCAGCTTCAGCAAACTCTTCAGTCTTGACACAACAAAAGAAAGTTCCGTATCTGTCACTCCAGAGCACTTGCTCAGACTTAACTCCTTAACAGAAACACAAGACATTCCAATGCCTTTTAGTCCATCAGCCATGAATTTGCAGCCTTCCAGCTTCAGGGTCCGCAACTTAGCAATACTACGGAAGCTGCTCACCATAGAAGGAGTAACCTGCCAAAAGGACTTAAAATAAGCTGGAGGAGCTCAAGGTATGCTGAGGCGATACAATAACAGAATTAGATGATTAGCTACTTACAGGACAGCAGTATGAGAGATTCAGTTCCAATAGATTTGGTATCGACTTCACTACGGATGAAACTCCCTCATCAGTGGCATTCTGACAATTTGATATATCAAGCGCCTGCAATGATACAAACATTATTTGCAAGCTCAGTAAGCAAATTTTTGTGATGCTATTTCTGTGAAGGCCAACTCATGTTTTAGTACAACATGACTAATTCAGACAAATGTATAGAGTTCAGAACCTAATAGCCTGTGCTCAATCAGAAATTTTTTCAGTAAAGATATCATTAGTTTGAAATGAAGGTGAGACTTTGCTACAGGTGAATAAAATGGCAAATTATGATGATCACCTGTAATGATTTGTTGCATACTTTCTCAAGGCTACCAAGGGCATCATCATCAATTTCAACACAGCCCACCAGTGCCAACACTTGAAGATCGGGTAGCTTCATGATGGATGCAAAGCACTCTTTTGTGATCTGAAACGCAAGATAGGTTTCTATTAGTCCAACATGATAAGTGCGTCTGGTACTCTACTTACAAAACTGCAAGACAAACTAAATCTACGACCACGAAATGTTGAGACAAGAAGAGAAGCTGCAGTTGGCTACTACTGGTTCTGATCCTTTGGTGTAAAGATCATTTGCTACGCATAGATAAGAGCATCTGCAGATCAAGAATATATAGTGCAGTGGTCCAATTCCCTAAGCACTAACTGACGCCAGTAGATTTAGCAAAGGGAAAAAAAAACGGTTCTTTTGCCCCGCCCGATGAATCAAGGGGCGGGGACGCACACCTTATAAAATCAAGAAACTCGTGGAAGGAAACAAAGACGGAATTTTCCGTCGCCTTGGTCCAAGAAATGAAATGAACTGAACTGAAGAAATCAAGAAACCGGCGCTCACCATGGTGTAGGAAAGATCCAGGGTCCTGAGCTTCTTGCACTTGAGGGCGAGGAGCTGCACCCCCAAATCTGTTATTGCAAGGCACCACTTGAGCGAGAGCTCCCGGAGGTCCGGGCACCCGACGGCGACGCACCCGAGGCCCATGTCGGTGACCGCCTTGCACCGCAACAGCGAGAGCCTCTGGAGGCGCCGCATCCGCGCCACCTCCGCCGCCGAGGTGTCCCCAAGATCGACCCCATTGGACAGGTCGAGGTCCGCGAGGTCGGGGCAGGCGGCGGCGAGCGCGGCGAGGCCAGCGGCGCCGAAGCCCCGGGAGCGCGAGAGGTCTACGGCGCGGAGGGATGGCGCGGCGGATCCGGATACGGCGGTGAGGGTGGCGTCGGTGACGCGCGGGCAGAGGGAGAGGTCGAGGCTCGAGGCGGAGGGGTAGCGCGCGAGCGCAGCGGGGAGGTAGTTGGCGCGGAGCGGGCGGAGGATGCGGCGGTGGCGTGACTCGGCGGCGTGGCAGGCGCGGGAGGCGAGGGCGAAGGACTTGAGCGCGCGCGGGTCGGCGGCGGCGACGTGGTCGAGGACGAGGAAGATGAGCTCGTCCGCGAGCGAGGCGAGCGGCGGCGGCGGCGCCGCAGGGGAGAAGCGGCAGCGCTTGGGCTGGTGGTGGGTTGCCATGGCCATGGATTCTCGGTGGCTTCTTGGTCGGAGCGAGGGAGCAATAATGGCAGGAAATGGTTGAACTTGGAACGAGGAGGAGGAGAAGAAGCGGCGAGATGCGAAGCGGAAGTGACCATATTGCCCCCGCAACGTGTTGTTCTGGGAGCGGCGAGTTGCGCGTCCGTTTTCCACATTTGCCCCACTCGTGCCCGGTTGACGAGACGGGAGGGGGAACGGCCGCGAGAGGGGTATATCGGGAAATAAGCCGGAGGGGAGTACGGTACGGCGGGAGTACAGGCGGGGGCAGAAGGGGGAAAGCGGCGAGAAGCATCATCTCAAGTGGGGAGAGGATGATGCGGGGGAGGGGAGGACAGGACTGCCATCGTACAGCCTGCGAGTGCGGACGGGTACGATATGCCAAGCCTAAACACACCCGACGCCTATGTTACCCAAGACACAGACATGTAGACCCCTCACCTGGGTTGACTACCGAAAGGAGGCCAAGGTCTGTGTCCCGCGCCGCTCCGTCGGCCCGGTGGACCGTAATTTACAAGGTACGGAAACCATTAGCTTAATAATTCAATTCCTCCCGTCAGACATTTCGGACTCCTTCCTATAGTGCCAGCTCGACGTACACGATGATGTTTACGGGCTTCACTGTCACTAACTTCTCTCAGTTCATCTGCAAGATGTGGGCGTCATCAAATTGCAAATTCTTTGTAAATAGGTTTTGGGCGTATTTTTTATGAAGCCAACACCTGGGCTTTTGCAAGCTATACCATTTAAGGTGCTTCATGACGTGGAATTAGACCCTGCTGCAGGCCTGCGGTCTTTTGGTGTTCTGCTTTGCTTTCTTGTAGTCTTTTTTCTCTTTTTTTTTTGGTTTTTTGTCACGTGTCTTTTTTATATGTCGTGTTCTTCTGCCCCGTCAAGACTCTCTCTTTAATATATATATAACGATCAACTCTCTTGCCAGTTTCGTTTTAAAAAGTTGGATCGATAAGATCGGGTCCTAGGTAAAATGTTTTTTCTCTCAAAATAATTGGATTATAAAATCATGATTCTATCGGATTTTTAAAAATACATATATTTATTATAATAATTGTAATATGTTCTGAGAAATAGATATTTATAATATCAATTTTGATAAATTATATTAATGCAAGGGGTTTCAGCTCTTGATTTCAAGAGCCGCGTGATTATATTGTTCTCCAATGGGAAAAAATATATATTGTAAGGTCATCTTCAATATTTTAAAAATTCGTCCCCTATAATATTATTATAGTATTATTTAAGGATAATATTATGGCCACCTCTTTCCTCCCACAAATTTACGGTATCTCCTTCCCATTATTTTACTGTATCACCTGATATGGACTTCACTATAGCACTTTACGGGGCGAGCCAAGCAACATCCTACCTACTTCTTTACTGTAGCAATGGATTCTGTGGTAGATAGGAAGACAAAGAACTTTAGTAGCAATAGACCCATGGCACATTTTGTTGAAAAGTTGAAAAGATAAAAAAAAAAAGAATGTTAGGTATTCGTCAATCGAAGACCTATCCGTGGAGGGTTCCACTTTCGCAAAGCAAAAATGTGTAGTCGAATAATAAGCTCTCAGCCATTCACTTGGCTGAGCATCTGCAATGAATTTTCCCATGCACAAACCTAAACTCTGTCCCTTTCAGTTATTTTCTCCTTGCTGTCACGAAGCCAAGACTGCTGACTACATAATATGCGAAGATTAGTAACGTGTATTTGCATATGCATTTTTTAACCAAATAGACTAAATCACTAGTAAGAAATATCTTGCAATGTCTAGTATTTGGCAACAAATAAAAAAGTGGGGATTTATCTTTTATATTATATATAACATGTTTGGTTTGAGTTTAACATTATCACGTCTAAACTGTTTGATAGACTGTTATAATTATAATAAATTATATTTTATTAGTCTATAGCCCATATATTATACAATCAATTTTTTATTAACTTTACCATATATATATATAACTAATGATTTATTGAACACACTTGACTAAATTTAAGAGTTGCAAGTATCATAAAAGGCAAATCGCTGTTGACGTAGGTGGTGTGCCGTACCTAAAAGGACGAACGGACGCGGACCATTCATTGGGTTAGGTGTTGGGCACAGCACAGCACTCATCAGTAGTCACCTCACCCTGATAAGCACTGCCCTACCTACCGACCGGCTTGGGTTTCTTCTTGGGAAGGCGCTATCTATCTTCCTGGGGTTTCTTTGTCAACTGCCGCACCTTGTTTTGTCATCCATCCAAGCATTATACTGTGACGGACGGAGCTTGATTGCATTGTTCCTCGCTAATGCCGTCACGCATGGAAACATCAAATCCAAGAGATGTCTGCATTGACTTTGGTCTCATTATTATTCATCGATAATAATACCTAGTGCTACAGACGGAGCTTCCAAGTTGGCTTATCAGATACTAGTGCCAACAGCAGTTACCCAAGCCTTCGGTTTCTCTTTTTCTTTCCCTCCTGCCATATGAAGTTACGAACCTTTGTCAAATTTAGCTCCTTTAATTGAAAATGCCAAACAAAAAGAAAAGAGAAGATATTACTATAGTCTATAGTCGACGTGCAGTGCAGTGATATGTGGGAACAATCGTACCGTCCCTATACACTACAGAAGGACGTCAGTCAGCACAAAATATAAAGCGACGCACCAATCAATCTCAACGCAGTATAGGAGACGGAGATGGAGATGATTCGATTTCCTCCCCTTTGTCTCGGGGAGGTGTCTTCTCGTCCCTCATCTCTTCTTCACTTTCTCCCTGCAAGCAGTAGAACGAAAATGACAAGGCTCAACTTCCGTTGGGGGAGGTACCACCCCGGTACGTATTGTCCGGCGTCGCCAACACTCATCTTCCAAGGTGCCATCACAATTTCTGACCAGCTAAAAGTGCCTCCTTCCAAACATCATCATCGTCATCATATTCTGAATAGGCAATAGCTCGTCTAAGAAGAAAAGGAAAAACGACAGCATAAGAATAGCAACTTCTCTTCATTATAGATTTAGTCCAACAAGGATAACGACGAGGAGTACGACGACGATCGATGCAACTCAATCTCCTCCATTGCATACCAGACAGCGCAACGCGGCACTTGGATACCAGTTGCTGTGTGATGTTCAACTTGCATTCAGAGAGTTGCTCTCATCGTCTCTATCATCCCAGCCGCCATGTACCTTCTTCTACACAAACACATGACCTTGACTCACGCGAGCCCTTCTGATGGTTCTAATCAAAGTCGAATGCATCATCGAGTCCTAGCTCGGAAACCTCTGATATATTGTACAGCATAATACACACTGCAAATGAGTTGAATACGACGAGCAGCATATACTGATGTTAACATATACATAAGATGCAAACAAAGGCATCAAATACCTAACTTAGAAATTTTACAAGTACTAGTGCCAGTGCACCGGTGCACCCCAGAACGCAGACACATGCATGACTGTTAAGGAGTTAAGGAAAGAACACTTTAAGATTGTACATGAGGACCAGAAGCTCCTCTCATGGGAGTAAGGAATTCTAACTAGTTGCGCAACTAGGACATAATGGAAGGAAGCTCGAGCATCAAGATGCATGATTCTCCTAGTTCAACCGTAAACACAATTGATAAATGACAACACCACCTGGCAGAAAAGAATGCAGGAAAAGCCACAACAGCCTAAGGACAAACTCTGCAAAGGCAAAACCCATATAGATAAATCGACGATATACCACCAAATAACTGTCTAATCCGTAATATACCATCCATATTGAGAATGACATGTGGGACTTGGATCCACATGTCATCGACACAATGATAACATATAAGAAACATGGTAAGTTATTCAATGGAAAATCATGAAATCTCACAAACCATATTGCAGTCAAGAGCACAAATTAGTCAGCCTAAAATTTGGATATCTTAGTTCATAATGATTCCATCACTACAGCAAAAGTAGGTAGTCACAAAAGAATGAGCAGCTCAGGGTGAAGAAAAAACTGCAAAATGGGAGTAAAATTTGGAACTAATAAATGAAAAAGTATTTACATAACGGCAATTTAGGATGTAGTCTTCGGCTGAACCTCGTTAACCCATCCGCACTCGCATTGCTACTGGTTCAAGCGGAGAAAAGACGGAGGATATGAGTTGAACAGAAATAACAGAGGGAGAAAGATTGGGAAAGTGGCAGTAACCTGGTTCTGGTTGTTGGGTTTGCGACTACATGTGTAGCTATTTATGTAGTTCGTTGTCATGGCCCTGAGGCAATGACCAGATAGAGTATGCCTGGGAGGTTACCGGCTGCTCCTCGGCCGGTTTCCTGCCCATGGTGGTTGTGCCGACGCCCGCGAGGCATCAAGCCAGCAAGGACATGAGAGAGTAGAGAAGAGAGATGAGATAACAGATTGGTTTTCCAATGCTTAATTATCATGAGAAAAGGCTGGCATAATATAGCCTGGCCGATACAATCCATCTACGCAACCAAAGCTAACCAATTGGAGATAATCTAGTCTAACAAAGTCGGCAACAATGATCATGCCTTATTTGACTCAGCTGGACTCTGAGCTTGTGCAACCACTTGCCTTGCCTCCTGCGACGGTACTGACGCTCGTACATAACATTCGTTTTATATTTTTCTCTGTGCAAATGAGCACGGTACTTATTCCGGCTGAACCTTAAATATTTTTACTAGATGCAGCTAGTGTTATACTATCTTTAACGGTTTTCTTTCAGAGATCAAAATCATTTCACAACGGAATTTTCGTTCTTTTTAACACTCTAACAGTTTCTCTTCAATAATTTTCAAGATCATTCCCTTCAAAGTCCGGTCCATACTTTGAAATTAATATACAATCGGCAAAAGTAGATCTATGTGATGATTTCTCTGCCACCCTATATGAGTGAATTGGGAACCTACATGAGTGAATTGGGAATAAACAATACATTCACTACAGAAAAAAAAAACTCAAAGATTTAGCCTCAAACAAAATTTGCGATTTTGACAGAGGTCGTGGAGAGGGGTCCAATCATTCTTATCAAGAGATCCTGATATTACATTTGACAAGATTGGACTCCTATAGTTAGGTGCGTACAAAACCACCGGCCTAGCTATGCTACCTATATAGGTAGTTTTAGCAACATAGAGGTGACGTAGATTTCGTAGCCTACATGCCTGCGTGAGAAAATTCTAACATTTTGGCATTTTTTTAAAAGCAAATATTATGTTTGCGTTTGCATAGGAACATGTTACGTCAAATACCAACTCTTTAGCTCTACGTACGCCTTGTTGTGTCATGCCAAGGTCCATATCTCATAAGGACCTCTGTGGGACCATGGTGCTCACACGTTAAGGGTGTTTGGAATGGAAGAATAGGAAACGTATGAACGAAAGAAAACACAGCAACATGAAAGGGATTCTACAGGTTATGTGTTTGCAACATATGAAACGAAAGAATACAGAAAAGTTAGTATTGAGTTATAATCTCATCTCATCAGACTAATTAAGTTTTTCTCTTAAACAATACTCCCTTTGTCTAAAAGTATAGGGCACGTTTCACTTCTCATTTTGTCCAACAATATAAGACGTGGTTTCTTTCCCATGCATATTTGAGTGGTTTTGGTCAATAGTACCCCTATTTACTCTAAGCTACTGCATGCCATTAACTGGTTGCAATGTTAGGCGTTGCTTCGTGCTCCACACCAAGAAGACTAACAGCTGCATACATGCTTATATAGCTAACGCATTGGTCAGCCTCCATGAAAGCACCATAACTAAGAAACAAGAACTCTATGAGCGACAAAGTTGAAGCACACATTAGCAACATAGAGGTAGTTCCAGACTCTATGGAGGAGGGCGAAGAAGATGGAGCACTCATGGACGATGGTGTGATCGTCCCAGACTCCATGGATGAGGCCGAAGAAGAGGAAGTCCCTATTGACGATGATGAGGTCATCTCTGACTCCATGGACGAGGGCAACGAAGATTAAGCACTCATGGGTGACGAGAGGTTGACCCGGACTCCATGGATGAGGGTGAAGAAGGCAAATCACTCTTGATTGGGAGAAGAATCTTCTCTTGCTCTTTCTGTTCCTTTTTGCCTTTTGGAGGAAATAAAGAACTTCCTGGCCGGAAGCATTCCGATCATCTCCATCATAGATGCCAGAGACATGCATGGACCAAGGACAAATTTATATGACACTGACTATTCAACTATGCATGAAGTCTCCTCCAGGCTGAGCAGGATATACTTATTATGCTATCTCTCATGCTCTGTTTGTTCTAAAGTCCTCATGGTTTGTATCGCCATTTGTCTGTCAGAATATGCATGGGCAGGAGTCAACAGTCTCCAGGCTGAGAAGGATATTTTGTTTTAAAGCTAAGTTGTTGCGAATATGACAGGCATATGCATCCACAAGCTCAGGGCAGTCCATCCTCTCAAGTTTCTACAATATAATGCCTGGACCACAACTATCCATCATCCGTTGATAGTGTATTTAAATTGTGTTATTGTAACATTTGTTTCTAATCGTTTGGTCAAAGTATCTGATAAAGCCATTAGGTACAGTTCACTGTTCACACAGCCAACCTCTTGGTCATTTCTTGGACCCAAGTAGTAGAGCAGTAAATCTTTTTTCTTATTTGAGCATGTATTATTTTTGTCAGACCCTTCCTTCAGGTCACCTTGTGTAATTCATACAAGTCTCTGGATTAGTAGCTGGTACGCACATATTTTCAACAGAAATAGATATCACAGACATACATCGATCAAGTACGATATTAGAGTACAACACAGAGTTCATTATAATAAAGGCCCGTAGGTATAATTAAACAAACCCTCAAAGCACAACGAAAATAACACAAAAGCGACCCATGCGCTACAGTCAGCTTGAGTGCAGATGAAACCAACTTCTCTATTCTTCATCTTCCCTTTCAACGAAGTCGGCCTCTTGATCATCTGGATCCACAATTAGCAAGGGAGAGTACTCAGCAAGTCCTACCTCAGGGGGGGCATTAGATGCATATAGGTAGATCAAGGATAAGGCTGTAGAGTCTTTAGATTTTACAGAAAACTAGTTTTTGATGTAAGGTTCAATTTGCAAAGGCTATCTTAAAAGTATTTCTGAAGGTAACACGTAAGTTGAGCTTATGAGGGTTGTTGGTCCTGAGGGAGATATTTTCATCCCACCAGTTTCCACAAGTCTTTTGTCGGTGGACACACAATCTAAGATACTCAAAGCACATAACCAACCCCTTATTTTTAAAAATGCGGGCACACTACCCACTCACACACCAAGGAGGTACTCACGCCGAAAAGCTAATCATTGTGACCGAACCATAGTATGTCCTTGACCGAGGACACAGCTATCTGGATAGGTTTAACACTCTGTAGAGGTTGTACACTTTACCCATAAGATATGCAGAGGCTCTCACCTTAGCAACTGGTGGAGCTTTCATAACGAGACGCAACGACCTCACAACGTAGTCACAATATCCACCCATGGGGCACTAAGATACCAGTAGCCTTAGAAGATCCACGGGAAGGACCACTTAGCAATCCCAAAGCTCTGACATAGCCTTAACAATATCACTAGTCGAACCTTGGGTTACGTACCACCCAAGTCTTCTCCTGGTCCCCATTGCCACTACCGGCCTTCGGATGGGTACCAAACTAAGTCAAAGGGGTTAGATCAAATCTTGCCCATTCAGGCCATGTGGTTGTACGAATGGATACTAGGTAAGATGTCACAGTGAACCGATCATTATACAACCGAGGCAAAAGTCTCCTAGCAAGAACACCACAAAGGCGAACCTTGCTCTAAGGTAGTTCCCACCTTTGTGGGGTACCTTACTCACCCTCGTCAACAATACTCTAGAGTTTTCCAAGAACACAAGCTTTACACGCACACGCACTAAGCACACAACACTTCATATTTTTGAAACGGCATGATAAACATATGTAAATACTCTAGTTCTTCCTTTTGAGCAAAGCAATCCTAAGCATGCTAGTAAACAAGCATTCATCCAAACAATCATTATAGTTGATGTTAGGGACCTTCTAGGGTTTCAACGGAATAAAGGTAATAATATAAAGGCATGACATAAACAAGCTAGGTCATAACTATTCTAGCATATTCTTTAAAATCACAACTATTAACTTAGTCACGCATATCCCTATTATTTGAAGCAATAGCTCTACGGGTTGTATTTGAAAATATAGGATCAATATGATCAACGGTGTAGGACTTGCCTTCGTTGAAGTCCTCGTCCGCTCCTTCTTCAAACTCTGAATCCTCGAGAGTCTTTCTCGAATGCACCTTCCTCTAACAATTGCAACAAACGACAAAAGCGCACATAATCAATCAAACAATTAAAAAAACTAAATAAATTACAAAAAATAATGAAATTAACATGATTGGGTAGATCTCAAATTTAGATGAATATCGGTGGAAGAATCATTGACAACAGAGTTAGGACGGAGGAGAAACGGCTTCGAAAGTTTTCCCGGGAGAGAAAATCAGGAAAAGGGGGGGGGGGGAATATGCCTGGAATATTTTTTTTAATCGGCTCGGGTCGGGTCGGCTCGGCTCAGCTTCGACGGCTCAGCTCGGTGGGGCCCGCTTGTCAGACAAGAGAGAGATAAAAGGGAGGGAGCTGGCCCGGTGTTCTCTCGACGGAGAGAACGAGAGGTGAGAGGGGGGGGGGGGGGCGGACCTCACCGGCTGGCGGACCGAGGCGTCGGTGGTCGGATCTGGTCAGAGGGGCATATCTGGCCAGCGGAGAGAGGGGGCAGGGGCTTCGGTCGGGGCCAGCGACGAGGAGCGGCAGTCGGCAACAAGAAGCGGCGGCTGGCGACGACCGAGGGGCCCAGGTACGCTCCACTGGGGGGAAGAAGAGAGGGAGAGAGAGAGAAGAATGGGGGGGGCTCACCGGCGGTAGCGGTGTACGGAGTGGAAGGGAGAGAGGCGGCGGAGGTGAGGGAGAGGGTGACACTGTTCACCCCTTAAATAGGGGCGGAGGCAGGGCTGCACGGGCGTGAGGGGCAAGGCGGCGCGGGGTGCGAGGACTGCCTGCGCGGCAACACGACAGCATGACACGCCACGGCGCAAGGCAGGGCGCGGGGTGGCACCGGGTCAGGGGGGAGAGAAAGAGAGAGGGGGAGAGAGAGGAAGAGAGAGAAGGGTTGTTTCTCTCAGAATTCAAGGATCCGACAATTCTAGACCTGCACAATCTTGCTTCTGATTCAAGGGAATTGAAAGGATGGAGAGAAGGTTCCAAATGGTGCCTCATTTTAACAGCGATCAGTCCAACCAGCTTTTCCTTTTTCTTAAGATCAACCATATGGAAATGATTTGAGAATACATAGTTTTCAACAAAAAAGTACATCTTTATTACTTTAATATTAGTAGGCCAATTCAACAAATATATTCCAATTAATATATGAATTGATGGTCCATTATGTTTTGTGGACATTGAAAAGTTGTAATATGAATTAATCTTCCTTTGGCAGGGACCGTTTGCGGAGCGCCATGGGCGGTGGTTGCCCCTCCTTCCACTGCTCCGGCTGGCGTTCGGTGGTGATGGCACCATGCTGATCTCGGCTTCTGGCGTTTGTATTGCCTCTCTCCTTGACCGGCCTCCTCCTCTTTTGCAGGTTGGGCCCGTGGAGAGCTTCGCGGCCCTGGGTTGGCCGTGGGATGACGTGACCGCGAGTTGGCGGTGATGCTACTGCTTTAGTCAGGGCCCTTGCGTAGACTGGCTGTGCACGAGGGGCGGGAGGTGGGAGCCACTGGCGAAAGCTTTGCCTTGTTTTTGGCCGCCACCGATGACGACGACACCCTCAGGCACCATTCTCCTACTTGGAGGCGTTGTCAGGACGTCTCCCCACTCCCATCCCCTGGGGCTTTTGAGTGAAAACATAGTTCGGGCAATCGGACTGGCGATGGCGATGACTCGACATCGCGTCTTTCTTGGAGGCGTCGCTCTAGAAATCCAATTCTCGTGCCACAGTGGTCGTTGGCTTAGTGGCGGTGTGGTCAAGTTTGGTTTGGACCGCCGGCTTCTTCTGTAGGTTTACCCCTACATCCTTGTTTCGCGATGACTCTCCATTCTGGACTGATGCTTCTTGACGATGATTTGTTCCAATGCGTGCTCCTCCGAAACAACACACTGCCGACTTGTGTGACATAGTGGTGCGACGTGGGAGCAAGGCTTCGTCGACCGAGTTGTCTTGTAGCGGCATGGGAGCAGGCTCCACCAACCAAGTTGTGGCAATGTGGGAGCAGGGCTCCGTCGTCCAAGTTGTGAGGGTGACAGTCGTTTGGTTGATTAGCATGCAAGTTGAGTTGGGTTAAACTTGTATGTTGTCTGGTTGTGCCTTTCGGTGTGGACGTCTTGATATCGTATTGTCATTTCGAGGTTGTTTGCCGATTTTTCTCTCTAAAACCATGCTTTTGTTAAGGTTTTTGACCCGGTTTTTCTTATAAACTAGGTTAAATCTTTTCTTCTTTATATATATACTCGGCTGGAGCTCTAGCTCGCCGTGATCTTTCGAAAAAAAAAAGAAAAGTTGTAATATGACAGTTATTTGTGTCTGAAGGAAGTAGTTTAGCTTCATGGTAAGTTGCTTTGGGGCACTAAAATGGTCATTGCTTTGCGTGGAATATTACTAGAATTGTTGAAAGGAATCGAGATGGGGAACCTTTTCAAGTGTGTGTTGGATGATACCAAACTAAACCAGTGAAGTCAGTCAGTGAAAAAAAACTAATCCTGATGTTTCCCTCTGATTTTACCTGAAATAAAGACTAGCAATATATCACATGCCAGTATATTTCCCCATGGCAATCGAGATTATATGTATAGATGGTTCATCTGCAGGGATTCGATGTTGATCGATTAGTTGGTGTGTAGGCATCACTACTTGCAACACGTATCATATCATTGTAGCTGGTCGGCAGTGACCAATTTAGTCATCTGGGTTAAACTATTGCAGATAGCATTATAATTTTTTTAATAATATTATTTTATTGGAAAATTATAAAAATAATAGCTAAATTCACAAAATTGTAAGAACAGGTACTTGTTGGCACGTGTAGTGCCGACTAGAGACCTGTCGGTACTCCGCGTGCTGACATCCTACGAGTGGGCCCAGGGTCCTGTCACCATGTTTATGGGGGCAGAAAAGGCCTATCCACACGACAGGCCCCCGGAAGGACACCGATATTGTTGTTGGGCTAGGCGATAGCCGACCGGCCTGTCAGCATTCCAAGTGTCGACAGGTTCGTCGGCAATCAACGTTTCGACGTATGGTATTTCAATAATTTTTATTTTTATAATATTATTATTTAATTTGGGAAGAATCATTTAATAAGGTATGACCAAAGCAAAATTCAATGTACATCTATATGGTCGGGTTAGGCATATATCGGTACTAAACAATACCACTTGTAATATTGAAATGTTAAAGTGCGGGAAGCACCATAGTCTATACACCGACTCTAATAGCGATAGTAGCATGTTCGATACATTTTTCATTCCATCATAAGCATGTACCGATGACAAACTTAACATACGTCGATGGTGCACTGGATTTGCTGCCATATATACCGCTGAAACATTGTCACAATAAGCAATTGTTGCCTTTGTGACACCGCTGTGAAGCTCACCAAGAAGCTGCTGCAACCAGCAACATTCCGCGACGACGTTGGCGACGGCTCTATATTCGACTTCGGCACTTGACAGGGATACGGTGGGCTGTCTCTTTGATGACCATGAGATAAACGAATCGCCAAGAAAGATACAATATCCTGATGGTGAGCACCTCGTGTCCGAACACCCTGCCCAATCCACGTCTGAATACGCGGTGATCATGTTGCCTGTCGGGCCCCGAAGATGGAGACCAAAGTTGATGGTGCCACATATGTATCTGAGGATCCGCTTGACCAGCGCCATATGACAATCCCACGGGTCGTGCATGTGTAAGCACACCTGCTGAACCGCGTAGGTGAGGTCAGGCCGGGTCAAGGTCAGATATTGGAGCGCGTCGACGAGGCTCCGGTAAGACGACAGGTCGCTAAGCTTGGACCCACGCCGGTGTGTTCAAGCCCAATCCGCGCTACGCCGGCACGACTTCGCAGCATGGCAGAGTTGATCTGTGCTCGAGCTATCGGCAAAGGGAGAAGTGAAGGAGAATTACGAAGCGTTGGAATCCATGGAGCCCGTGGCAGCAGAAGCAGGAGAGGATCGATGCGCAAACGGATTCATTAGTGATGACCGTCCGGTCTCGGATACCATGAAGGAGAGGATAGAGCCAACACTTGAGTTGTCTATTGATCAGTTAGGTATATATTACATGTGAGTCTAACTATCATGCCTAGTCTCTAGGCAGAATAGGAAACGTGGGAGAGACAATGAACAAGTAAATGGTCATAGCTAATATCTCGCTAATAGTCTGCACTGATATGCAACAGTGTGATCATGGAAGAGATCAGTTATAGTATTATAATCTACTGGACAACCTCCCTCCATTTGTGACATCATGAAAGCGAAGTTCACAGCTCCCTGCTCAACAAGATACAGGATAGACAGTGAGGCAAGGATTCATAAAGATTAAAGAACCCCACAAACACGAACCAAATGTTGTCAAACTCCCTCCTTTCAGCAAAAGCAGCAACAACTTTAGGGGTCGCCCTAGCCTTTATGTATATTTTCAGTGCAAGATCATTGTCCACAGTCTACATCAAAGGGCACAAGAAATTATTAGTGGACAATCCAGACTTTAAACAGTTAACGCAATTTGGTAGAAACAGTAAAATCCATGCAATCAATAAACACAGCACAGCACACGTCTTACCTTCACAAGATCTCCAAGTTCTTCACTGCACTCTAGCTTGTCTTCCGCCAACCAATTTTCAAGAAGGTTCTTTTTGTTCTGATTGACAACAAGTCGAGATAGCTCGAGAGACTTGAAAGCATTGAGATTCCCTCGAGTTAGCAATGTACCGAAGTACTGCAACAGTGGGGGTGTTTGCCCAGCTTGCACGGGAACACTCTGCAATTTTAACCATACCACCAACAATTCAGTTAAGGAACCTACACAAAAAGCAGATTAATTGTATATGTGTAAATTAGTCCTGAAAGAAGAGTAAAAGAGATAAGATTAGTTATAGTACTTTTCGGTTGTATCCAACAATACTCCAAGGAATGACTAGTAACCACAGATTTCTCATAAGCAGTACACAAAAGAACTTTAGTTAACAAAACCCCATGATTATCAACATTCTAGCACAGTAGTCACTTGCTGAGTTTACTATGTAAGAGTCGCACTAATCTCTACGAACAGCATATCAAGCACATTTCATAATTTCACACAGTTGGTACCATCAAGAATCGTTGGCACATTGAGAATGTACAAAAGTGGCACCAGCAAAAAGGAAGTACATATACGTTAATAGCTTGATAGGCAAAAGAAACAGAAACACACCTGAAATTTTGCAACAATTTCAGGTGTTCTCAGGAGGCCCTGAGGTGATTCTGCCTCCTTGTATTTCGTTTGTGCAAACAGTTCCTGGAACCCTTGCACAACCTGCAAATACAATCCAGAATATGAAGGAAACTCATACAATCTTTTGATACATCAAATGAAATGCGGAATTGTAAACCCAACCACACAGTCTGTAGCCTCCACACACCGGTAGCTTGCTCCAATATAATCAGCAGCAGGAACAGCAAAATCGCTGCATATCATTTTTTTCTCTGCAAGGAATCAAACAGCCCACTCTTCAGAACCAATTCGAGTAGTCAAAGTCCCGGACCTTCCTGAAATGCTTCTCCACATCATGTCTCGATTTCGCCCACTCTTCTCTTTTAAGGACAGTGGTTGAGTCGTCCCTTTTAGTCTGATACAGTGACATCAACAACCAAAATTAGCCTTAGAAGCCACAGTTCTACCAAAAAATATTAAAGCAAGCAGACTACCTTGTCAACAATTCTAAAAGACTCCCCTCCATCACGTATAAGTAGCAAATCATTCCTCCTATCTCTCTTCTTTCCTTCAGGAACAGTAACCTGTCACAAGTGCAGCACGAATCACCAATAATCATCGCATGAACATTTTCCGCCTTCTATACAATGAAAACGAACAGCATCCCTAATGACTATTCTTCTGCTTGTGACAATTGATATGAGTTTGATAGCAACATGGCAATCATCACATATTCTGAGATTTTTCATGATACGGATAGTTGCTCCCCTAGGGCTGTGAATGAGGCCGAACGCAAGAGCCAATTTCTCACTGTGATACATAAGGTGCTCTTCCTTTTGTTCATCCTCAATATCATGTAGGACCACCGCAAAGTTTGGAACATATCCGATCACTTTTATCTGGTCAATCAACTCTTCAAGTTTTTTGGTGATCTGGTACATTTGTGGATGCACCTTGTCCTCTGATGTGAAAACATGGACCTCACTTCCCACTTGAATCCAACTAACACCAGGCTCCTTCCTAACGCCCCTCTCTGTCATCAGCTTCCGGACCTTCACGACACCATCCCATCGGTTTGCTTTGGCATACATGTTAGAGAGCAAAACATAGGTTCCTACATCGTTAGGCTTCAGCTGAAGAATCTGTTCAGCTACTCGATGGCCCAGACCATAATTCCTATATACCTGGCAAGAACTTAGAAGTGATCGCCATGCAACAACATCTGTGTCGATGCAATTATTCAATATGAACCGCTCAGCCTCATCTAGCCGTCCAGCTCTGCATAACAAGCCAACAATACAAGTGTAATGTTCCCTTCCAGGTGTTACTCCCACTTCCTTCATCATAGTATTCAAGTAGTAGAATCCTTCATCAACAAGACCCAACTGAGCACATGCTGACAACACTCCAACGAAAGTTACATAAGACGGGATTTCTGCCGCAAATAGCATATCATGAAATGCTTCCATCGCTTCCCTTGCAAGACCATGATGAGCATAGCCTGTGATGATCAAATTCCAAGAGACTATATCACAAAAGGACATTGAAATGAAGGTTCTCCATGCATCCTCGATGTTGCCACTCTTTGAGTACATGTTCATGAGGGCATTACCAACTGGCAAATGGGCCCAATGCCCAGTTTTCATAGCACAGGCACCAAGGGCGGTTCCGTTTCTCAAGGCTGCAAGACCAGCACAGCTGTTGAGAGCCACAGCATAAGTGAACTCATTTGGCCGAACTCCTTCAATTTCCATGTCCAAGAACAATTGCAATGCATCTTCAAACAGCTCGTTTTGAGTGTAAGCAGTCATAACAGCTGTCCAAGACACAACATTCTTTTCTGGCAAAACCTCGAACACACAATGAGCATGATGAGCACAGTCACATTTCCCATACATATCAACAAGTGCACTCCCCACATACACATTCAGTTCAAGCCTCCTCTTCAAAGCTTGGGCATGCGCCTGGCCCCCAAGCACCAAGTCCTTCATGCTAGCACAATGCCCAAGAACTGCGACATACGACACATGATCCCATTGCCCAACTTCTCGGACCATGTTTCTCACAATTCTGACTGAACCATCCAATTGCCCCCGATCAAGGAACCCATTTATCATCGAGTTGAACGCGAATGCATCAAAATCGGGCACAGTCTCAAATACCTTGGCCGCGTCCTCCATGTGTGCACATCGACAGTACATATGAAGCACCGCGTTGCAAACGTGCGGTTGCTCCGCCAACCCCGCCTTAATAGCATACCCATGGCATTGCCTACCCATGTCATAGCTCTGGACATGTGCAGTCGCGGCCACCGCTGCCGAGAGAACGTACTCGTTGAGGCCAAAATCGACCACCCTCAGAAGCTGGAGCGCGTCCCTAGGGCGCCCGGAGGAAGCGTACCCGGACATGAGGAGGTTCCCCGACACAGAGTTCCGGGAGGGCATTGCGTCGAACACCCGGCGGGCGAGCCCCAGGCAGCCGCACTTGGCGTAGAAGGCGATGAGGTGGTTGTGCAGGACGAGGTCGAAGTGAGTGGCTCTAACGAGCCGCGCGTGGATCGCCTTGCCTTTGGATAGGTCGGCGGCAGCCGCCGCTGCGCGAAGGACGGCCACGGCTGCGGGTGCGGACCTAGCGTTGGGCATGGACGATCTGAACGCACCGCACCCCTCCTCGAGGACTGCTGAAACGACCAGGATTAGGAAGCCCAACACGTTGGGGGATCGGAGACGCCAATGCGAGTAGACCGAGGCGGTGGAGGAAGGGGCCGGCGTCCAGTTCTCCTCGGTTTGGTCGGGGTCGGGGTGTCGTCGCGGAGCTCGCCGGCGTGTCCTGGCCTCTTCAGTCTTGAGAAAATGTTGCACGGTAAGGGAGGCTGGGCGATGCTGGCTCCGCCGCCCGTGGAGGCGTTGGTGCCCTGCCCTGCCCTGCGGCTGCGGCTGCGACTGAGGAGGATCGGGTGGAGGCGTTAGGGTATTGGGCTGCGTATGTATAGATGGGCCACCAGCAATTTTCATTACTTCTCTGTGTCCTGTGGTGCAGCTCAGGCCTGTCGAGTGGCATCTGTTGACGCACCCTCCAGCAGATGTTGCTGCCGCTCCGGGAGAATAGCACCGACTGATTGATGCCTTGCATGGCGCCTCCAGGCCTAGCCGTTGGGCGTTGTCGTCATCGGGTTGAGGACGGGGGCCCTGCTTGCGGGTTTTTCAAGGCCGCGAATATGTAATACACGGTGACAGGACACATGCATGCATCTTCTCTCGCGACACACAATCTTCTTTTTTCATTGCTAAGCCTAGAATTCATATATTGATTAAATCATTAGTGTTGTTTGATTTATAAAATAGGAAGACGTTTATTTCCTCAATTCTCATCACGTGTTCTAGAAATAAAAAATATTATTCTGGTTCTGAAAAGCGTGAGAAGAAATAAAGATTAGAAGCAGTAGTTCAATCTCAAAAAGATGTTTTTGATAGATTTGTTGTGAAAGAATCTCAATTTAATTTTGAAAATCAAACTCCAGCTGCTAATGTTGATTATATGATTTGGTTATATGATTTTTCCAATTTTAGGGGCTTATTTTGTAGTTCGCACCGAGCCTTAAATTCTTAAGACTACCCTGGTGCAGCTCAAGATGTTTGATATGGATACTGTCGATATATTTTTTCCCCGAAACGGCGGTAAAAGTTCTGTCGTTATTATTAGATGAGAAGGAAAAACGAGTCTACATAAAAAGAAAAAACACGGAAAAAAAAGAGGGACAAACAACAGGGCCCTCCCTAACAGCTCTGCCGCCGTTACAACCATAACTATTGTTCCGTTACAACAGCTCTACGTTGCTACCTTAACTAGTAGTTACATTGTAACCGTAGTCGAGTATACTTCTGTACAGAAAAGGCCATATATTTCAGTTTTCACCCAAGATCTGTTTCTGAGATCTCTTCCTCTGGCAGTTCAAAGGCATCGATGTCTGCAAAGTACGCTCTCTGCTTCTTGACAACATCTTCTGGCAACTTGGGTCTGCTTGACGAGGGCCGCTTTTGTTTAAAATTGCAAGCAATCAGAAAGTTGATATCATAGCTGTTGTTCTAACATTTTCAACACTTTTGGCTCTCAGGTCATTCCAATCATACACTAACCACTGTTTTAATAATTCATACCCCTCGACCATGTACTAAATGACCTTGACATCAAGACCAAAAAACTAGATAATCAATTCTACAGAGGACACAAGCAAGATGATCCGTAAACTGTCTCTAAAGATGCATATTATACTTGGAGTTATGGGCATCACAAGTAGCAGCACTACATCACTCAAAGGCAGTATTAACCTTCAAAATATTCATGTCACCATATTTTGATATGCAGTGTAACATAAATGTTTAAGAACAGATGCGCTTACGCAAGCGAGCATGGAAGACTACACTTCAACACAGAGTCACGTACCTCATTACAGCTTAACTGATTACATATTAACACCTGACAATGTTTGAAAAAAACCACCATGAGCTTGTGGTAGTAAGCATAATTGTAGTTCACTATGTATATCCTCAAAGAGAGCACCGTGATCTAAGTCAATAATAGAAGACTCGGTACGGTCCTTGAGCAGGAAATGCACTCATATTGTGACGCTGCTTACCTTTTTAGCTTCATGACAAGGAGCTGAAGAAGAAACGGAACGGGTATCCTGAGCCAAAGAGGTTTTCCTGAAAGCAAAGTGTGAAATGCGCTCAGACTGCAACCATTAATTACTGAATATGGCCTATGGATGACATTACTGAACTACAGGAACCCTAACGTCCTGATTGCCATGTACTTGTGAGTTCCAACACAGTATACGATCTGGTAACCATATTCTCTTGGAAATGTGAAAGGTTTAGCATAATTATTTCTAATGTATATGGCACTTTACAATAAGAGTGGAAGCAGTTGAGATATAGAATGTCGCAACAATTCTATCATCTAAATATAATCAATGTTGAAAGATCTCGGACCAGTCTGGAATAGCGGCTTGAACTCTCATTACTTCATGCGTTTTTGAACTGAATAGTGCACACAAAAGGTTAATGAGACAATGCTGAAAACTAAACAACATGTATATTTGGTGAGCATACAGGATCAATACCATGTTAAACCTGACGGACAATTATGCTGTGATGATTTTGATAGGCTGGTATAATATTACTCTGCCCATTCCAATACTAACGTAATTCTCAGATGTTAGCGAAAGGCGTATATACCGGTGGATATCTTCGCACGTCCTAGTCTTCAGGATCGTGCCCGTTAGCTTAGGAAGGCAGTTGGGCTTGTATTTACTCTATATAATCACATGAAATGAATACAAACAATCAAGGTTGGCTGTCCACTCTCGTTCATGGTATCCAGAGGCCAAACGGACTCATTGTCCAAGAATCCTTTTTGCTTCCCGATCCTCACCGCATTCCGCTGCCATGGACACCACCCCTCCCATTGACTCCAACGTCTCCCTATCCTCTTCCTCCTCCGATCCGTCCTCTTCCCACGATGCTGTCTCCGCTCTCCTTCGCCACACCGCTCGTGGTCTGCCTCCTCCTGCTGTCTCGGCGTCGCAGATCCAAATGGTGAACATACGTGCCCACGTTCCCATCACTCTGGATCTCGCCGACAACAACTACGCTCAATGGCGCCGCTTCTTCGACACCGTTTTCGGTAAATTCGGCCTTCATCATCATGTCGCTGCTCCTGACGCCCTCCTCCGCGACGACCCAGACTGGGTCATGATCGATCAAAGCATCGTGAATTGGTTCTACACCACCATCTCCAATGACATGCTCAAGATCGTCATGCAACCCGACGACGACGCCTTCACTGTATGGAACGCCATCGAAGGCGTCTTTCGCGACAACAGGCTCACCCGCGCCGTCTACCTCGAGGCGGAGTTTCGGACCCTGCAGCAAGACGATATGACCATCACGCAATATTGCACCCGCCTCAAAACTCTGGCCGACCAGCTTCGCGACGTCGGGCAACCAGTCAAGGAGGACAACCAGGTGATTAATATGCTCTGTGGCCTCAACCCCAAATATCGCCATACGATATCTGCCATTACCTCCCACGATCCCCTCCCTTCTTTTTCTCAAGCTCGGTCTCATCTACTGCTCGAAGAAATCAACAAAGCCCAGGAAGAAAAACAGGTTGCTGCTCAGGCGCTATACGCTGGTCGTGGCTCTACCTCATCCAGCTCTGCTGCTGGTTCGAACGGTGCATTTGCTACCGGTTTTGGGCGCACCAAAAACAGGAAGAAGAAGGGCAAGCCGAACCAACACTCCTTTGGCGTCAACACTCCTCAGCAACGCGGCCCCGCTCCATCCCCGGCGCAGTGGCAGGCCGGCTTCAATCCATGGACAGGAATGGTGCAGGCTTGGCCGATGCCCTTCCGCGTCCCCGGTGCCGGTCTGCTTGGGCCTCGTCCAGGAGCTCCAACCCAACAGGCGTACACGGCACATGCCCATGATGCATCTCAGGGAGTGCCCACGCTACCGTCGACTCCTCAGACTGGAGTCTGGGATCAATCGGCTCTGGTAGCCGCGCTGAACAACATCGCCTCCACGCAACAACACGGCTCCAACGACTGGTTCCTCGACACCGGCACCTCCTCGCATATGTCCTCCAACCCTGGTACTCTCCACACTTTCCACAATTCTCCTATATCCTCCCGTATTGTGGTTGGCAATGGCTCCTCTTTGCCCATCACTCACACGGGCACCTCTTTTATTCCTACAGCAAATTCATCCTTGCATCTTAATAATGTCCTGGTTTCTCCTACTCTTATCAAAAATCTAGTTTCCGTTCGTGCTTTAACACGTGATAATTCAGTCTCTATTGAATTTGACCCATATGGTTTCTCGATTAAGGATCTTCGCAGCAAGGAGATCATTCTGCGATGTGATTCTGCGGGAGATCTCTACCCCTTTCGGCCAACTTCACCACCGAACTTGCTCACGGCCACCACCAGCGTTGATCTTTGGCACCATCGCCTGGGTCACCCAGGCCGGAGCACTCTCACCAAAGATCTCTCTTCTTTCGATTTTTCTTGTAATAAATCGTTAGCACATGTTTGCCACGCATGTCAGCTCGGCAAACACACTCGTCTACCTTTTAATTCTTCAACTTCAGTTACTTTCTTCCCCTTTCAAGTTATTCATTCGGATGTATGGACCTACCTGTGGCTAGTATCTCCGGATATCAATTTTACTTAGTTCTTTTGGATGATTATAGTCACTACGTGTGGACATTTCCGTTACGCCATAAATCTGACGTCTTACCAACCTTACTTGCATTTTTCTCATACGTGAAAACTCAGTTTCAGCGTCCGCTTGTCTCCTTCCAGACAGACAATGGCCGTGAGTTCGATAATCAAGCACTTCGCTCCTTCTTCACCAAACACGGCATTGCTCTACGCTTGTCGTGCCCGTACACCTCTCAGCAAAATGGGAAGGCCGAGCGAATCTTGCGAACTCTCAACAACTGTGTCCGCACATTGTTGTTCCATTCCGGCATGGCCTCCCGTTTTCTGGGTTGAAGCCCTTGCAACAGCAACATATCTCCTCAATGGGCGTCCTTGCACTGCAACGGGCTCGCTCACTCCTCACCAAATGCTGCTTGGTACATCTCCGACCTATAATCATTTACGTGTTTTCGGGTGTCTGTGTTATCCCAATCAAACATCCACCAGTGCTCATAAACTTGCTCCACGCTCTACACCCTGCGTTTTCCTTGGCTACTGATCTGATCACAAAGGGTATAGATGTTATGACATAGCAACTCATCAAGTAATCACCTCCCGCCATGTTGTTTTTGACGAACATACTTTTCCATTCCGCCAACTCCAACACCAGGCACCACCCTCAACAGCAACTCACTACTCATCGGCACCCTTTGATGTTGCTCCATTAGCTGCACCCCAACCTTTACAGGTACCCACCATGCCACCAGTGCCTGGCCAGCGCCGCGGCACCAACAGCGCCCATCAACACGGCGAGCACATTCCGATGATCCAGGACTCCACACCGTTGACAGCCGCTACTATCGGACATTCAGGTATGCGCGCTGCAATGGTTACCGGACGTTCCGGCGGCCCTGACGTGCACACGCAGACTCCGCAGCAAATGCCCCCACCTGCTCCATCTATGAAGGCGGGCGACCCGGTCCACGCGACTCCTCATCTCCTACGTTCTCCTCGGCTCCAAACTCGGCTGCAACAACCTCAGCACATGCGATCGCATCGTCTCCACTGCATCCCTCCTCCACAACGGCACTCCCCGATCTCACGGCTTCCTCAACAACAGCGCCTATGACCACAACGACTTCACATCCGATGATGACTCGTGCACGTGTCGGGGTATTCAAACCGAATCCTCGATATGCATACGTGACCTCGACGGAGTCCATATCACCGCTCCCATCATCGGTTCGTGCCGCTCTGCGCGACCCAAACTGGCGTGCGGCCATGGAGGCCGAATACACATCTTTGCAAGCCAACAATACGTGGACTCTAGTTCCTCGTCCCCAGGGCGTCCACGTTGTCTCTGGGAAGTGGATCTTTCGCCACAAATTGAAGCCCAATGGTAGCCTCGACCGATACAAGGCGCGATGGGTTGTGAGAGGGTTCTCGCAACGCCCCGGGGTGGACTTCGGGGAAACTTTCTCCCCCGTCGTTAAGCCCGCGACGATCTGAACCATTCTCATCATCATCGCCTCTCGCCAGTGGCCTGCGCGACAGCTCGACGTCTCCAACGCCTTCTTACACGGCCGGCTAGTGGAACGCGTCTACTGTCAGCAACCGACAGGGTTCGCCGACCCAGTCGACCCCAACGCTGTATGTCTGCTGTCCAAGAGCCTCTACGGCCTCAAGCAGGCGCCACGGGCATGGTACCTCTGCTTCGCCAGCTTCATCACCACTCTCGGGTTCACACCAACGCGCTCGGATACGTCCTTGTTCGTACTACGGCGGGGCTCGGACATGGCCATGCTTCTACTCTATGTAGATGACATGATCCTGACCGCGTCGTCCACACTCCTACTCAAGAAAATCATTCAGCGGCTACATGGCGAGTTTGCAATCAAGGACATGGGAGACCTTCACTTCTTCCTCGGTGTAGAAGTGACCCGATCCGACACTGGTTTCTTTCTCTCCCAGTCCAAATATGCAGAAGAACTCCTCGACAGAGCCGGGATGACAAGCTGTCGACCCATATCTACGCCAATCGACGTCAAGCCAAAAATATCAAGCTCCTGTGGTAACAAGGTTACTGATCCCTCGTTCTACCACAGCATAGCAGGCGCATTGCAATATCTCACTATCACACGACCAGATTTAGCCTATGCCGTCCAGCAAGTGTGCTTGCACATGCACGACCCGCGCGACGGACATATGGCTCTTATCAAACGTGTGCTGCGCTACGTCAAGGGAACAACCGACCTCGGCCTACATCTTCGCCGTTCACCAACCCTAGACATCGTCGCCTATTCCGACGCCGACTGGGCTGGGTGCCCGGACACACGGCGTTCTACGTCCGGGTACTGCGTGTATCTCGGCGAAGCCCTTGTGTCATGGTCATCGAAGCTGCAAGCTACCGTATCGCGGTCCAGCGCGGAGGCCGAGTATAGGGCCGTCGCCAACGCGGTTGCGGAATGCACGTGGTTGAAGCAGCTGCTCTCTAAACTTCATGTCGACATCAACAAAGCAACCATGGTGTTCTGCGACAACGTCTCATCCGTTTACATGGCTGCTAATTCGGTTCATCACCGCCGGACAAAGCATATCGAACTTGACATCCATTTCGTTCGTGAGAAGGTCGCCATCGGTGAAGTACGAGTGCAACATGTTCCTACCAGCCAGCAGTTCGCAGATATAATGACGAAGGGTTTGCCTTCCTCAACGTTTCAAGACTTCAGGTCCAGCCTCTGCATCTCCTCCGGTGACGCTGTGACTGCGACAGGGTGTTAGCGAAAGGCGTATATACCGGTGGATATCTTCGCACGTCCTAGTCTTCAGGATCGTGCCCGTTAGCTTAGGAAGGCAGTTGGGCTTGTATTTACTCTATATAATCACATGAAATGAATACAAACAATCAAGGTTGGCTGTCCACTCTCGTTCATCAGACATTTAGGAATCTGCATTCTTCGAACTTAGCTATACTTACCTTTTTTTCATGCAAGCTAACGGCAATGCTAATTGGCCCCAACTCCAAAGTCACTTTCCAGCACCCACACAAGAAGCTAACAGTCACCAAATCACACAATCAATCGCACAGCGGGGAGGTGCTAGCTCTGCAGGGGTTCACACCCCAAAATTCCTACTTTGGATTATGAGTATTTTAAAATAATAAAATAACAGTTTATCTTGTGGTGTATTTTTGAAAATTAAGATGGCGTTTTCAGAAGTTTCAATAAATACCAAAGTTTTATATCTTTTCGAGTACTACAATTTAGAGTCCAGAAACGTCTAATTTGAAAGCCGGACGATGGAGATATCATTCTCGAAATAGAGAACTGTGAAAAAGAAAATCGTAACCGACTCGAACTCGAACTCGAATCCGATTTGTGTTCAGCTTGGATTCCACCTCAACCAGCCGCCCCTAGCCCTATAAATAAGAGTTACCCTCTCATATCTCTATTCCACGCCATTAAACCCTAGACATCGCTGATGCCTTGCCCGTGCGTCGCCGTTCGCCGGAGCCGCCACCGCCCCGGGGCACAGCTGGGCTGGGTAGGGATGGTGGCGTGAAGACGACCAGGTCCAGATCTAGGTTGGTGACAGTGGCTCGCGGCGGCCAGGTGCTGGGCAGCTGGGCCAGCTGCGTGCACGGTGCCGTGCGGCGGCAGAATGGTGATGTCGTGGTGGCGACGTGTGGCGGCGAGGTGAGTGGGGCGTTGATGACGTGGCGGCCCATTGTGGCAGTGGTGATTGGTGTTGGGCACTATGGTGGGCTATGCTGTAGGGCGTTGTGGTGGTGGTGTTGCGGCTTAGTGGTAGTGCTATCGGCGCTCCGAAATAGAGAACCCACAACGTCCTAGATGGAGACCGATAGATCAAATGCTATCTCAGAGCTTGATGAGGAGGACACAGATAATGACATACTCCTGCCAACTCACATGGTGACAGACACAGTGAACCCACATGATTTGCAAAGGCAGACTGGGGAACGTATACTATCACAATAGGCTGCTAAAGTGGTAGGTGATACACACATGTGAAAGAGGAAGAAGCAATTTGCGCATCCAAAGAAGAGCAAGAAGATTAAGGGTAAGGGCAAAAGACAAGTACAAAACGATGAGGACACGGATAGTGCCTCAAAGAGCCCAACTTACTAAGAGTCTAATGACAGCAACTTAAAGGCAGATAGCGATGATGATGATGGTCAGGGAGCGGTGCTCCTCCACGCCCATCCTCTGTCGTTGCTCCCGTGCACTTCACTGGTGATAGTCAGTTTACACATACCACACAGGACGAGTACCACAATGCCCCATCCTCACAAAGGCATGTCATACAGGGTGATCATGATGGACCACAAAATAGTGCGAGCTATTCTAGAAACTATGGTATGGAGCGTAGTTCTGGATCATATTCGTACGACTATCATGTCCCCGATGCTCAGTTAGAGCCTCATATTCAGTGGGTCTATGAGTGGTAAGACCCTGAGTTTTATGCCATATTGTAAGGACAATGGTCAACCACTTCTGCATGGATGGAACAAAGTTAGGCAGAGTTTAAGTCAGAGTTACTATCTACACGACGGATAATGCTCATATCCACCGAGAAGTACAATACATCCAAATTTAATCGCCTCCCCCGTTAGAAGCTGGTAGTACTGAAGGTGATGATAATTTACATTCTACAACTATTTTATTTACATACCATGATATTGTACTAATTTTTTTTCCATATCATAGGTTGCACGTGGCGTGGATACTATGCAAACTACATTTTAAGCATTGATCATCACTTTGGTAAGTATTGATAGATGGCATGTGATTGTGTTTCTACCTTTTGTATAGACAATTACACATATTTATTAATTTGAGGTACTACTTATGTAATATATGCATTTATTCGATGAAACAATTATATGGTCATGCTCGTATTACTATTAATACCTATTTATTTTTTTGAAATGTCCAAAATATAGCAAAGGTAATGCCAAAAAATTTTCCGATTAAAAAAACATAGCAAATCTCATGCCATATTTTTCCTATTGTTTCTGTTTTCTTGTTTTTCATTTTTTATTTTACTTGTATTTCGTCGAAATTCAAATTATGCGGTCAGTTACCGTTGTAATTCGGTTGATAAATCGTCCAATTCGGTTGAATTAGTGTGTGCTCGGTTATCATTAAAACCGATCAATAAATCATACAATTCACTCGATAAAACGTGAAATACGGACGGTTACCGGTTATTCATTCACTCCGAATTTGCAAATTTGATTAAATGAATTTGTCCAAATTTTGCCTAGTTATCGCGATAACCGTGAATTTTCGATAACCACCGGCGCTCTCGGTTTTCCACTCCAAACGCATTTTTGAACCTTGTGGACAACCAGGCTGGTAACAACATCTATGCACTGTAGTGGCAATCTGACTTCCTTCTGCGCTTCAAATGCTTCAGCGTGCCACCAAATCTCTTTGTCAATTTGAGAATGTTAATCAAGTGGTTCTTTGTTGCAATATATCTGAATTACATGGAAGAGAATGTTTATTGACGAATCAATTTTAGAAAGCTAGGCTGTGGCAACGAATGTGAATTGGCACATGAATGTTGCAAATAATCAGCATCAGGTAAGCAAATGAATAGCCAAAACTTTTAAGCTTCAAGTGTTAATGCTTTGAGCCTTTCAGCAGAGTGGCAGGTCTGGTGGAGGTGCCTCCAGTGACTCCAGCTCCCCAACGCCATCCTCCACCAGGAACGCCATGGCAAGGCCCCAGGTGATGTGCACGTCCAGATGGCAGTGCATCAGCCACACCCCCGGGTTGTTGGCGACGAACCGGATGGCAGCCCACCCGTTAACCGGCACTGCCACCGTGTTCCGCATCGGCGGGTCGTCCAGGTTGAACTTGGCGGTGTCGGTGGCGGCGTTGAAGTTGCCGAATCCCTCGGCGACGATGTAGAAGTCGTAGCCGTGGAGGTGGATGGGGTGGTTCTCTGCCGCCAAGATGTTGGTTCCCTGGAGCACGAGCTGCACGACGGAGCCGTACTTGAGCTTGTAGACCTTGGTGCCCGGCACGGGCTGCCAGAGCGCGCGGCTGACATTCTGCGCCGTGTAGTCGAACTGCACCGGCGGGTTGGCGGGGAAGTCGGTGGTGAAGACGCCGGGCGCGCCGTGGTAGTACGCCTGGAGGATGGAGACGGTGGACGGGAGCACGAAGGAGACGTTGTTCATGCTCGCCGCTAACCGCGTGTTGCTGGGGCTGCTGCAGTTCTGGCTCCTGGAGCAGTTTAAGAGGCCGACGCCGACGGTGAACAAGAGGTTCTCGTCGACGTGCGACGGGAGCTCCGCCTTGCAGAGTCCTCGCAGGCTGGTCGTGAACGTGGTGGCCGTGGCGGTGTCGTTGTAGGCCGGGAGAGTCGGCATGGCGGGGCTGCTGCTGGAGGTGGCGCCGTAGTCGAAGATGGCGGTGGTGGTGGTGTTGTCGAAGGGGACGCCCTGGGCGCTGGCGTAGGCGCGGGCGGCGAGGTAGTAGCGGGCGGGGGCCTGGTCGAAGGTGACGAGGACGTCGGTGGTCTGGCCGGGGGCGATCATGAGGACGGAGGTGGCGTAGGGCTTGGTGTAGGAGGCGTCGGCGCCGATGACAGTCATGGTGTGGCCGGCGAGGGAGACGAACAACTCCGTGTTGAGCGCCGCGTTGATGAAGCGCAGCAGATTGGTCTCGCCGGACTTCACCGGGAACGTCGTCGTGTCTGTAGGTCCAACATCGACCAGTGATTCAACTCTTACCCGAGCAATGCAATTAAAGCAGTGACAACCTACCTAGCTAGTAATGCAAGCTGTAAATTAAACGATGTGTGTGCATGCTACCTTTGGATGAGCACTTGTAGAGGTCGCCGGGCTGGCCGTTGACGGTGATGGCGTCGGAGTTGTTGGGCGCTGCACCGGTGCGGGTGGCGGCGCGGATGACGTCGACGATGTTCGTGTTCCACCACTCCCCTGTTCCCATCACATTGTTCCAACACCGATTAATAACACATTTTTTGTTAACTAGTAAACACACTTGAACATGTTATCTTTCATGTGGTAGGTAAATCGATGCATGGAATTCTTAGTCAAATTAAGGTGCAATGCAATCGAGTGACCATGCATGAATCACTTAATCCGAAACTTTGGTCTACAATCTTTTCAGTATGGATTTAGGTAGTTGCAATGTACTTTGAAACACACTGTACCTGTCTTTTCTTTTGATCAAAGATAGGTGCAAAATAAAATATGTAGCACATGCTTAGCTCTCCATTATTATTTATTTTTCAAGGACTACTAGTCCATTTTATTAACACCTAAGGTTGCAAAGGAGGAAAGGTAGCTCATATTTGTTCCTTTTATCAACACCTAAGGTGGAGATGGTTATATTTCTACTTATTAAGGATCAAACCTCATATTTGTTCCTTTTATATTAAACCCGTCGACAGAGAGAGTATGCGGTGACTCTGTATTTTCGGTTTTTAATAGACGTTGTGTTAGTACACATGTGTGGTAGTGTGAATATATGCGTGTTTCTACGAGTTTTATTGGTGTTTCTTAAAACTAATGATGCACATTCAATTTGACTCGTGCCGATTAAAGCCAATAAAGCAATCATCTTATTCTCTTTGGCCCACACTCTGCAAATTAAAACGTGGCAACCAACAGAGTGACAAGGACAATAACACTGGTTAACATGCGGGAAACGAAACGCTAATCATCTTATTCTCTTTGGCCCACACTCTGCAAATTAAAACCTGGCCAATCGTTTCTTCCATATATGAGTTCCTTTCTGTGTACGATAGTCCTCAAGTTATCTAAAGGAGCCGAGTTGGCTCGTTATGCAGCCCTACTTAGGATCTCCAGTAGCTACTCCTATCAAGTATATTTCCTACCTCATATTTGTTCCTTTTATCAACACCTAAGGCTAGTCCAACGATATTATATTAACTGTGGGTAATTAAGGACTCGGAGTGAGCTAGGGAGAATACTACGTATGTACCGAGAAGGATGGGTATCTCCCTGGCGGGCGGCTTGCCGGCGTTGAAGGGGTAGGGGACGCCGGCGCGGGGGCGGATGAGGAGGGCGCCGTAGACGGTGGCCCTGAGCCAGGAGCTGTGGGCGTGCCACCACAGCGTGCCCTCCTGCCCCTGGACGGTGAAGCGGTAGGTGTAGCTCTGCCCCGGGCGGATGGGGCACTGCGTCACGTACTCGGGGCCGTCGGACCACCCCGTCCGCATCTGCCGCACGCCGTGCCAGTGCACCGTCACGTTGTACCTGCCCCTGTTGCTCACCTTCGCCACCACGCAGTCGCCCTCGCTCATCTCCACCGTCGGCCCCGGGAACTGGCCGTTCACCGTCATGATGTTGTGCCTCCTGCACAGCCTCCTCACCGGCGCCTCCTGGATCTGCATGCATGGGAGTCAGATAGCGAACTTGATGAGCAGACAGATTTGCATGCAGTAATAAATAGCTACAATCTATCTATCAACAAATTATTGATCGATTACCACGAACTCATGGTACTGCTCCTTGGCAGCGGTGAGCTGGGAGCAGAGCAGAGCAAGCATGCTCAAGAGGAGCAGGGACAAGTAGAACGAAATGCTGCTGCTGCTTGAGCCTGCCATGCCGGATGCTTCCTATGTGACTGGCCTCCCGGGGCTACTTAGGTAGGTTGCTAACTCGTCTCGATCCCCTCTTGGGAGGACGTAATTGTGTGCAAGAATATGCATGCTTATATAGGGGCAGGGAGCCCAGGATTCATCGATGATGTACAGATCTCAAAGGAAAAGGAACCAAAGAAAGCTACGGCCGGCCGGTGGTTTTGTGCCTGGCATGATTAGGTACGGCCTTTAGTTGATTCTGGTTGAATGCCTAGCTATTTCACATTCGGTCACATTCTGCCTTGTCGTCGAGCTTTGCCTTCTGATCCTTCACTTGATCCATGTCCGTTATTCAACTTGCGCAATGACAGTAACAAGCACTCGATCGATCATTTAAGTTGCTGCACCCACTACCCTTCCATTTCAGCTCGTTTCTGAAACAGATCAGTACCAGTAATAGGCTCATCCTTTCTCCTCAGCTAGTAACTTCTGTGATGATGCTTTCATCACAAGTTTAGTCTTCCTCATGGATGAACCTGACAACTGAAACATCACCATTTAGAGAGACTTCCAAGATTAACGAGTGTGACATTTTGTCGGAAATATCTTATATCCTGAAAGGAAACAAATGGCATATACATATACTCTATGACCTAATGTTGCATCGTCGCAGGAATGTCGTCTTCAGTTCACTGTGTGCATGCATGCGCCCTTAATTATTTTGCATTGTATATTCATATGCTATCTGTACATGGATGGATATATGGCCTTGTCATGTTCGTTGGGGGCCACCACTTCTTTCATAGCTAGCTGAATCAGTGAACCAACACGCATCATCTTCACCATGTACTTCATTCCAAGTCCTTTTCTCATGTCAAATCAACCAATATTATCTAGTTCTCAAATTATGCTGAGCATGCGTGTTTCCATTAGAAGAACAATAATTGTGCACAGATTAAGGAATAATAGCCAATGGAGCCACTGATCCCACAAATGTTTCCACTTGCCACAAAGGATCCTTGGCTTATGTTTCATTTTGTTTAGAATCAAAGACTTCATGCCTACTTCTGTTCCTGCATCAACATTTTTTCACATCTAAAGGCCCATGGTTAGTAACTAATAACTTTCTTCCATCCTTCTTTCCTTCCTTCCTTTTGACTATCAAATCAAACCGTACGTTGCATGCATGAATCTATCTTAGTTTGTATCCATGCTTTCAATTCCCAGCATAACTGAGTCTTTGTGTTGGTACGAGTTGTTGATCTTGCCTTGCGTTGCCAAATTTTACATTGGAGCAGTATAACTACACTGTTCGACCACCATAATATTTCTATGTGGCAGATATCAAAAGTACATCTAGATGTGCTCTTTTTTGTTGCTTGCACCACTAGACCAAGTAAACAACAGATATGAGAGGCTGGGGATGATTGCCCCTAATAATTTCTTGTGAATATTGTTCATGGATTATACCTGTAAAATTATTTTCAAACCAAAATCCTTTATTCCATCGAATGATTCACTTTCACGAACCGTGATTGGCAAAAGTACGAAACGGGTCCTATCTCAACATATCTCTTCTGTGTGAGGTATGAGAAATTATAAACAGTAAGACCTATATAAATTTTGAAAAATATGCTCTAATAGTTAATGCTAGCGACTAGCTCTAACCATTGGAGCTACCCTTACCCTCAGATAGTTTCTTGCAATTCAAGGCAGTGTATAGTAAAATCAGAACAACAGCAGCAATCTTGAGAAGGAAGGAAGATGCAATTTGGAATAAAATTATAGGGAGAGATTTGCTTGGTGCCAAAAGACAAAAAGAAATATTTTAAGCTGATGCTGTGATGTAGCTTGATGCCAATTTGGAGGCATCTAACAACTCCTATGCTCCAATACATGTCCTTCAAAAACCGAAAAGATGTTTCACATGCTGGTGCAAGCATATCCCGCAGATTTCTTTAACTTCCATCAATGTTAAGTAAAATACATGGGATGATTACTTTCTCAATAAATCTCAAGAATCACGATGCAATTTCTCTTGTCTTAAATTTGAGTACTGCTCGACTGATCAAGCTTAAGTCTGAACCTTTTTTGGAGATGTAATGAAGGTGACATGTGAGACAAATATCAAACAACAAAGAATAAGTTGGAACAAATGCCCACTGACCTGAAATAATGCTAGTGTTTAGTTGGATCACCTGAAATCTACTGATGATTAGTCGCACGGTTAGCATAAAGTTGGGAGGCAAAGAGATTGTGCAGTTGCGCAACCAACAAGCAGAATTTTACTGAATGGCTGTCCAATTGTCTTCCACTCCAATGTGCCAAGTAACGAGAGTTCTACTAATCAAGCAGAAGGCACATTTATTAACCTTTTAAATTGGAAATAACTGAAGCAAAAGATGCTAGATATATGGGACTAGCCCATTTATAATTTCTGAAAATCTCACAGGCCCAACCATGCAAAGAGAGTACGAACCTCTTTAGTCCCACCTTACTAAATAGAGTTGGGAGAAAACTAACTTATAAGAGTTGTATCCTCTATCTTATTAGCTTGATGGATAGGAGGAAAGGAATAGCGCACGCACACACGCTCGCTTGCCTCACTGGGGCGGAGGGAGTGGACGTGTGGCACCTACGTGAATGATTTTTTATTTTTTTATATAGGATGGTCAACACGGTTATGATATATGGATATCGTGTCGGTTGAGAGACGTCTCAACCACGCAGATTTTTCTCTATATATACCTACCGGTCGTTGCTACAACACATAAGCGAGTTAGGATTTTTGCCTCTTTCGTTTTACTACACCGCCACAAGTAGACTACTCCATCTCTTGCGTCGACGTGCACCGGTGATTGGGAAAGCATGTCTCCGAACCTATCGTCCATGAGATCTTGCACTAGGAGATGATGAATAAGATTTTTAGGAAACGCTCGATATGACTGCTCCTAATCTATTTTCTCTATGCCGTCTTTAGTATCAACATCACGACGTCAAAGGGAGGTCAATCTTCTTTTGTTGCTACTTCCTCTGCAGAAGATCACATTATTACATACATATATAGAATATGCTCCTATCATATGGTCTTGCTAGTTTATCTATTCAAATTCATGATTGATCTATGGATTAAATTAAACTTAAAAGTACTGATTTATCCAACAAAAGAATCATCAAATATCATTTAGATAGCATAATTTCAATCACAAAGGTAGACGCAATGATTTTGCCCCCTCTTCTTTGAACCTGTGGTCTACTGGCAAGTCTTCATGAGACTTCTTTCCTCCAGACTTGCATTGGAATGCCAAAATTGGTTCAGAACATTGTATATTTGCATGTGGTTGCGAAGGCCATCATTTGCCGTTCAGTTGGCTAAGCCTTGTGGCTTTTAAGACTGTACTTTATGGAACATTTGTTATATGTTTTGGAAGTAATGAACCATTTTCCATGACACTATAGTTAACAGAGAATCCTTATTGGTGGATATTGAGTAGCTAAGGTTAACACGAGTTTCCAGTTTTTCACGCTACTTAACGAATAAGCAGTGCACCGGCCTCTCTCTTTTATTAAAAAAAAATGTTAAAATGAGGTTTGGAACACCATGGTATAAACCCATTTGATCAATAATGCACCTATCAGAGTCCAGATTTATTTTGTTTTACAAAATGTAAGAGACTAACAGTAGTAGTTGGTTGGGGCCTTAAGGGCCAGGAAGAGATGGTCAGTCAGAATAATATATCGCTTGTAGGGGAACACAATGTAGCAAGTAGCAACATGCAATCGATCTCTTGAGAAATTTCCACTCATAGTCCTGTTGACTTTAAACCAGGATCAACGAATAGAGAAACACACACATAGTGGGAGAAAACAAGAAGAACTCAAGAATATTGTGGTGCGGCACAACTAGCCCCGTTTTCTCTTATCCTTTCTCATGTTTACAAAGCATGTTACATGGACCATTTGTAATACCCGAAAATGTGAAATTAATTCATTTGGTGACCACGGGACCGTGAGGGAGTACGGATTTAGACCTTTTAAATCGTTGCTCAATTGGAAGATCGGAGACCGCGGATGCGTAGATATCGTCGAGATGATTTAGCTTTGCTATCTAATGTCGCGTTTGAGCACTCGTTGAATCCGTGGTGAGTCCAATAAATTTAGACCGTTGGATCAAATAAAAAAATATAGGATAAGCCTCGATGGGATCTTTGCCCACCGATCCCACCCACACTTCGTTCATTCCACCTGACTCGCCCAGCCGCCGCCTCTAGCCATAGCCCTTGGTCGTTGCCGCTGCCTCGGCTACCACCACGCCCAGCCGTAGCTACCCCGCCACCAGTCGGTGACCGAAGCGTCGACTGGTGAGTGTAGGGGGTGCAGGGGGCTGTGTGTCACACCCGGTTTTAAAGGAAACAAACCAGATGTATTCCACATGTATATCAGGATCAAGTTTTTCATACATGTAGCGACATCATTAGTGATAACATAAACTGTGTCTTAAATAACGTAAACATTCCTTACAAAAGGACCTGAAGGTCTGAAAGAAAATACTAAGAAATCTTCAAACGGCAGCGGAACTCCCATCCATCCACATGCGTTGTCCGAGGGAAACACCAGTCTAAGATATGGCCTTCAATCGACGCCTCCTTCCTTCTAGAATTTAGCATCATCGTCCAGAAAATCCTCGAAAGCTTCACCTTCTGAGCAGCATCCGAAAGTTGGGAGAAGGCAAGCGTGAGTACATAGAGTACTCAGCAAGTGGGGGAAAAGTATGACATGCAGGCTAATGACAAGGAAAAGTTGACTTGGGGATTACTGCGACTATGCCCAACTAAACCAGACTCAAATAACCTAGCAACCTATTTACTAAATTATATTCCAGCAAATAAAGAACATAGCTCATCAGATTTCATCCGACTACCAGACTCACCAGATGTCCCATATCCGGCTACCGACTCATCGGGAGTACCACCACCTGACTACCCAGTCCAACCCTTAAGATTCCCATCTAATCATGAAGAAGTCCAAGCCGCTCTTGACCGTGAGCACGGCTGATTGATCAGTTTATTTACTCTGCAGAGTTTGCACACTTTACCTATGAGTCGTGATTCCCGTTCTGCCTCACACTTCCGGAGTGTAGAGCCGGGGTCTCACTACAAGGCCGTTACAAAGTACCTCCACATCTATAAGCACCCACTGAGGTTTCACCGCTAACAGGGATTCCATCCACTGCAAAGGCCCCCTCTTGTGCCACTTAACCGGCCATTAGTGCGTACAGAATGTGAAGGGCACTAATTACTTAGCCAGGCTGTACCCATATAGGCCTCATGGTTGTGCTGTTATGCCGGGTTACAGGCTCCAAGAACCGGTCCTTAGGATCCCACACAAGAACGTACACAATCCCTGCTGTGTAGCTCCACCACATACTAGCCATCTAGTTGGGATCCCTAGTTCAAGTTACTACAAGATTATCATTCCCCAAATACTTGTTTCATAGACATTAGTCAAAATTCATAATTATTCCAATCCCTGACTGCACTAGCATGACTACCCTTTTCATGTCCCAAGACTCAAAAGAGGCTACAAGGAATGATCACACAAAATTCTAGTAAAACCCTATTCATGGGATTTCATAATTGGACAAGCATGCAGCTAAGGAAAATAAAACTTATAATGACCTATAGTGGAATCAAAGTGATCAAGAACACTTGCCTTCGAAAGTAGGCTGCTCGGAATCTTCAAAAGCTTGGTCCTGAACACTGACACTCTGCTCGTCTCCTAAAGCCAAAGCACACACCGGAAAGCAACAAACAAACAGCTAAATACAACACACCAAATAGGAGCAATTAACTCTAAAAAGGCTATTAAAGGAAAGTACACGCTGCTACGATCTCGGGAGCGCAAAAATGACCTAAATCGGAGTTCGTATGAAAAAGTTACGCTAGTTCTACTCTACAGGGGCTTTTCTGAAAGATTGCAGGGACTAAATTGTGAAAACAGAAATTTCTAGGGGCTTATGAGCAAAGTTTAGGGACCTAACAATAATTATCCTAAAGTTTAGGGGTCTAAATGCAATTATCCTAAAGTTCAGGGGCCTAATTACAATAAAACAGAACTATCTTAGGGCTTTTTGTGAAAACAGTGAAGTCTAAGGGTCTATCTGCAAGTTTGCTTAATTTCAAAGAATAAATTGATTTATTTTTATATTGAAAACCCTATTTAATGCGCAATGCTGACGTCATTGGCTGACATGGCGGCTGACTGGGCTCCAGGGCTGACATGGCTCTGCCACGTAGGACAGGAACGCCCACGTGGCACGCTGACGTGGCTCGACTGCTGACTGTATTAAAGAGGACACATGGCGGCTTCCTATTGGTCTGCGAAAGGGTACGGGGTATTCTAATCTAGGCCATTCATTTCAGATTGGATGGCCGAGGTTGATCGGGGGGGGGGGGGGGGAAACAGAGCCGGCGGCGACAGAGGACGGCGACGCCGCCTCGGGCTTCGCCGGAATCTCGCCGGAGACACTCTAGATCGCGCTACGGGCTACCAATCTCTACGGTAAATGGCGCAAAAGAACGGGGAGGGCACGGGGAGTCTCACCGAGGGCTTGTCGACGGCCGGGGAGGTCTTGGCGGTGGTCGGCGACGATAATGGCGGTCGGAACTCGGCAGGAACCCAGCTGCGACGACGGGACGGCTCAATTGAAGGTCGGAAATGCTTCCTGGGAGGCACGTGGAGACAGAGAGGGCATCAATTGACCGCGGGGATGAACGGAGGTGGCTGGCAACGACGAAGGGGCGGCGGAGCTTACCGGCGATCGGTGAAGTCTCGGTTCCGGTGGCGGAGAGGCGTCGGCGAACGGTGAAATGGGCTCCACGGGCTTCGGCGAACCCGGCGGCGGGCTCAGACGCGGAGGGGGAGGCTCGGGCGAGGTGGATTTGCTCGGCGAGCTCGGCGACGGCGGCAGTGGAGCTCGGGTTCTCGACGAATTGAGGCAGACGGGGTGGCGGCGCGCTGCAGGGCTAAATAGGCGAGGCGCGTGCGCAACCGAACGCGTGGGTGTGGGCGCGTGGGGCGGAGTGCGTCGACGAAAGCGGAGTGCGGGCGTGCGGCGGTTGCGGGGGCAGCGTAGATGCGGGCGCGACGCGGTGGAGAAGAGAGCGCCGATAGGTGGGGCCCGGATGTCGGCGAGAGAGTACGGTGGAGGTTGGGCTAGGCTGAGCTCGGAGATTGGGCCAAAATCGGAAAATTGGGCTGGGCCGCGGGCAAAATTTGAACAGGCGTTACACTGAGGGGGAACTGGGAGGGCCGGTCAGTCAGGGAAGAGGAAAAAAGAAAAGAAAAGAAAGAAAGAGAAAAAAAGAAAGGAGAACAAATAATGACCGTAGGACCAGTAAATGAAATACCAACCACCCTTGTCTCATGTGGCCACTCAATCAGGCTGGTGCGGCCAAGATTGGCGCACAGGAATAGTCCTGTTGACTTTAAACCAGGATCAACGAATAGAGAAACACACATAGTGGGAGAAAACAAGAAGAACTCAAGAATATTGTGGTGCGGCACAACTAGCCCCGTTTTCTCTTTTCCTTTCTCATGTTTACAAAACATGTTACATGGACCTTTTGTAATACCCGAAGATGTGAAATTAATTCATTTGGTGACCGTGGGACCATAAGGGAGTATGGATTTAGACCTTTTAAATCGTTGCTCGATTGGAAGATCGGAGACCGCGGATGTGTAGATATCGTCGAGATGATTCCGCTTTGCTATGTAATGTCGCGTTTGAGCACTCGTTGAGTCCGTGGTGAGTTCAATAAATTTAGACCGTTGGATCAAATAAAAAAATATAGGATAAGCCTCGGTGGGATCTTTGCCCACCGATCCCACCCACACTTCGTTCATTCCGCCTGACTCGCCCAGTCACCGCCTCTAGCCATAGCCCTTGGCCGTTGCCGCTGCCTCGGCTACCACCACGCCCAGTTGTAGCTGCCCCGCCGCCGATCGGTGGCTGGACCGTCGATTGGTGAGCGTAAGTGGTGCAGAGGGGCTGTGGGGGGAGCTGGGAGGGCCGATCAGGCGGGGAAGAGAAAAGAAGAAAGGAAAAGAAAGAAAGAGGAAAAAAAATAATGAGCGTCAGGATGGTAAATGAAATACCGACCACCCTTGTCTCATGTGGCCACTCAATCAGGCTGGTGCGGTCAAGATTGGCGCCCAGGAATTGCTGAAGGAGATCCTTTTCTTCTTCCTCGCTCGATCGCCATGTTCCCCCTCAGAAGCCTCGACGACGCGTTGCCCAAGCTCCGGCAAGCCACGGCACCAGCGAACGGAAGGCCAAAACGGGGGTGCGGTGTTGCTACTTGCTAGGATTGTGGCTGGACGCGCTGGCGGGAAACAAACCTCCTCGGACGATAGAACTTGATAGGCAGCACTGTGGGCTGTGAGGCAGAGGCACCAAGGTTGGCATCGGAGACGGTGGTGAGATCCAATTCATGCAGCTTTTTAAGGAAATGCCCCCCACCGTATGCGCCAATTTAACCTTCTGTAAAATGTTAACGCAAGGAACTCATCTATGAGCACGGAGCAGTGTCAATTCCTCAGTTAATTTAGTGAACTCATCTACGGGACAAGTGACTGAACCTTCAGTTGACTAGTAGTTAGTAGGTGCTTTCTGCCACCCTGAAGTCCAGGGCTACTCTTCACTGATCAAGGAAGTTCATTCTTCCTCGCTGCTCAGTACTTGTTGTTCCTGAGATCAATCACAGCATTGTTGTTAGTATAGGATTACACCCTTGATCATTTGAAGTTATTACTACGCTGGGCTCCGGCCCCCTTTGCCTTTCAGCTCACTGTCTTGCGTGAACAAGAGCCGGGACATGAGCGCCACCGCCCCTCTGTCCGCCCCCCCCCCCCCCCCCCTGTGCCATACAGCTCTGGCTCCGCCGATGCAGCAAGCAAGCTCAGTGTCAATCTGTGTGTGACCTCACAACAGTACTCTATCTAGCTTTGCAGCAACAGATCAACCACACTTGCCTGTTGGACGGCATGAACAGTACTGTAGCAAATTCAGAAACTATAGATGATGATCACCCTAATGGACCAGTGTGTGTAGGAGTAAATCAAATACCAAAGGGATGATACTAGTTTCTCTCTTTTTCATCGTTGTTCGTACAGCGATCCTAGTGCGAATTATATTTGCCTATACAAGCTACTAAAACGGCAGAAATGGATGATCCAATCCCCTAGTAGTAGTACTAATGCTACGCAATCAAATAAATCAAAGAATTCGTAGATATATAGTATCTCTCTATTGCTAACTAAATAGTGACCATTCCTTTTCCTCTTGTAATTCCTGCCAGTTGGCCGTTTTAGTTGTGCTACTCATCGTCTCCTGCAGAAACCGGCACATGCGCGCCGCCACCTTCCTCACTCGGCCCGGCGCCGCCCTCCGGCCCTGGCCTGATCTGCTCGAGCTGCCGCAGCACCTCCCGGGCCTCGGGACGCACCGACGGCGACGGGTCCACGCAGTGCAGCGCCAGCTTCAGCGTGTCCATGAGCTCGTCCCCGGCCGCGTCCCGCATGAGCTCCAGGTCGAACACCTCGCTTGTCCACTCCTCCTTCACGATGGACGCCACCCACTGCGGCAGGTCCATGCCGTTGGTGGTGTCCGCGGGGGACTTGCCAGTCAGGAGCTCAAGGATGATGACGCCCAGGCTGTACACGTCCGTCTTGGCGCTCGCCTTCTTCAGCTTAGACAGCTCCGGTGCGCGGTAGCCCAGGGCGCCCGCGGCCGCGAGCACGTTCGAGTTTGCGGCGGCCGTCATGAGGCGGGACAGCCCAAAGTCGGCGATCTTGGGGTTGGACTGCTCGTCGAGGAGGACGTTGCTGGCTGTGAGGTTGCCGTGGACGATGCTCATGTCGTCGTGGAGGTAGGCCAGACCACGGGCTGTGCCCTTGGCGATTGTCATCCGTGTTGCCCAGTCCACCGGCGTGTTCGGGGCGCGAGCTGAATACAGGAAACATCAAGTGTTAGTACAAGTGCAGAGTTTCAGTTCACAAGTGTGAAAGTGCGGAGCAGAGTTTCAGTCCAAAAGTGTTAGTACAAGTGCATAGTTTCAGTTCAGAAAGGTACTGAAATGTGAGGAATGAATGTTGAGTCGGGAACAAATCAGTTTCAAGCTAGGAATTTGATTGATCTTGATAAATAATTAAATACTTGTCCTTTACTTGGACAGAACCAATCTAATTCAGAGTTCGTTAGGCCCAAAATGACACAAAGTGTTACAAATTCAGAATTGCAGCTCATGAGTGCCCTCCACTGTCAAGTGCAGAATTTCAGTTCAGAAGGGTAATTGTGAGGAATGTCGAGTTGGGAACAAATCTATCAAGAGATTTCAAGTAAGAAAATTGACTACGAATACCTAATTGTTAGGCCCCAAATTGCACAAGGTGCTAGATTGAATCTGTAAATGCTCAGACCAAGCATTTGCTGAAACATGCTAGCAGTTAACAAGCTAGAAGAGTTCACATGAAAACTACATACTAAAAAGAGAAAAATTCTTATCAATTACTAGTGTTCCAAGCATTTCCTCATATATACCAATTGCTTAACAATAATAGCTAAAAGAATTAGCTAAACCATGCAAATCACAAAAACTAATAATGCCGAACAGAAAAAGACAGAGCAGAGCAGAAATCTGACCATGCAAGAATGCGGAGAGGCTCCCATTGGGCATGTAATCGAAGACGAGCAGCTTCTCCCCCTTGGGCCCCAGGTAGTATGCCCTGAGCGCCAGCAGGTTGGGGTGCCGGATCTTGCCGAGCACCGCCGCCTCGGCCTCGAACTCCTTGTGGCCCTTGGTGATCTTCTCCCTGAGCCGCTTGACGGCCACCAGGCTGCTGTCCTCCAGCGTCGCCTTGTACACCGTCCCGTACGTGCTCTTCCCCATGATCTCCGCCGTTGCGCACAGCAGGTCGTCCGCCGTGAATGCCAGGGGCCCGTCGAAGTGCACGAGCTTGCCGCCCATGTCGCCACCGGACTCCACCTCCGCCGCTCCTGACCCAGGCTTCTCACCGCGCCCGGCCGCCGCGGCGCCAGCTCCACCGGCTTCCTTGGCCGCCTGCTTCCCGCTCCTTGTTCCTGTACTGCTAGAAGACCTCTTCCTTTTCAAGAAACAGAGCAAGAGGCAGCAAAGGAGCAGCAAGATCAGGACGCCGACGACAATCCCGGCAATGATCAGAATGAGCTCCTTGGTGCTGAACTTGCGGTGGGCGGCGCCCTGCGCGGGTGATGCCGGGGCAGATGGCGCAGGCGACGGAGACGCCGGGCAGGGCGCCGAAGCAGAGTAGCCGCAGAGCAGTATGTTCCCCGTGAAGGAGGGTTCCCCGAACTTCTGGGCGAGCGAGGCCGGCACTGCGCCGGAGAGGTTGTTGTAGGAGACGTTGAAGGACTGGAGAGTGGCAGTGAGGTTGGCAAGGCTCGCCGGGATCTCGCCGGTGAGCACGTTGCCAGAGAGGTCGAGCGTCTTGAGGTCGGCGAGCGAGCCGAGCTGGTCGGGGATGGTGCCGTTGAGCTTGTTGCCAGCAAGGTCCACCTCCTGCAACTTCTTGAGTCCCGCTAGCGACTCCGGAATTGGCCCGTCGAGCGAGTTGTGCGCGAGGCTGAGGAAGACGAGCTGGTAGCTCCCTGTGATGGCCTCCTTCAGTGAGGACGACGAAGAAGGCGCTGTCTTGGAGCCGGCGAAGGCGTCGGGGATGGGGCCGGAGAGATTGTTGTAGGAGAGGTCGAGGAAGAGAAGTGACGGTGAGGCGGCGACCTCGGCGGGGATGCCGCCGGAGATTTCGTTGCGGCTGAGGTTGAGTCGGATGAGCTTGGTGGAGTTGGCGACGGCGGGCGGGATGGAGCCTGTTAGGCGGTTGTTGCTCGCATCAAAGGACTGGAGCGCGACGCAGGCGCCAATGGAGGCCGGGACGGCGCCTGAGAAGAGGTTGTTGAAGAGGTAGACGCCGCGGAGCTCGGGGAGGAATCCGAGCGCGGCGGGGATGGGCCCGGCGATGGCATTGTCGTGGATGCTGAGCCTGCGGAGGCCGGTGAGCTGGCCGATGCCGCGCTGGGAGAGGCTTCCCCCGAGGCCCCGCCAGGGGAGCGTGATGGCGACGACGGTGCCACGGACGCACTTGATGCCCGCCCAGGCGCCGGAGCAGGCGGTGAGGCCGGAGTCGTTCCAGGAGCGGAGGAAGCCGTAGGGGTCGGAGAGGTCGTGCTTGATGGCCTGCAGGCCCTGGTAGTCGGCCTGGCTGATGACGACGCCGTCGCCCGCGGGGTGGCGGTGGTGGTGCTGAGCGGCGGCGGCCGGCGGCGGCGCGAGGAGGAGGAGCGTCGCTGCTGCACAGAAGCAGTGTACAAGGAAGAGGAGGCGGCCCAATGGAGGGCGCCGGAGCAGCAACATGTTGGATTGAAGCAGAGCAGAGCAGAGCAAAAGGCAGAGGAGTCGGAGCGAGCGTTGGAGGAGAGGAGGGAACAGCAGCAGTTGCGATTGCTGCAAGTTTCTGGAGGGAGCGAGGGAGATTAGAGGACGAGAGTGCAACGGTCGGCTAGTACTGGAAAGCGGCAGGCATGGCAGGGGTGGAGTGGAGTGGAGTGGAGCGATGCTGCCGCTGCCGCCTGCGTACACGAGACGAGGCAAAGCACTTCAATTACTGTAGTACGTTCCCAACGGCTAGTTGGGAAGATACCTGGCCGCGTCTGACGAAGCATGAAACCAAAGGTATTGAGGCCCCCAACAAAGGCCGTTGCTATTCTTTGTTTTTCTTCTTCTTCCCACAGTTCTATTTCCATACATATCGCAAAGTTTTATTTGCAATTTCCACGGTTTGAAAGAAAAACGACACAATTCTCGGTTTCCAACGTTCTCCTCATAAAATCATAATATCATGGTAATATTTTTCAGCACAACTGTACACAGGACTGGTCGGCCCAATGCAAAACTAAAAACGAGACTCATTGTATTGAAATATCAAAAAATTAATTAATATATAAATTATAAAGATAATATTCGGTGTATTAAAAAATATTTTCGATAAACACTTAAACTATATCCACATGGTCGAACAGCCCGCACCGGCTAGTGAGGACACAGTCTGCCACGTGATACCCAAAGGAGGCGAGGGCACACCGAGGAAGTCGAGTAGATGCTCTAGCATGGCGCCTGTGCCCACCAACGCTAGTACCATGTACACGGGCACCGATGATAACGCGATGTTGTCAACATAGGTGGAGGTGGCAGCAATGTTAGTTGCCGAAGGCGCGAGGTGCTTAGTAAGGCGGAGCACAGGGCCGTCTGCCTGTCCATAGAGATGGCGTAGGAGGTGGATCAAGACTGCACTAGAGAAAGCAATCTCATAAATAATTCTACTTCTCTGCGCATGAGAGGATTGCTAATTTTAGCAACCAGTAACATATTGCGAAGGAACCAAACTAGCAAAGTTGCTTCTTTTAGACCGGTCAAAGACCAAAACCCATACACGATCATGTAACTGCATCTATCAGTCGATTGTAATTTAGACTATTATGTTTTGTTGGGTCACAAATAATATGCATGTATTCATGTATAGGAGACCCCTGGGTTTAGGGGGCCAGGGTGGCCGGCCCGCTTGCCCCCCTCCAGGCCGACCCTAACTGTACACATGATATTTTATTCAATCTAAATTTTTGAAGTGGTATTGATAGTCGGTTTTCCAATAGTTTAGTTACATGTGTATCTGTGACAGGACATATTACTACACTACATGATTTGGGGGAGGGGTGTTACACCTTGGAGACCTGTACAAGCCCATAGCGCTATAAAACTAGCTACAGGCTTACCGAATAAAAAAAAATCGATAGTACCTTTCTTGAAAATGGGTATAAACAGAAGCCACAAACATAGAGATAGGTATATAAACAACATCACACTTACAATAATAAACATCCTAGTAATAGAGACATGCATCCAACATACAAACACACCATGACATCACAGCACAACTAGACAAGGACGGTGGTGGACATGCAAAAAATACGCTACTACCCGTCCCGATGCTCATCAGCTCAAGGCAAAATCTGGGGCGAGAGATAAAACAAAGAGATGAAAATCTCGACAAGTAAACTAATATAACAAACTATTTAAACTATAGGTTGATTAAGCATCAATTTAAATATATACCGGCTCCATTACTAATAAGAACATCATATAAAGCTCAAGTTAAATATAGCATCGCCAACTCAGGTACCATGCTCAAGCATTTCATAATTCAATACCGGCAAGAGTATTTTATAGACTTCTTACTGCAATTACCCAAAACTACTCTTACGGTGAAAACATGGGTTTCAACATCATCACAATTATAAGGCATAAGACTTAATTATATTTAATATCATCCTACCACATCATAGATCGTAAGGAATCCTAAACCACATTAGAAACTATAAGACAACGAACACCGGCGCTCCACAAGGTTAGACAATGTATATTCTCATATCATCATTAAGTAGTAAGATTACTCAAATTAATAACATACGATGTCTCATCCACAATTCCAATGCATAAGTATCATTGCGCTGCAAAGATACTTATGAAGGATGTGCAATGCAATTCCACATATAAGCAACCACGAAATTTGCAGTAAGTGACACTGCTCGAGTAGCCTATAAGAGTTACCTCAACTTGAATAGTACTTCAATTGTAATTCGCTATTGCACCGCAAAGCTCCACTTAATCCACAATCTCAATGCAAAAATACCGCTGCATTGCAAAGATGCATACGAATGCACATGTCATGCTCTTCCTCACCTTTACCCTTTCTCGAGTAATATAAGAGTGTGTGTTCTACCCCTTTTTGAATAACATACGGCGTTGTACTAGTACGGTCGTGAATACTTTACGGCATAACTTTCAATGTATGAGATGCACATGACATGCTTTGTGCATAATTAAACAGCACAACTTCCAACATACTTACCTGCTTCATGAATTTTCAAATGAAGAATATGAAAGAACAACACATTCCACTTCCTTAACCTCATGATTGAGGAATCATATAAACTTCGGTCAAGGCAAACCAGTAACATGCGTAAATCCAATTCATTGGAATATATTTATGTGATGCAATGAAAAAGGTGAAGATAATCTAATAGTAAGATAAATCATAGTACAACCGCTAGATTCACTTGCATAATAGTGGCTAAGCAAGTGCACAAGACATACTTCATTTTTTAACTGTATTCTGCCTTATATATTCTAAACTTCATCTCTTTCATGGGAATAAAATAAAAGCAACAATCATCATCTATGCAAGACATTATAAAGGCATTGATCTCAAATGTAAATAATATGCATATGGTATGCTGCATATGACAATCATAAATGATAGCACAATTTGTACTTCAACAATTTCATATGTAAGAAACAAGTCAAACTCCGTCTCCTATACAAGGCGCAGTAATGACAAATACTTCATAACTTCAAGAAGATCATTAAAAATAGTAATCATGCTAGAGCAGAAAAACTCATCATATTTTGTTTATTAAGATCATCATGTTTGCTTCATTTTAAAGAGTGGATGTAGTAAAAATAATAAGTTATAGCTGTAGCAACCCGCTAGTTTACTTGCCTTTTAATGAAGACAATAAAGAAAGCTCGCCTAAGCACGATCAGAGGCACTACCACCTATACAAACAGACTATCAGCACTAAAACACAGCAACATTGCACAAAACAAAAAACACGTTTCCAACGCCCAAATTGTAATACCTCAAGTACGACCGAGTCGTACTCGACTCAGTCGGCCGTCACTGTTTAATTAGGCCTCGAGCCCACAATCCAACCTGAGACGCCTCTGCCCTAGACAAACCAAGCTGATCCCTGCACCCACACTGCCACCTCCTGCTGCATCTCACTGGAGTTGGTTGGAGTTCGCCGGAGTGTAGAGCTGCTCCTACTACTCAGTTCCTTGCTGCTGCTGCCATATGCTACTGTTGGGTGATAAGGGAGCAGGGAAGGGAGGCAGGAAGAAGAGGCAGGAGACCCTTCTGCGATTGGTTGATCTGATCTGTATTGCTTGTACCGCTTGCTGCTGCTGATGGCCATCGGATTTCCCAGGCATGAATAGTACCTGTACAGGAACAGTAGAGAGGAGTGAAGAGAAGAAGAAAGGAAGGAAAAGAAAGAGGAGGAAGAAGGGAAAATTTTGTGGATTTCATGAATTCATCAAAATTCATCGCAAATCCATGTTCTTTGCATCAGGATAATCTCTACTTAATCCCTAGACCTTGGGGTCGTAATCTAGGCATTTCATTTCCGTGGAAGGGGTTTCCCTTTCCGTATTCCCTTCAAAAACAAGAATTCGAGTAGGGGTTGATTTGGTCACTCGCAGATCGATTTGGTTCCATGTTATTTATGCAGATTTAATCAATGAAATTTAGGGATTAAACAGCATATGATTTCAATATAGTGCCAAAACGAAAGTTGAAGGTCTCGTCGATATATTTCCAATGGCTCTAGTCATGTTCAATTCCGATAAGTGGTTTAGGAGAAATCATCAAAACAATGCTACTGTTCAGTTAAGTTTAACCTGCATAGTATTTTGTTTATCTGTTTTTGACCTAGTTGGAGAAGGATTTTGCCAAAATCCATAATAGCAAAGTTGTGGATGTATTTTTTTGCAGCAATCGGTTAAGCAAATTAAAAGATATTTGCAAAATAACAAGCAACGCAAAAAGGTTAGACGGATTTTTCAAATAAAATGGGTTTTAGGATTTTTTTGAGAGACTAGTTCGAGTATTTATTATACAGACTCAAGGTTATCTTGGAATAGTTCTAAGTGTAATTTTACTCCTTAGGTTTGGAGAGTTTTGGTGCCAACGGCATGATGCCAGGTTTCCATCAAAGTTAAGGCAAGTGCATGACGAACTTATGTGTGATGACATGGTTCGCTTGTTGATTGTTTTCTCGACTTGTTCAATTATGTTATTTCAATATTCATATTTTCATGTATTGGTTTGATTCAAGATTCATGATTATGTTTCTTTCAAAAATGATTTAAGATTCAGGTTGTTCCTTTCATAGCATTCATGTTCCATGCGTTATTCCAATTCATGGATATGCAGTTTAGATCTTATATTCATATTCCTGTGAGTAAATATTGATCCCACTTGCTCGGTTTTACCGGTAAATACTAAGAATATATTCAGGTTTGTCCATTTCAGACGGAAACTACTATCTAATTGAAAAATGGAAACTTTGTTATTTCTCGTTCTTCATTGACTTCCATGATGTGCTATTCTTTCAGATTTTATATTATACTTGCTGAATGTTTTTACTCACTCTCGTGTTTCATTTGATTCTTAGTGCCTAGCGATCGCGACACGTCTCACCCCACCTTTACCATCACCTAGTCTTTACAATTATGCATCAGAACTGTAAATGCTAGTTTGGCTAGTTTAACCTCTTGGGTTTGAGTTGGTCAATGCAAGCAGAGCCTGCACAAATTAGGGATACTTTACAAGCAAATACACAGGTGACAAGCTCGATGAAAGGTCCATTCAAGTGATTTTGCAGACCTGACCAGCAAGGGCTGGAGCATCATTGAGGAGAGAAATTGTCAACCACACTTGCAGGCATATCTGATAGCCAGCCATTGGAACAGGTCCTTCCCTTGCAGCCAGGGATGTAGCTAGTGTCAGTGTCAGGAGTATTGCAATTGTTCTGCCAATTAGCAGTCCACCTGAAAATCATTCAAGTGGTTGTCATAAAGGTCTATTACACTACGATGTAACTCAGGTGTGCTTAATAAGATGACTATTAAATGGAGTTGAATTAATGGATAGTTATCTGTCTGTTTAAAATCAATACTTTCTTACAATAAAGCATGAGGGATATTGAGCATTGGGGGTATTAGTTTAAAAAAAGAAACATGGGGGATATTGACCAACCAGATTTCAGGTAGCGGATGATTCCATCACCAATGATATTCCATGAGAACAGTGCTACTTCGTCATTCAGCTTCCAAAGGAGTATAAACGCTGTCAAGTACCTAAATACAAAGTAATGCAAATAGTTTAGGGGCTTATAATTATAAGTATAGATGAGAATAAGAGGCAACAAAGATACTCCAAATAAGGAAAGCTAATTTGATTGCTAAAAATATCATGATGGCGTCAACATACTCAGAGGTCACCGTGGCCAGTGCAGCGCCACTTACTCCAAGACCAAGTGGAAAAATAAGTATAGCATCCAGTATTGCATTTAATAGGTTGCCAGCACCTGTATGTTAAATACAACATCTTAAATAAAAACCCCAAAATAGTAACAACAAAAATATGTATTTAAATACCAAGGTCCAAGCAACTCCAAATGAACATAAAATTAGTGTTATGTGTTACATTATTTTGTCAAACTGAGCTGGCATACTCTTACCCACAGCAGACAACGGTGTATTTGTATCCAAAAATCCATGAAATGCACCCTGAGCTGCAAGTGTTTGTGGAGTACCATATGCCCTTAAGGTAAGAAATTGCTCTGCCGGTGCCCTCATCGGTGAATCCTGTGTAAGCAGTAAGCAGACAAACTTATGTTCCGCAAGAGTGTTTTTAAAGAAAACCACAAGAGTATTGGGAATTAGTTACAGAGGCTACCATTAAGTATAATTTACAATAGTTCCAAAATTACAGAACCTTAAAGGCAGAAATTTTAAATAAATGGACCACAGGAAAGCTGGTTTCATAGATTAAATTCAGGACCCCACCCACCACATATGAAAAAAAGGTAAATAGGCTAGCCATGCTATTTTGCTGTTGGATTTTTGCAGTGCCAAAAGTATGGCTGGTATGATAGGAAAATGCTTGTGCTCTATTTTCCCATTAGATTTATAATATAAGGTGATCAATCTTAGGATACAAGGTGCTCACACCTCAATGTTGAGGAGATATTGATATAACCAACATTTTGACCATGCCATATCACATGTCCAAGGCTCCAAGTGGTATAACTCTCATTGTAACCAGTTCCCTATTTTTTTCTAAGGGAAAATAGCCTGTTCCCTATTGCCAGATGATTAAAGGCTAATTAATTTATGAGTGCTCCCAATTATTGGTCAAGTACGTGGAAGAAAGGCCCAAAAGAACACTTTTGGAGATTCGGTTAAACAGCAGGAATAGTAACTCAAGACATAATGAAGCACCAAAAGTGGCACCTAAACAACCTAGGCACCAAAGCTACATAGACATCAGATGGTTCAGACCAACAGGCAACAAAACATACATGAAACACCCTAAAGAATACCCAGTGCTGGCATTGAGTTCCAGAGAAGAGACAGATCCTAGAAATCTGAGCATGGTAATAAATTAGTCTTACGTACGACGGGAATACCAATGATGTTCATTAGCGTCCCAGATCCAAAAATCAGTGCCACCATTTCCAACAATCCAATGCCAGCAGCTAGAGCCAAGGATGTTGACACGACCGGAAGAATCTTCTTTTGTTTACTTGCCTTCTCTTGAGGTGCCAAAAATTCATCTCCTAGGTGAGAACTAAACACTAATCAGTGCAATGCGAACAGCAGAGCTTCTTTTCAGAAAGGAAAAAAACTCTTAATTTGCTTACTTTCTCCTGTGCTATTACAATCAGCGTCCACTGCCTGCTGTTCAGCAACAAAGGATGTGATGACATTAAGCAGGGGCACGTTGAACAGTTTAGATACCAAATTGAAGACAGAAACGGACGCACCAACTGCCGCAAGTTCAGCGGAGCCTGAAGAAAGACTCAGCTCATCAAATGAATCAAAAAGCTGACCTCAGCCAAATTGTAAATTTGCTGAACTCTAAACTGCAACTTGTACAGCCAACAGCCTGTAAAGATTACTTTGTATGCCATTACTCTAGTAGTCTTATCACGCAATGCAGCGTTTTGGCACCAGAACATAGGACCTGAGCCACCTAGTTTGCGTATTTTCCATCTAGCAATGTTTTCAGTTTCTCTCTAGGGTAGGGGGTATCAGCAAGTCATATGGTATGTCCTCGCCATTTGGGGCACAATTTCATAGGGCAGTTGTCAGAAACAAGAAGACCCGACCACTCTACGCTCGGGATATCGCGATGAACATTTACCGATATGGCCTACGAAGGCGGTGTCGACGAGAGCCGTGATGAAGCGCGAGCACGGCGGGCGCGGCGATGCTCAGGATGTCTGCTGCAACCCCGTCAAGCCTGAACTATCCCGGGCCCCGTTGCCACGGACGCCTCGTCGTCATCCCCCCTGCTCTCGGGCTTTGGCTCCCGCGATGTCTCTTGCCCTCGACGACCGGCTTCCCACCACGACTGCATCGTGGGGACCGGCACCCAGGATTAGCACGGCGGCCAGGGAAGAAGGCCATGAAAAAGTGGTTGATGCCTGGAGAAGGGGCTGGGATAAGCGCGGCGCCTGTAGGCCTCGTCGGCGGCGAGGTCGCCGCCATGCGCGCGCGATAGCGTATGGTTACAGTGGCGTGGGAGTGGAGAGGAGATTGAGCTAGCAATCGATGCGGGCCAGCCTTTGGGTGTGGACTGGGCCGGGCCGGGCCGGGCCTATGTAGATCGCAGACTACGAGGCCATTTGTGTTTGGGTTTGGGCTGGGCCCATCTCTCTCTCTCTCGCTCTCGCCAGCGACCTGTATGTCTCCTACCTCGCCGCCTCACCGCCCTCGACCTCAAAGCCGCCGCCGCGGCGCTCCGGTCGCCTCCGCCTTGGACGGTTCAGTGAGAGAGGTTATGAGGTTCGCGGGGTGGTACCTCAAGATCGCGGCAGTCGGAGCGACGATAGGCGCCGCCATGGAGCTGTTCATGATCCACACCGGCTTCTGTACGTCCCTTCCCTCCCTCCCTCCCTGCTTATCATACATCCAACCCATACCCACCCGCCCCCTTGTAAATTCTTTTCTGCTTTCTAATAAACAGACTTAAATGGATCTTCTTTTCTTCCCTTCGCTGGTCGCGCGGTCCCTTTTCCCTATCAAAAATCCCCATTTTATCTATGGGTAGCTTTAGATGTCGCCCAGTCAGATTGTTAATTTTAATGCTGCATTGCTACTCGCCTAGGACCAATTGGCATTTGCAGTTTGCCCCCGTTCAATTCAGTATCTAGATCTAGTATTAACCAGTAAGCGGTTTACCATGAGACCAATACTGGGACTCGTATAAACCATTGGGAAATTTCATGATTTGTCAAGGTTCCCAAAGTTACCTCAAGTAACTGATAACCAGCTAAATTGGACTGTTCAGTGCATCTTCCCATCAACAACAATCCTAACATTCGATTTTGAGGTGGCCACACAACTAGTTCAGATTATCTTGTAGTCTAGTACCATTCATCCCTGTCAAGTTCATTTGGTTTCTCAATTGTTCACTGGTGCATAGGAATGCCAATGATATTTTTCTCTATGGTTCTATGCTACAGATGAGAAGGTTACTGTCATGGAGTCAGAAAAACGAGCTTGGGAAAGCAGTCCAGAGGCCCAAGCTACGAGAGAAGCCTTGAATCCATGGCACAAGCATGATGAACAACAGAGGAAATAGTCATAGGCTCATGGGTCTTGTCAAGTATTTGCATTCACATCCTCCACTTGTAGACCCTTGAAAGAGGTAATATGAATGTGAATTTTGCACTTGGTGAATAATTTGTCCTACTTCTCTGAAATTGGTGGATGGTAGCTTCCAGGAAAGTTTAAACGTTTATAGGCAACACCGCAAAAAATTTAAAATGTACACGTTCAGACTGGATTTCACTTGCTATATGTTATTTTAACAATTATATATTTACAAAGGTGAAAGAGGTCTATTTCTTTGCATGATAATTGAATGCTCCATGGATTGCTTATTGAAGTATAGTTCTTTTCGATTACATCTCACTGGAGTAATCCATCTAGGCCATCCTTCCCAAATTTAAAAAATTTGTGTCGTTTCGTGCTATTCGGAGAACTCATTGCCCCCTTGTTTGCTGTATCATTATCACCTTGACAAAGATTGAAAGAGCAGTTATTTGATTTTCAATTTTAGGCAGAAAGCTCAGCTTCAATCTACAAAGTCCAGCGTACTTTAAGTTGTTCAGTAGTACATAACAACAGTAATTATGGAGAATTTTGCACACAACTCCATTCAACTAGCAACAAACTGTCCAAACTGATTTCATGTAATTTTGGGCCGACTTGTTAGTACTAATGCCCTGTAAATGGAACACTGGTTATGTACTTTACATACCAATTGCTAAGCTGATCATTTCTTGTCCTCTTGATGACTCTCATGATGGTATTCATTTCATGTATTGTATCTAACCCAGTCCAGCTAGAACTAAATCAAAATTTGTACAAGCTAACCGTGATTCCTCTGTGAACTTGAAACTTGGTGAAGGTGCTTACAACTAGTCCGACCAGCAGCAGTAGCATAAGCTGGTCTTGTTCTTAAGAATAGAAATATGCTTGACACCAACCCCAGCAATGTGATGCAACCCCACACAAAGAATGTGGTCGAGTAGCACTTCGCCCCCATGCACACCACCATGGTGTCAATAATGCCAGTGTGGTTATCCAGTACGGTCATCCTTCTACCATTTGCATCATATACCAGGGCAGCAATCTGGCCATAGAGGAGTGAACCCAGAGGGATATTGGTGATTAGGATGTTGTGGTTCACACCAATGCTATTCGGTCCAAAGAGCTCAGAGGTCACTGACACTGCTGCAGCGAAGATGAACCCTGAGCTTAGGCCAATTAGTGCTGTTCCTGCTACCAGAGTACTTCCATCTTGCAATTTCCACATAAGGAAAAACGCCATTGGCATGGGCACCAATGCAGCTGTAAGCCACCCTGTCCGAGCAAATGACACCTTCCTGTGCACAAATTGCATACATAGTTAGGAGGCCATGTGATGATGATTAAGATATATGTATGTATATAGAAAGAGAGACCTGTGAAGGAAGTCGGGGAGTGCAGAGAGAAGGCGGCCGAAGAAGGAGCAGGAGGAGTAGACAGCAAGAAGCATGGTGAGCCGTGACTGCTGGTGCAATGACTGTGCAATCTGCCCCAAGTTGTTGCTGTAGACCAGCCCAACAGTGGCACCACAGAAGTAGGCTGTGTAGTAGAGCCAGAAGTCCACACACCAAATGAGCTTTTTTGCGCTATGCTCCTCACCAAGCACCACTACACGGCCCTTCTCCAGTATTGTTCCACAGCAAGAGCCTTGCAGCTGGTGTTCCACTGCCTTTTGCATCATGTCATTGGACTCCATCTGATGGTTGTTACTGAGTAGGAGTGGCTTCTGTGGATCATCATGGTTTAGAGGCGACACAGGGTCAGGACCATGTGTATCCACATGTGAGCAACTGGACGAGGCTGGGATTATGAGAGGAAGGACGAGGAGGACCATGGCACCTGTGAGGATGACCCATGCAGTGGAGCTGGTTGTGGTGAAAGATCCAAAGATAACTAGATATATGCCGGTGATGAATGCAAGGATGTAGAGGCCGAGGAAGACACGCCTGTCATGCTTGGGCACGCTGTGGAGGTGGCTGTCTTGAGGGTGGCAGAGGAGGATCGCTGGGAGTGCAAGAATAGAGACAGCGAGAGGGAGGATGGCATTGAGAAGGAGGTAGACAGATGGAGAGAAGGGGGAAAGAGCGTTTGCAAAGAGAGTGTAGAAGGCAGCACTCAGCCCATTGAAGCTTATGGAGAGGGAGAGGGCCAGGGAGCGATTGCTTGCAGAGAAGCTGCGTATGCAGAGCACAAAGCAGACTGTGTTGAACCAGCAGATGCTGCACCCGGCTGTCAGGCAGACTAAGAACACCTGCCATGCAACACATGGATCAGAATTACTCAATCAATTGATTAATTCAATTCACTAATTCCATATGGTAGCATATTCACAATTTAACATCTGTTGTTGTCCCATCTTGGTTTCAATGTTGTTTGGTGGAAGCATATGCAAACAGTTTCCTCTTCAGGTAATATATGCACCAATGACCAATTCATGAATCTAATGTTTGTTATCTAATATGCAATGCATTGTGCAACAAAAGTGATAGATCATTTCTATAGATTAAGTGATAAATCATGATACTCTTGTTCAAAATGTTTCTGGAAGAGGACATCTATATGTTAGTTTTGCGAGAACTCTGATGTGTAGTTGGACATGTGGTATGAATGGAACAAAATGGCTCAGACAACACTGAAGAAAAGGTAGAGATGGCTTCAGGGCAAATTTTCTGGTTGCAGGGAATTAAACATTTGATCCAACTAGCTTATTTTGTTTATGAATAGGTGCGTGGGTATTGTGGAAAAATTGTGATGGCATGTTTTTTTCTCGAGAAACCTCGAAAGGGCAAGGAGTTCCTGCAATTCACTATAGAAGAATAGAGTTAGACCAGTGATGGCATGGTTTATGGCCCCAAATTTTACGATCTTATCTATGTGTATCTTGATATGTTATTTTCATACTGTTGTTGAATGATCTGCTGAAGGAAGGAGATGCGGAGCCGGTGGATGATGCTGTTGCAAGAATGCAATGCAAGAGGCGTGCGTGATATGGAGGTGATCTTCTGGTATCTGGCAGATTTGCAGTGCTTGAGAGCCTTTGCTGTGCTGTAAGTTTGTTTTAGTTTGAATAAGAAACTGTGTCCCCTCAGGGGGGAAAATAGTAATAAAATATTATAGTGCTGTTATAGTAGTAAACCAAGTTAAATAGTTGTACTGCTTAATACGTAGACGTAATAATAGGATGGTTTCCTCAGGGTGTTGATGCTACCTGGTGGCTGCTAGGAAAGAAGCTTCTATTGTTGGTACTGTAGTTTGACAGAGAGATTAGGTTTTAGCACCTATCAATCAATCAAGGATAAAAGATAAAATTAATATTAAAAACAGTGCAAGTGTGTGACATTTCTCGTGCTTTTTAGATGAGTTATGCAGTAGTAGAAGAAGGGTAGCTGGCTCATCTGCCAGTCAAAGCAAAGCAAAGCAGGGTCGGAACTGCTAGGAGTAGCTGGGTTGCAGGTAGTAGCAGTAGTAATGGAAGGAGAGGAGCTGTGCCTGCACCTGCACCTGCACCAGCACTGCGTGAGGCTGACATGAATGGTTGATTGATCGTGAACTCAACTGTTGTTGGTGAGGACATACATGGAAGTAACAATTTTGATCTTATATTTTTTCTTAAAAAATTATAAATATTTAAAAATATACAATGCTAATAAAATATATTTTATGATAAATCTAACTATATGAAAATTTTATATGCCTATTTTATAGAAAAAAAAATGTAAGATCAAATAAACAGTACTTATTTTAGTCCAGATTACTATAGATGACAAATAAACAGTACTTATTTTAGTCCAGTAATTTGGTACTCGATCTTGGTAGCTACTCCAGATTTTTAATTGAGGGAATCCGATCCGGTCGGGGGCTGGGGCTTGTGCATGCTGTACTGAAGTGACGTGGAGTTGAGGTGCGACAACAAGTGATGTTGGAGGAGTAGGCGACACATGCACATAAGGTGAGTGAATGACTGACAGACTCAAGCTTGAGATCACTGCCATGTGGGGCTGCCGTGCAGTGGACCATTCCTCAAGGGGCATGCAGTGAAGTGAGGCTCCTCAGTTATTTTTACTACAAACATGACCCGATCCGAGTTGCAGACAGTTTGTTATTCGGCTAGTAAACGTGTTAATTATACTCCAGCCTTCAGGTGAGGATGTTAAATGTAATTGTTCGGGGAAAAAGGATGGTAAATGTAAGGAGAAATAATGGGAGCCATGGAGCTAGTCGAGTGGTCTGGATGAGCTTGAACTCGTCCAAGAAAACGAAAGGACACGAATCACATCAAGGCAAGGCTTCCAGTACACACAGAGATAGCAAAGCGACCTATCTAGTGTTTGTATTTGAACCCTGGCTTCCTCCTTTGCGCCAAAACGTTCCCTACTTACTCTGCTGCTAGTGTTGTGTTTTACTGCCAGAAACAAAGCAATGAACAAGAATGGTCGACAAGGGCAGCCACAGGAAGGAAGGAAGGGAGAGTGAGAGTGAGTGACTCCGGTCCTCCCTTTCAGCTCCGCCAGCCGCTCCACCGACCGATATGATCGCTCCGGATTCTTCCAACTCCGCCATCGCCACCCATTCTAATCCAAAGTCTACCATCTATCTCATGTCCCTATCATTACTGCAGTTGCAATCCCAGTTTCTTTCATTTCTACCTTCAATTCCCGGACGATGCTTCATGAACAGAATATATGCTTGAATTGATGAGAACGGAACTGATTAAACGAAATAACAAGCATGCAGGCAGGCTATGGATTTAATTTTGAGAGGGATGGATTCATAAATCAGACTTACGAGTGGGTATGGGATGGCAAGGGCGCCGTTGAGGAAGAGGAGGCAGTAGTACTGCGCGGCGTAGGCGGCGAGGCCGAGGAAGGCGGAGAGGAGCAGCACGGCGTGGAGCGGCATGTAGAGGAGCGCCAGCCCCGACGACCAGCCCAAGGCCTTGCCGAGGTCGGAGGCGGTGGCCAGGTAGTTGAGCGCCTCCTGGGAGATGCCCAGCGACGACTTGAGCGCCGACGAGTAGGCCGAGAAGTCGAAGTTGGTCCCCGTCAGCGCCTGGATCCACACCGTGGCCACCAGCACCGCCCAACGACGCCACTCCTCTTGACCGCCGCTGCTCCTCCGACCATCCACCTTCATCATCTCCTCTCCCTCGTCTTCCTGGACGAATATCAATTCAATTGCTCTAGATAGCTACCTATAAATAAATCCTCTGCTCCTCCCGAATCGCTCGCTGCCTATATATATAGGCTGACACACGCACAAAAAGTCATGACGCTTGCTAGTGTGTCTACTATGTATGCCATGATATATTATATTATATTATATTATATATAGACATACAGTAAGTTTATTCTGCATACGTGCAAAATAGGACTCAGTTGCGCACTGGTCGATCGACCCATCCATGCTCCTGACTGAGCCGGCCTTCCTTTCACGCCCCCTAACCACTTCGACGCGTATCCGACTGTGTTTACTTGTGCTATACTATAGTTATAATTTGGTTTGTAGTTGTGATTCAGAAATAGCTGAGTTATAATATGCTCAACAACATAGTTATAATACGGTAAACACTTAGTTACGATATGCATGATCGAGTAAGTACTAATTATAGTTATAACATAGTGAATACTACAATTATAGTATGGACAATTTAGTTACAACATGGTAAACACTCTAGTTACAATATATATTTTTTTAGTGTGGACTAGTTACAACATATTAAATACTATAGTTACAACATGATAAACACTATAGTTACAACATACTGAAGATTATAATTACAACATGGTAGACAATCTAATTACAATATGCTAAATAATACAGTTACAACATTGTCGATTATAACATGCTGAACAATACAGTATGCATATACTTGTAACCACTCTATGTCTGTAGTTACAACTAATAGTTGCAATCACTCTATAATACATATTATAACTCCTCTATGCACGTAGTTGGAACTGGTTGAAATCACTGCTCACAAAGTGGGAATGTGCTCAGTAATCCAATGAGCTCACAGGGTGGGACCGGGCTTTATGCCTATAGTTACAACATGTAGTTGTAATCATCCTATATTTATAGTTGTAACCCCTTTATGCATAAAGTTACAACTAGTTGTAATCGTCACTCGGTCTTCAATGGACCCGCAGGATCGATGGGTGGAAGCGCGCTCAGGGCGCTTGGTCTAATTGGCTGCTTAGTCGAACACGCGTGCTCGGCCTATACGTATTCTGCAGGTACACAGCTACACGTACCTATAGAATATATGTATATATATGTATGTATGTATGTATGTATGTATGTATGTATGTATGTATGTATGTATGTATGCATATTGAAGGGCATCTCCCCTCCCTGAATATGATGGCCCAGCCAGCTTGTTAATTGGTTGGTTAATCGATCGATGAATGAATCAATTGTGGCCATCGAATCTAGCTAGGCTTGCTAAATTGTCTGCTTGCATGAAAGAAAAAAGAATGCATGTGATTAGGCGCTCAGCAAACCAAACCAGGTGGTCTCCATTATATTGGAGTGGAATGGAATGGAATGAATCAGGTAGCGTCGCGCGCGGAAAGCAAAACCAGCTAGCGCCCAATTGAATCCAGGACCATCTCTGTCTCTCGGATACTATTGCAATGCAGACACATTCATTCCAAACCCATCAGATATACGCGTGTTTTAGATTGTTGCTAGTTTTCATGCTCTGCAACCGGTATACACGCGTGTCGACAAAAGGAAGACGTATGACAGCCCTGGCTCTACTCTCGTACATCAACATCTACCTAGGTTTACCTTGTTCGTATGTATTTGATTGCGCTACCTGCCCTTTAGCTTGCTACAATATTCCTCTTTTGATGGTGACGGTCGAGAGGATGAAGAATTGAAGAGTCGAGAAAAGGAACTTAATTTTGTGAGAGAGGAATTTTTTTTTTCTTCTTTGTGAGAGAAGAGTTCATTTGTCGAGATCTAGATTTGTGACGATTTTATTTTATTTGTTAATGAGTTAGTTCTTTTTTTTACCTTTTTCTGCTACAAGTTTCTTAGATAGGTGACGCGGTGGATGGGTCACTGCGGCCGTCACTAACTCCAACGTTTAAAGTAGTTGTAGATAACAAGAGTTGCAGGCCGTGCTAGGAGTGAAAAATAAATAGTATCAGCCAATCAAAATATATAAACTTATACTCCCCGTATTCCATCTATACATGAAAATATTTTTACTTTTTAGCTGCTATACATCTAGAAATATCTAGGTTGATTGTATGAACAATGAGATTTGTGTTGGTATAATGCAACAAATTTTAAGTCCAGATTTTGTAAGGAGGAAAAGTACATAGGATAAACTAGATCAAACACTAGAGCCAGCAGATTTATCATTAATTTCATATCAAAAGAGTATTTCTAATTAGTAAAAGTTGCACGCACAACTTACCCATTAGGTTGAAGAAGGCGAGCTTCCGCGAGGACAATCTGATCGATGTCATGGAAGCAGATCCTCGGATGTAGTCGAAGTCAAGGACGTAGATGAACTCAAGTACGTAGTCAAAGTAGAGCACGTCAACAAAGAAGAATTCAAGGTAGGTCGCAATCATCATAGCAGTTGCGCCAAGCGCCGCTAAAAACCTGATTACCGTCCCATATAGGTCTCTACGCGCCAGTGATTTCGGAGATCTCGCTCTCCCTTTTTCTCGATGCACGCTAATAAAAAAGGATGACAAGGCTAGGTAACAGAACAAATCAGTACAACGAGCGAGAGAGAGAGAAGAGGATTGGGGAAAATGAGGAGATGTAAATCAGAATGTCAACCAGGATGTCTTATAGTTCTCAAATAGTCATTAGATTGGTAGTTTCAGTCACAAATGATAATTAATTATAATCAAAGCAGACGCTTCAATCTCGTTAAATCGCTAGAAGAAAATTACATATTTATCCTTGATTTCAAACATTTGTTTTAATCTCACTAAATAGAATCATCGCATTAAAAGAAAAATATAATTGCACGATTGGTTGTCATATCTACACGCACGCGCTCGTCGCAAGTTACAAGTCACGCGATTTTCACAAGTAAAATACACAAAATGAGTATGCATGTATAGCCAAAGTCCCCCTCTCTCTCATTCCCATGTGTTTCTATTTTAAACAAGAGAGATAGACTACTATTTAAACATATCCAACTCTTTTTGGACTAGCAATATGGGATTAAAGTGTGCATGCTTTAGAATTTTATGAATGAGACATAAATGGGATAATTCCAACAATTTTTTTGCCTCGGAAAATACTTATATTATCTTACTAAATGGCCAACAAAAGAAGCCATCTTTTTCGGTCTCGAGGCCTATAAATTACCACATTAATCAGAGAAAAAAACAAAATATCCCTATACATGTTTATAAATTACCTGCCACTGTCATTACGAAAAATAAACTTAAAATACCCTTTACACGTTTCTCTATTACCCACCTCTACTATTATTAAGGCTAACAAAAGAAACCTCCTCCTTCGGTTGTAAGGCCTACAAATTACCACGTTAATCAGAGAAAAAAGAAATCAAGGTATCCCTATACATCTATATTTATACTTCTATAAAATAGACGAGTTGTGGTAGATTCTAACAATTTTCACCGTACATCTTACACGATCAAACGATCCACAATTAAAGTTGGTCACCCGTCTCCTCCCCTCTCCTATAATATGGAAAGTCACAATCAATTAGCCAATTAACAAACAACATACTCTCCACGAGTCGTCCTTGATTGACTTCCTTAATTGCAAAGTACTCTCTTTCCTTCTGTCACTATTTTCAAAATTTAAATCAAGATAAATGATTATCACATAATTAAAAGCCAAGGCCAATCAGGGTGTGTCATTTTCTTCCTCTCTTTCAAAACTACGACAGGATCTCTAACATTGTGCTCTATTTACTTCTCTTAGTCTATTTTCAAAATTCGGCCATAGTCTCCGGTCCCTACTGCCGCCTATATGAATCAATGGACAACAATCTCAACTTCAATCATGCACCAATCACCTCCGCGGATGGGCGTCGGCTATCTCCGCTCATCGGCTCGTACCCACCTCATCAACATCGGCAGTCTCAATTGATTGATGATGACCATCTCCTCAACACCATCCATCTCCACATCACACGACCACATGAATTCAATCATAGTGTATGCAAATCATATTTTTATTATATTATATTCTTTTACTTCTTCGAATTGTTATATCATGGATTGATTTCCTGTGTATGAAACACACGTGCAATTGCTAGTATTTATAAATTAGCCACCACTATCATTATGAAAAATAAACCCAAAATACCCATATATATGTTTTCCTATTACCAACCTCAGTCACTATTAAGGCCAACAAAACAAGCATCCTCTTTCGGTCTCAAGGTGTAGAAATTACCATGTTAATCAGAGAAAAAAAGAAATCAAAGTGTTCCATTACATATTTATAAATTATCCACCACTGTCATTAAAAAAATAAACCCAAATTATCCACGTATTTGTTTCTCTATTACCCACCTCTGCCATTATCAAGGCCAACAAAAGAATTATCCTCATTCGATCTCAAGGACTAAAAATTATCACGTTAATTAGAGTGAAAAAATCAAAATATCCCTATACATATTTATAAATTAACTACTGCTGCTATTAGAAAAAAGAAACCCAAAATACACATGTACATGTTTCTCTGTTACCCACATCTGACATATTAAAAACTGGAGCCAAATGCTGGCAAAAACGCCAAATAAATCTAGAGTTTAAGTTAAGAATTATGAAATCTATTCAGAATATGATGCTAATAAGCTCACGTTGGCAAGAAATCCATCAATGATACGAAGACAACATCTGGCGGACGGGAGTCTGCATACGAGGTATATTTTGATTATAATACAAAAGGCCCATGAGTCATCTCATCGGATAAACTACTATGAAAACAATATGTTGCCGGATTTGACGAGAAGGCAGTGGCGATCCGACGCGAGGGAGCGTTTGCACAGCGCGAGCAAGCAACTAGAGATGAGCTTCGGTGGCAGACAGATAGGAGGAGGAGGAGGCTGAAGCATGGCCGGACGTGAGGAGACAATGGTTTCTTCGCAATGAGGTGATGACGCACAAGCACGGCGGTGAAGGGAAGCTCCTTCTCGGCATCTTGCTGTTCAAGGTGTTGTGCACGCGCTGCCGGTGATTGATGAGACCAGATGAACTCGCCGAGTAGGCCGTCGTATGGCCGCAGAAGGGCAGCTCGACAAGATCGCTGACTCGATGGTAATCAAGCAGATGAACGAGAGCTCGCTGCACAGGATCGCCGAGACGGCAGAGAAGCGCCTGGCGGACTAGTGCCTAAACCGGCTGGCCGTCCATGGCCGACGTACGTGCTGTGGAATCTCAAGTACTGCAGGCGACGCACTTGAGGTAATAGAATTATGAAAAACCGGGTAATACAATTATGACGGTGAAAAAGTGGCAAGTATTGCGGAAGAAGATCTTGGTATGTGTGAGTGTGATAAAATGGGAATTCAGTATCTAGATGCTTGCGGAAAATTTGATGAATGCGTGTATGTACACGATGTCTAGATTGTGGCCTGATAAGTACGGAGGTCTCGGCCTAGGCAAGATTTTTTTAAAAAAATTCTTATTTAAAAAATATAAAAAAAATCCTTGGGTAATGGTGTCTGTTAGCGAGGCCCAGTCCAACAAGTTGGCTTGGCTTGGGCCTGCTCCTCCAAATGGTAGGGCCTGGACCGGTACCCTCCCAAGTTGGGTGGGAATCCAGCTGTTCGCACTAGGGATTCAAATTTTGCCAAATTTTCAGTGAATTTTTACGAATTTTGTGAATTTTGAAGAGAAACGAAATATCTAATATCAAAATTTTCTTTCACTGAAATGTACGACTCATAGAGAAGAGACAAAAAGTGATTGAAATTTCACGAATTTCGATTGGTGAACGAAAAAAAATTATAAAACAAAATTGAAATCCCCGGTTAGGTTCACGCAGCCATGGAGGTGGCGACGGGTGCTAATGCGCGCAAAAATTTCAGGGACATTTATGACAGCTATTAGATTCGTCTTGGACATCTATGACTGCTGAAAAGTGTTGTTTCTTGTTATGGCAAATTTCTATGTTTGTTTTTTCAGAATTCGATTGCTCTGTCTGATGCCAAGAACTGGTCTGATACACACTATATGTGCTTTGAGTTGTCCTTTTCTCTCTACATGTAATGTAATGCAGTCTGCACCAAAGCAGCCTAACCTAGATATGCCATTTGTACATAATCTGGCATAGTATGTCATTTGTACATAAGGTAGCCATACAAAAACTCGTTCCAGACATCGGGAACACCGGGGAGGCACCAATGCGTGCAATCCGCATAGCTGGCTGGGTTTGCAATCTGTTCTTTCGTTAGAGGAACGAACTGTCTCCTGTACACCGTCGGATGCCCGTCCTTGCGGTAGTCAGACAGCTCCGTGATGTTCAGTATCTGAACATGCATACCTTTCGGCTCCAATGTTCCAAAATACGACTTAGCCATGGCCATCAAGCTGTAATCTGTAGTTGCGGCTTTGTATCCGATTTTGTAGATCGGCTCCGTTTCATTAACACATTTGTTGCTGTCTTCTCCACCCCAGTCGCTAGCCCTGAAAAATACATAGATCTTGCATCACTTTGATACGAACACCTGATGCCATGGAGATGTAGGTTTTGTACTCTTTGTGTTGTGTTGACAGATTAAATGATGCAAGGGTATCTCTCTCACCAGGAATGTGTAGGTGATGATCCTGCGAAAAAGATTCTAGTCTTGTTCTTGTCAATATTCTCTCCGAGCCACTCGGTTAGTTTCTTGAGAGCTATCTCGAAACCATCGATCATTTCCATTTCGTCTAACCTTGCATCACCATCTTCAAATGAACCGTACCTGCACGTACAAATGATGCTACCCAATTCATGCATCTGGAAACTTTGTTAGTTTGTATTTTCTTTATCAGTTCTGACAACTTTTTCTGATATGCGAAACTGACAGTGTGGTACCTACTATTGAGTAGCTAGGAAGGAAAGAAATGTACTTACATGACCTTCATCCTCATGTCATCCTTCTGCTTCCTCCACCACAGGTAAGAATTGAAGACAATGATGTCAGCATCCCTCCAGGCACTGGCATGCTTCTCAATTCTGTCTGCCCTTATGATCCGGTACTCCACCCGGTGGATAATGGGGTTGTCACTGTTGGACTCCAGCAGCAGCGGCGACCAGTAGAAGTCTATCGTCGCATTGTATTCCTGAAATAATTTATGTGTTACAAATCATCTAACCCAAATTGTTGGTGTTCTGTAGCCTGTAGATTTGTGAAGGAAACACACCAATGCCTTGAAGGAAATGAGTGAGCCATTGAAGACACGCGTCTTGAGCCTGTCATCAGGTATAGAGGCCTCCACCATGCACACCAGGGAAACCCATTGGTTCCTGTTCACCGAGTCACCCACAAACACCAATCTCTTGTTCCTCAGATTTTCAAGCAGCTTGGTGGCGTCGAACCTGTTTCCACATGGCGAAATTCAGACATCATGTCATAACCTAGAAATTCAAACACCAATCTCTTGTTTGGTGAATGAGTGAATGGTATGCCAGATGTTATCTCCTTTCTAGCCTTTCTGGCTTTTGAAATGGCATGGATAATAAAACAAGAAGTAGATGGAGTTTTTCTTCGCTGCTTAGCTCCCTTAAATGTTTGGTTTCTTGTTGGCCTCTACAATCAGATCAATTTTGCAATATTAACAAGGTAACTGCTGCTGCTGTTGTTCTCTCTCTCTCTCTCTCTCTCTCTCTCTCTCTCTCTCTCTGTGCAGTACTATACTGTGTTTTTTTTTCAGTTACAGATTAAGTGAATGTTTTCCTGCTTCCACAAAACTATTTTTTTTTACTACCCTTGAAAAATCTTAATTCTCTTATACTGACACAGCTTGTTGTTCTGGTCCTGCACCTTCAGATATGCTGGAACATTTGGGTTGACAAGGACAAAATTGAACTAGAAATACTCCTACTGTAATAATCATACCTCGGAAGGTCGCATCCATGGGGCTGCCATCTCCAGTGCTGGTACATGACATCCTTCCTGCCATATTTGTCGCAAGCCACCTCGGGGAAGATGAAGGCGCACTTGAGCCCGGAGTACAATGGCCGGGACACGTTGTCGTACACCCACCGTCCCCTCGACCAGTTGCACTCCTCCTCGCCGGCGTCACCCGCCTCTGTCGCCCCTCTCATCTCTGGCTCCTGGTGCCCAGATGCCACCTTCGCCTGCATTCCTTGGCGCCCGTGCTCGACCGCCATTTGCATCTGCGCTTCCTGGCCTCTGTCGAACAAGAAGACGACGGAGCTGGCTACGACGAAGAAGGCCACTAGGAAGCTCACGATGCTCCTCACTCCAACCGGAGCTTGGAGCACCGTCATCTTGCCACCTGCTACTATCGCCTTGGGAGTGGCCTCTGCCTTCATCCTTTCTTGAGAAACCATGGTGCTTGCTGCTTAGCTCCCTCTCTTATTGTGCACCTCCATAGTCCCTACAATGGGAGCAATGTACCTGCACATGGCCCAGGTCCAGAAAAGTAGTATTACTCAAGCAATCTAAACACTGACGCTTGGGCTAACCACAAAAAGGAAGGCAGTGTCTCACGGTTTGGAATGTGGTGGTGAAACTGAAACCCCACCATCATCGGCAGCCCTTTTGTAACGAAGAATTGAGTATGTTGCCCCTTTTAGTACGGGAACTGAATAGGCTTGTATATATAGGTGAATGTTTGTTCGACTGTCTTCTGAATTTGCAAGATTTAAGAGGAGTATCATGCATTCATGCTTGTTCCATATTTAATATAGGCCACTTGTTTGTTTGCCAAAAGCAAGAGAAGGACAAAATATGACAGAAGGTAGAATTGCTTATTTCGGTCCGGGTACCGACAGCTCTGCCAGTCCCCTACAGTATCACACCAACCATTATTAAAACTCTAACATGGCATTTTTGCCTTTTTCGAGTGTTACAGTGGAATATGGTTTGATCTCAGTCAGCAAATTATCTCTAACAGAGGCTGCAAACCGTATTTTACTTCGCTACAGTAAAGCATGATAGATGAGGGACATCCCAAATTTGAAAACAGCTCCCGTAACACTGTTCACAGTGTATGCGTGTGGGTCTGGGAAAGAAGGAGAGTATGTAAGGTAGGAAATATAGTGTCTGTTGAAAATAAAAAAAAATAGAGGATGCTGTAATAGTGTTATAGGGAATGAATTTTTAGAGTTTCTGTTGGAGATGGTCTAAAAGAGGAGAGTACCAAACTCTTTAGAGGTACTTACACTACATGCGAGCACTCAGATTCGAGCCTGGATGAACGGCTTCTTAACCGGAGGCTCCACCAACTGAGCTATCGCTTGATAACCAAGAACATAAATATTGATCATATCACTTTGAAAATATAATATTTGCTACTCAAGAAAAGGCGACCGCCACCAAAGAAATATTTTGCGTTCTTCCTTACCTGGCATGAACAATAAGCTAATCTAAAGCCATTAAAGATCCTAAATGCAAATCCCATTGATGTTCGAGATCAAAAGTTTCAATCATAGTATTATATTATCGATTGTATTCTAGTAAACCAATATATGCCTTCTTTTTTCTGAGGACTCTAAGAGATTTTAGCATTCCTAAGTTTTGAAGCATAAAACACTCCCTGCAAATCAAGTGGTCCATTCCGTCCAACAATACTACACTTGTAAATAATTTGAACTTGATATGATCAAATTGGCCTATCGGTGCATAAATCAGAGAAAATTCAAAATTCAGTTGTGTGCTATAAGGTACTTGTGAGTCATCCGGTACAGACTTTTGGCTTAAATGTGTATACCAAGACCAAACGGACTATCAAATTGGGCCATCAGGCTATCACTATCAGTGCATCAATCCAAATAACTGGTGTTAGAATGCTTCTCTTTTCGGCATGGTGGTGTGTGAATCAGATATTTTTCTTCTTTTGATATACATAAAGTTATTGGACCATCAATTATTGGCCCAGTCTTTTATCCGCCTTCCTTTCCATCCTTTTTTTGACAAAAAGGTACGGTCAGATCAATATTATTGCAATTGGTAGGACATTATGATTATTCATTCCGATGCAAGTACCTAGAGGTAAATGACTCATCACAAATCAACACATTCTAGCATCAATATGGTTTGATGCTGAATCTTAATATGATCCTACTGGGTGCTAAATAATAGCCTCGTTTGCAATATCTCGTTTCAGCATAGAATAAAATGAATGCCTCCAAAGACCAAATGAAGGGTTAGGTGAAACTCGGTAGTGACATTTGCTTTATCTTGTATCCTAACTTAGTCTGGTGGGGTCTAATGAGAATGAATGGCTGTTGAGTGATATAACATATGTGGTGCCAATCTGATTTGCTATTGCCATTTTCTCAAAAATTCATTCTGCCAGGTATAGGTATGGAAAGCATGAATACTGAGCATCAGCATTCAGCAAAACTTGGGGAACAAATGGCTGCAGGACTGGAGGATGGTACAATTATTACTGCTTTGCACAACAGCTGATTGAACCTTAGAAGGCTAGTAAGATCTGCAGTAGTAGTTGGCAACCTAATGCTGGTCCACATGATTCCCTACGGATCAGAGTTGCTTCCTGCATAAGTCCAAGAGGAAGAGGCACTGCAACAATTATTTGGGTGTCTAGGTATTTTCTTGTCATGAATGAGAGGCAAGGTAAAGGTGTAAGATTGAAGCATGGATGAGCTAGCAGTTTAAGGCACGTATTAGTTGGACGGTTTGTGATGTTATTGCCATGTTACCGACAAATGCACCCCGTGTTAGCATAAACAGAAAGGAACTTTGATTTGTGATCCTCTACCAAAGTAATTAGTCCACAGCACAGCGGTAATATAGCTAGCATATTGGTAGGTTGGTTCATAGCTAGTTAGGAGGTGACTGACAAACCTTTGCGTATTCTTTCGGTGTCATTCCCAGTTAGAAGTTTGTTACTACCTACAAAATAAAATCACTAGCATGTGGATCTTGCATGGTACTGAATGTTCTAGAATGCTATTTCTTGCATCAGTGTTCACATGGAATAAAGCGATATACTAGTGATGTGTCAAATGATGATGCAGAACAATGCAGGGAGA